>NW_016806071.1:1468488-1477818 GCF_001698545.2 Rhinopithecus bieti
TTCTTGTTGTTTTTTTTTTTTTCAAGATCATAAATTAAATATTTTATTTTTACAAGTGAAAATAAAAATTAAAAAAATAAACACTCCCCTTTGGGCTTCCTTCTTTCACTAGTACCACAATATGCTTGTTGTTCATTCTCCTTTCTACCACACTGATTTTGCATCCAAGGAAAGGAGGCCTGGATAGAGGTCATAATAAAATAAATAAATAAAATTAAAAAAAAAAAAAAAAAAACTTTCTCCTTCTAAATCTGAATTCCTGGTGAGAATCTGAAAATCTTCACTAAGGGGTTATTTAGGTCATGGACTGTCATCTGCCTGTGAATCCGGATTTAGAAAGATGATATCTTTTCCTGAGAATCTGTGGCAGACAGGAGTTAACCTAAAAGGCTTGAGGTTTATCCATCATGCTGACGTGGTCAGTCAAGTAGTGTGATGGCTTTTCAGGTGGTGGGGCCTGCACTGCCGTGGGTATCTCGGTTTGTCCAGGAGATGCAGGTCCTTTCACAAGGTTCCCATCAGCAATAAGAGACTGGAGACACTCATTCCAACATTGCATGGAGACAGCTGTGTCTTGCTGACCCAGACCCTGCCATTGCTGTTTAGGGTCACCAGGCTAAGGCTAAGCCAGATTCTTAAGGCCAGTGTGTTTGTTCCAGCACTGCCAGGCCAGTGTGTTTGTTCCCCTTGTCACCTTGGCATCTTCCTTGGTATGGGGATCAGAAAGGAGTCTGCATATGTGACAGCCCCACTCATAGAACTGGTACTATTGACACAGGACTTCTAAGTGTCAAAGGAAGGAGAGAGCTCTCCCTGCACAGCCTGGGTAGGCTGAAGCATCATGACCCCCTGGTGCCTGGCTCATGCAGCCCCGAGAGGGATCCCAAGGAACCAAGGACATGTAGAATGGGAGAAAAACCAGTACACAGGGCTGTTTGCTACTGAAAAACTTGGAAAGAGGAACAGGACCAGAGCTGCGTGGGGCAGTACACAAGCAGCTTTGCTCCAGCCTCACAGTCACGTGAGGTCTCTGGCCTGGGCCTGCTGCCAGGAAATTCACGGGACCCTTGTACATTACTGGTGGGAATGTAAAATGGTTGAGGTGCCATGAAAAACAGTTTAGCAATTCTTCAAGAAGTTAAACATAGAAACACCACATGACCCAGCAATTCCACTGCTAGTTATATGCCCAAAAGAACTAAAACAAGTACAAATACATGCACACACATGTTCATAGCAGCACTATTCACAGCAAGCAAAAGGTAGAAACAGCCCAAATATCCATTAATAAATGAATATATGAGCAAATTGTAATATTAATGTATATCTATATATGTAACTTTATTTAATGAATGATTATTCAGACATAAAAATAAATGAAGTACTGATATATGATAAAACGTTGATGAATTTCAAAAAGATATACTAAGTGAAACATACCAGACACAGAAAGTCACATATTGTGTGTATCCATATTATTGGATAAATCCACAGAAACAAAAAGCTGGTGGTTGCCAGGGGCTGGGGGCAGAGGGAAATGGGGAAAAACTACTTAATGAGTAAGGGATTGCAGGGCTTTGGTGTGATGGAAATTTTCAGAGCTAGACAGAGGTGGTGGTTGTACAACACCGTGAATGTGCTGAATACCACGGGAACTGGCCACTTTAAAATGGTTACGTTTACATTATGTGAATTTTACTTCAATTAATTAATTTTTTTAATTATTGAGAGAAAACATTTTTGGCACATATCAAGTCAGTCTGCTAATTTAAATTAAATAAGATGTTAAATGCCAGCTATATTTTAAGGGCAAAATATGGTGAAAGCAGAAAGCAGAATGTATAGCCTGATCTCTGACACATGGTAAGTGATTGTAAAAAGGTGAGTTTTATTATTAGATGTCTAGGCCTTAGTTTCTTCATCTGTCAAATGGGGCATTTAACCAGAGAGTCTCTAAGATTCTTTCCAATCCTGAAAGGGTTTGGCTTACAGGAAGAACTCCTTAACAAGGTCTCTGAGGCCCTTCATGAACCACCCCTGCCCACACCTCCAGTCTCGCTCACACTGAAGCCATCCTCACAAAATTAATCAAGCTCAATTGCTAAGTTTTTAACAAGAGCATAAGCTGTAAGTAAAAGCATAGCTAAGCATTAACCAGCTTACCCTATAGCCCATTTTCTTATAGCTGCTTATTGCTTAAAATTCACATAGCCCCTGCCACGAGGTCCTAACTTTTACAGATAACATCTCTAACATTAAAAAAACCTCAAGGTTTCTATTTTGAGATATTTACAAAATCCTGCCTTGCTTTTTTTTTTTTTTTTTTTTTTTAAGGTCTTGCTTTGTCACCTAGGCTGGAGTGCAGTGGTGTGACCTCAGTTCACTGCAGCCTCCACCTCCCAGGCTCAGGTGATCCTCCCACCTCAGCCTCCAGAGTTGCTGGGACCACAGGCACGTGCTACCATGCCCAGCTAATTTTTTGTTGCCCAGGCTGGTCTGGAGCTCCTGAGCTCAAGCCATCTGCCCACCTCAGCCTCCCAAAGTGCTGGGATTATAGGCGTGAGCCACTGCACCCAGCCCCAAATCCTGCATTTCAATGGGTCCACTGACACTAGCCAGTCTAAAGACTCCGTCCAAAGAAGCAACTCAACACAAGAATGTAGTTTCTTCCTCTCCCTGTCTCATGACTCCACCCCTCACTCCTTGGCCAATAAGCAACCCCCAGCTCCTCCAAATTCCTTTAAATACCCCAGTCCGAGAAACTCCCCAGGGAGGTGGATTTGAGGTTCTCTCCCACCTCCTTGTTTGGCTGCCTTTTGATTATGAAACTTTCTCTGCTACAGTTCCTGCTGTTTTGGTGCATTGTTCCATTACTGCACACACAGCGGACATGAACCTTGTGGTCCTATATAGCACCATGGTGTGACCCAGCTATACTGGCTTTCTTTCAGGTCCTCAAGTGCAGCTTGCCATCTCCCAGCACTGGGCCTTTGCCTGTGCCACTCCCTCTGCCTGGAACACTTGTCCTACTCTGCCATCTCTGTAATGCTCCTTATCCCTCAGCACCCCGGGCACCTGTGTACCTGGTTTCTGCAGTGCTCTCCATTGTGACAAGGTTCAGTTAATTGTGGGAGAATTTGACACCAGACCAGAAGATCTACAATGCAGAAACCCTCTCTTTCTACTTCTGGTATCTCCAGGACCCAGAGGGGACAGAGCCTGGCTCGCTGTGGACCAAATGCATGAGATTTTTTTCAGTGCATTCCCAGTTCTCACTAGTGTCACCCCACGCTGGCAGGGGCAATATGGACCTTGAGGTCAGACAAGGTTATCCACTAGAAGCGCTGCTCCCATCCCTGCCCCCTCACCCCATTCTAGAACTGTGAGTCCAAATGTCACCTGCCTCCCTCCACCCCCAAGGGTAAAAATAACCTTGTCTGAAACCTGACACCTACCCTCTGCAGGTCATCTTGAGAGTACCCCTGTCCCAGAGGTGACCACCAGGGGCCTGGGGGAGTAGGGAGGGCATTTCCTGAATGCTTTCCCATTCACATCTCATTTGACCCATGAGCAAATATGTGAGGTGCTATCACTGATGGGGTACACAGGGAACCCGCGCTCAGAAACATCTCAAGTCCTGCCTAAGGTCCCCAGCCAGAGCTTGAGCACAGCCCTTTCCTCAGCACTATGAGATGAGTAGGGCTTTGAAGACTGATTACACCTGCTTGGTCGTATGGGTGGAGAAACTGAGGCCCAGGGGGCTCTCTAAGGTCTTAAGTGAAAGGGCTTAATTAGGCATACTCAGGGCAAGTTATTGTTTCCTCCTTGGTTAAAGAAGGACAAGCACTCCCACCCAGCTCCATGCAAGAGCTGCATGCGGATGAAAGGAGAGAACCTAAAGGCACCTGGCTAACTGCAATTTTGTGCACACGTGAGGGAGCGGTGTCAAGGAGGCTGGAGAGGACGCAGCAGCTGGGCTGGATGGGGACTTGTCTTTCCTAAACAACCAGACTCTGGCAGCGTTTGTTCTCACTTTGGGAAACAGAAATGTGGGAAGAGGGGTTGCGAGGGGACAGTGGGTTCTTGAGACAGGTAGACTGCATTTGAGTCCCAGCCCCACCCTCAGTACGGGAGGTGGGTGGGGATGGTGGGGAGGTCTCTGGGCAACTTGCTTCCCCACTCTGTATTCATTCATTCAGCAAGTGAGCACCCCCTACAGACCAGTTTCCTCATCTGTAAAATGGGAATCCCAAGTACTTTGCAGACCGTCGTGAGGTGCAGAGGAGGGAACATGAACAGCTTTGTAAGTTGCCATGTTCCTGCCTTCCTTTTATGCCAGCACGTGTTGAGAGACTGTCAGGCCTGCAGGGAGCGGGGAGTGTGGGCAAGCCTGAGCCCCACCCTCACAGAGCCAAGGTCCAGATGGGGAGACAGCCACTGAACAAGAAGTTCTCTAGGAGATCTGCTGTGCCAAGGGGCAGCAGGGCTGCGGAGTGTGAGCAGAGTCTGACCCTGTGTGCAGATGGACAGGAACCTGCAGGACAGGGGTCAGGCTGGGTGGGCTGGGGTTCAGCTCCTCCGTATTGTTTGGGCGCTGCCCTGCAGTATGCCCAGAACAACCTAACAGGAGCAAGTGTTTCAACCTCTTTGGACTCAGCTTCCTCAGTTTACAAAACTGAAAGTTGTGGGTGTGCAGGTAATATTGAAAACAGTCATTCTCCCTTGTATATTTAATTAATAGAGCCAAGCACTGTACTGAACTTTTTTGTTTGTTTGTTTTTGAGATGGAGTTTCTTGTTGCGCAGGCTGGAGTGCAATGGCACAATCTTGGCTCACCACAACCTCCGCCTCCTGGGTTCAAGCGATTCTCCTGCCGCAGCCTCCCAAGTAACTGGGATTACAAGCACGCGCCAGCACGCCCGGCTAATTTTTTTGTATTTAGTAGAGACAGGTTTTCACCATGTTCATCAGGCTGGTCTCAAACTCCTGACCTCAGATAATCCACCCGCCTCGGCCTCCCACAGTACTGGGATTACACATGTGAGCCACCGCGCCCAGCCACTTTTTTTTTTTTTTGAGACAGTTTCACTCTGTCACCCAGGCTGGAATGCAGTGGCTCGATCTTGGCTCACTGCAACCTCCACTTCCAGGGTTCAAGCTATTCTCCTGCCTCAGCCTCCCGAGTAGCTGGGATTACAGGTGTGTGCCACCACGCCCAGATACTCTTTGCATTTTTAGTAGAAATGGGGCTTCACCATGTTGGCCAGGCTGATCTCAAACTCCTAGCCTCAAGTGATCCTCCTGTCTTGGCCTCCCAAAGTGCTGGGATTACAGGTGTGAGCCACTATGCCTACCCCGTATTGAATATTTTTATGCATTATCTCTTTTAATCATCACACAGCCTTAATACCTGAATGTTGTTATTATTCCCATTTTACAGATGGGGAAACAAAGTCTCAGAAAAGTTAACTTGCACATATACACACACAAAATCACACAGCCAGGAAAGGGCAGAGCTGGGACATCAACCCAAGTCTGCTTACCGCAAAAGCTAAGACTGCTTGACCACTTTGTACAACTGTCTCTCTCTCATTTGGCAGGCAGGACAGTTGCTGCTGCATCCCGGGCATCTGTGACAGCCACCAGCCCTTCCTTACCCAGACATGCCAGGCCAGGACCCATACCTGGAGCCAGGACTTCCAAGAAGCTCCCTTCCCTGTCTACCCTCATGTCCTCTGCAGGAGGCCGTGATGGTGCCAGTACCCTTTTCCAGCATGGTCCAGGGTCAAGGCACTTTCCAGAACACTGTCCCACTGGACCACTGTCAGTGAGGAAATTGCAAACTCTCAAGGAGCTGAAAACTGTGCTTTATACATCCTCAGCTCTCAGAGTAGGAGGAAACCTCACGTTCAGCTAGATGGGCTCCTCTCAGGTGCAGGAATCTCAGCCGCCACACTGCCTCTGGTGGCTGTCCAGCATGAGCTTCTTTGCTCCCAGAAGCAGACGGCTCACTCCCTTCCAAGGGAGACCCTTCTGCTGAAGAGCAAATCTGCCTGTTCTTCCCTCTGTCCCACTCACTATCTGCCTCCCTGTGGCTTCCTCCCTTGGGGTTATTTGCCACCTCCCACCCCCTACCTCCAGCAGACCCCAGAAAGTGACCAGAAGCAATTAGAACACAGGTAGTCTGATCCCAAGTATGAATGACCCCCCATTCCCGTGTGACCCCCCTCAGGGGAGCTGCTTTGACAGCACCCAGTACAGAACCCATGTTCACAGGCAGTCACCCCCATGCCACAGGCTCTGACAGTGGGGTGAGCCGTTCTGGGGTTGTGAAGAGCAGAGCCGGCCTCTCCCCTCCTCAGACCCCTTTCATGCCCTCCCTGCCAGACAGCCAAGGCTGCTGCCTGTGCTGCCTCTGGGTCACCATGGCAACAGGTGGCCAGGCAATGGACCCGGGCCCCGCCATCTTGCAAGCAACTCCATTTACCCTGGAGCTGGGCACAGCCGCCACAGGCATCACAATTCCCCTTCAAGAAAGCAAGAGAGAGAGAATGAGAGAGAGCAGAGGGAAGGGAGAAGAAACCAGAGTCAGAGAGAGAGAAAGGAAAGGCGGCAAAGACAGGAGGGAAGGAACAATGCAGAGGTCAGAGTGAGAGAAAAATAGAGGCTGGCAGAGAACAAAGCGAGTAAAAGAGAGGTGAGCAGGAAAGGAGGAGAGGCTCCAGACCTCTCCCACTGTGCACATTCCTCCTGCCTGAGCTGCGCTTCCCTGGCCAAATTCTGGCTGCAGCCGGGACTTCCTGCCCCAGGAAACCAGCAGCCCAGTGGGCCCCTTCAAGACCCCAGCAGCTGCTCCAGGGTCCTGTGGGCCCCTCCTGCTGGAGGATGATGTCCTCTTGCTCCCCAGAAAGTGGGGATCCCTCTCCCAGCCCCTCCAGCAGCACCTCCCCACTCAGCATCCCCCTCACTCTCCCTGGTTCCCAGGGCCCTCCTGCCTGCCCAGGCCTGCCATCCTCTGGCTCTCTTCCTTCCCACCTTACCCAGCTTCCCCTTGCACAACACAACAACATTTTCATTTTCCCAGGAGTGTGCAAGAAAACATTCCTGAGCAGAGCAGAGTGGTGGGAGAGGAGCTGTGATTTTCCTCACTGAATGCATGCCCTTACACTGCAGGTGTTGCAGAGCGGGTCTCAGAACAAGGTTTAGCAGAGAAACATTGACCAGTGGGGCTGCTTCTAAGGCCCAAGCTGCCAAATCTGGGCATTAGGAGGTCCAGAGCTGAGCAGAGCCTAGTCTCTGGCAGAGGCAGCTGAGCTCAGCAGGTGTGCCAGCAACTCTCTCAGGGGCACCATCCACACTCCAGATGCCGCCTTCAGCCTCAAGCTCTCTGGCTGCAAAGTAGCCCTATCAGACCTGTCCCATTTCCACTCCCATTCCCCTATTTTCCTACACTGTCTCAGAGGAATTTGAGCCTACAAGAAAGTTTATTGAAACAATCAGAAGGGTGAAGAGAAAGAGAGAAGAAAGAAAAAACAGGATGGCATGGAGGCTGGCAAAGAGGGCAGCAAGGCCCAAGGGCTTCAGACTGTCTGGCCAGATAACCCTAAGCCATTTTACTTGAGCCACTATGAACCTCAGTGTCCACATTCGTAAAATGGGAATAAGAATATCATAGTTTTGCCAGGCGCGGTGGCTCAAGCCTGTAATCCCAGCACTTTGGGAGGCCGAGACGGGCGGATCACGAGGTCAGGAGATCGAGACCATCCTGGCTAACCTGGTGAAACCCCGTCTCTACTAAAAAATACAAAAAACTAGCCGGGCGTGGTGGCGGGCACCTGTAGTCCCAGCTACTCGGGAGGCTGAGGCAGGAGAATGGCATAAACCCGGGAGGTGGAGCTTGCAGTGAGCTGAGATCCGGCCACTGCAGTCCAGCCTGGGTGACAGAGCGAGACTCCGTCTCAGAAAAAAAAAAAAAGAATATCATAGTTATCCAGCCTGAGTGACAGAGTGAGACCCTGTCTCTTAAAAAAATAAAATAAATAAAAAGAGAGAGAGAGAATATCATAGTTGAGATTCAATGAGGTTATACATGTAGAGTGCTTAGAACAGGATCTGACTCATAGGAAATGCCCAAAACTACAACCCTTCATGTTGTTAGAAAGCCAAGGCAGGCCTGTAACCCAAGCACTTTGGGAGACTGAGGCAGGCAGATAACTTGAGGCCAGGAGTTCGAGACCAACCTGGCCAACATGGTGAAACCCTGTCACTACTAAAAATATAAAAAAATTAGCTGGGTGTAGTGGCATGTGCCTGTAATCCCAGCTACTCGGTAGGCTGAGGCAGGAGAGTCACTTGAACCTGGGAAGTAGAGGTTGCAGTCAGCCAAGATTGTGCCACTGTACTCCAACATGGGCAACAGGGTGAGACTGTCTCAAAAAAACAAAAAAGGCCGGGCATGGTGGCTCACGCCTGTACTCCCAGCCAGCACTTTGGGAGGCTGAGGCAGGAGAATCGCTTGAACCCAGGAGGTAGAGGTTGTAGTGATCTGAGATCACTCCACTGCAGTCCAGCCTGGGTGACAGAGCAAGACTCCGTCTCAAAAAATAAAAAGAGCAAGGTGTTGTAGAAAGACCCAGGAAACCATTCCAGTGAGGAAGGGCCTAAACAGATCCCAAGGGTAAGTGCTGTGACTGGCCAGATGGCCTTTGCAAAGCAGTGAGGGTCAGATGGAGCCTTTCAGCCCTGGGCTATGACAATGGCATCTGCTTTCCCTCCTGGCACTGCAGGTGAACACATCCTCTCTACCAAAACAGAATTCATTGGTTCGCGGTTCATTTCAACTGACAGTCAAGATGTTGAATAGGACAGAGTCTGTGGCACTCCACGAAGACTCCACAGACACCCACATACGGTCTAACCAGACTCCATGACTGCTGGGAAGCCTTTGCATTTCACAGGCCCCCGAGAGGCTCAAGACACCTCATGAGGGAAATGGATTCTTGGGATAGAAGGCAACGATCACTAGAAAGCAGCTCAGGTTCACTGAGAACAAGGCATGCTGGGCACACAGGAGCAGACCACTGGGTTAGGAATGGACATAATTTGCATTTGCATAGACCCAGAACATTATAAGTGCTCAGTAAAAATGTGTTCAATGGAACCTGGGAGCTGTCTCCAACTACATACCACATGTACCTGCTCCATTCAACATGTGATCAAATGGCTTACCTGAAGACACACCTGGTCCTAGATGACCACTTGAAAGGTTGTAAAATATAAACTTAAAACCAAGCAGATGAAAATGAAAAAGACTCATTCTATCAACCTGCA
>NW_016806071.1:1478366-1489085 GCF_001698545.2 Rhinopithecus bieti
CCACCGCGCCCGGCCGCTATCACTTTTTAAGTTGTGCGCATGCTGGGGTGGCTCCAGTTTAACAGTTGTTTACGGGAAAACAGTCTTATTATTTCATCTGTCCACACACTTAACAATGACAATTCCTGCTGTAACCAAATGGGCACCCTGTGGCTGCTGAAGGCTTCACCCTGTGGTGAGGGGTTGGGAGGCGAAGGGGGTGCATTTAGGGAAGGAATGACTCAGTGGCAGGGAGGAGACAGCCCAAGACTGGCATTTGGCAGGCAGCATGAGGCCCAGTCCTGTGAAGGAGAAAACAGAGTGAACAAGGAATGGCTTAGGGTGACAACCAGGCTGTCAGAGGGACAGTGAGGGGGCCAGGCTGTGTGTGGCCTGGGTGTCAGGCCTCTGGCTGCAAATCTGAAGGCTGGCTGGATTAGAGGACAGAAAGAGGCCTAGTAAAGTGTAAAATCAAGACCTCAAAGGGGTGGACAAGGTTAGGAAGGGGCCGATTCTAGCTGGAAATCAACATAGATCTTTTTAAAAACTTCCACTGCCGGACACAGTGGCTCATGCCTGTAATCCCAGCACTTTCAGAGGCCGAGGTGAGTGGATCACCTGAGGTCGGAGTTGGAGACCATTCTGACCAATATGAAGAAACCCCGTCTCTACTAATGATACAAAATCAGCCAGGCATGATGGCGTGCACCTGTAGTCCCAGCTACTTGGGAGGTTGAGGCAGGAGAATTGCTTGAACCCAGGAGGTGGGGGTTGCAGTGAGCTGAGGTCACGCCATTGCACTCCAGCCTGGGCAACAGGAGCAAAACTCAAAAAAAAAAAGAAAGAAAGAATCGGTGCTGGGAACACCTTAAACAGACATAGTGTCTTCTCACATGAACAGACAATAAACAATAGAGGAACAAGAAGAGTGGAAAGTGCTATGAGAAAGAAAAAACGGGATGTGACAGAGAGAAGGTGAGGGACAGGGAGGAGCTTCTTTAGGCTGTGTAATCAAGGAGGCTTCCTGGCTAGGATCCGAAGGAATGATGAGAAGGAGCAATTTCACAAGACTGTGTGCAGGGTTGCAGGCAAGAGAACAGAGAGTGCAAAAACCCCAAGGAAACGCGGGGACCCGCTGTCAGAGGAAGAACAAGGAGGTTTTGAGAGAGAAGCACCTAAGAAACGCAGAGAGCAGGCAGGGCTCCTATCCCTTAAGGTCTTGTAGGTCCCAATGGAGCTTGGATTTTATTCCAAGTGTGAGGGGAAGAACTGGAGGCTTGTAGGGGAGGGTGGTGGTCCAGCCTGCATTGTAAGATCACTCTGCTGCTGTGTGGAGGTGAACTTTAGGATGGAGAGAAGCAGCAGGCAGACTCCTCAGCAGGCCACCGCAGTCAGGGGAGAGGGCTGGCTGGGCAAAGAGGTGGAGCCAGGATGTATTTGGGAGGCAGAGGCAACAGGACTTGCTGAAGGACTCCACGTGTGTGGGAAGGGACAGGGTGGTGCCGCTTGGAGTGGGCGGTTGAGGGAAGCAGCAGCTACAGCTGCGGGCAGTATAGAGAGAGGGATTGCGAGGGGCTAGGGGACTTGGTGGTGGAGATGATGGGAGGTGGTAGGCAGGATAAAAATTAGGAAAAAAAGGCCAGGCACAGTGGCTCACGCCTGTAATCCCAGCACTTTGGGAGGCTGAGGCGGGCGGATCACCTGATGTTCAGAGTCCAAGACCAGCCTGGCCAACATGGTGAAACCCCGTCTCTACTAAAAACATAAAAATTAGCTAGGTGTGGTGGTGGGTGCCTGTAATCCCAGCTACTCCAGAGGCTGAGGCAGGAGAATCACTTGAACCTGGGAGGCAGAGGTTGCAGTGAGCCTAGATCGTGCCATTGCACTCCAGCCTGGGAGACAGAGTGAGACTCCATCACAAAAAATAAATAAATAAATAGGAAAAAAATAAAAATAGATAAATAAGAAAGGAGGATCCAAGCTTAGAATGAGTGACTGGCAGATGGCGGTACTGGTTACTGAGTTGGGGGAGATCAGTGTAGAAATAAGTAGGGGACAAGAATTTGTGAGATTCTATTGAACATTTAAAGAGAGAAATGAAGGAACTCAGGCCTGGAGCTCACTGCAGAAGAGGCTACACCTGGAGACACTAACATATATGGATATTTAAGATCCACAGGATTGGGGCTGGGTGTGGTGGCTCACGCCTGTAATCCCAGCACTTTGGGAGGCTGAGGTGGGTGGATCACGAGGTCAGGAGATCGAGACTCATCCTGGCTAACATGGTGAAACCCCGTCTCTACCGAAAATACGAAAAATTAGCCGGGCATGGTGGTGGACGCCTGTAGTCCCAGCTACTCGGGAGGCTAAGGTAGAAGAATGGTGTGAACCTGGGAGGCGGAGCTTGCAGTGAGCCGAGATCGCACCACTGCACTCCAGCCTGGGTGACAGAGCGAGACTCTGTCTCAAAAACAAAACAAAAAAAAGATCCACAGGATTTTGAGACCTTGTAGTAAATGAAAGAAGGTTGCCAATTTTTGCTACTCCTCCCATTGAAAGGTAGAGTCTAACTTCCTCCTCTTGAATCTGAGTCATTTTTAGTGACATTTCAACAGTGACTCTGAGACTAGATCATGACACACCTTGCAGCTTCCCCCCAGGCCTCTTAGAACTCTTGCTCTGGTGGAGCCAGCTGCCAGGTAAAAAATCTAACTATCCCAAGACTGTCATATTGAAGAGGCCACATGTGGGTGCTCTGAATGACAGTCCCAGCTAAGCCCAATCTTCCAGCCCTCCCCTATGAGGTGCCAGTGAAGGCATCACGGAGCCCCCAGTTCAGCCCATCCACCACTAAGTGCCACCAAGCAGCCTCCATCAATGCCACATAGAGCAGAAGAACCAGCCAGCCCAGCCCCGCCAGAATTCCTGACCCACAGAATCACAAGATGTAATAAAACAGTTGTTGCTTTAAGCTACTAAGGTTCAGGGTAGTTTGTTACGCAGCCACTGTAACTAGAACAGATATCATCCAAGAAGATGGGTCGACAGAGACATTCACTCTTGGCTTTTTTTTTTTTTTCTTTTGAGACAATCTTGCTCTGCCACCCAGGCTGGAGTGCAATGGCACAATCTTGGCTCACTGCAATCTCCACCTCCCAGGTTCAAGCGATTCTCGTGCCTCAGCCACCCAAGCAGCTGGGATTATAGGCACGCGCCAACATGCCCAGCTAATTTTTGAATGTTTAGTAGAGATGTGGTATCACCATGTTGGTCAGGCTGGTCTCAAACTCCTGACCTCAAGTGATCTGCCCGCCTCGCCTCCCAAAGTGCTGGGATTACAGGCGTGAGCCACCATGCCTGCCCTCACACTCAGCTATTTAGAAGTCAGGTGGGGAGGAGGAACCTGCAAAGGAGACTGCGAGGAAGCAGTCAGTGAGATGGAAGGACCCCAGAAGAGTCTGGTTCTCCAGAGGGAAGGGGGCCCTGCTGGTGCATGAGCTCTGAGTCAAGGCAGATGGGGAAACAAGCTATCGCTGATTTTTGACAGGAAGGAAGGAGGGAGGGGGAAGAGAGGAGTCCAGTTAGAGTGAAGTAGGGAAAGAATGAGAGGTAATACAGTGGGAACAGAGAAAACTCTTTCCAAAATGTGTGTGGGAACAGGGAGCAATGAAACAAGGTAGCAGGTGGAAGGGGCTTTGTTTGCCTAGAGGCTGGGAGATACTAGAGCTGGTTGGTTCATCTGGTCCTGGGACAGACGCAGTAGGAGGGATTCTACTGAGACAGAGAGCTTTCTACAGGACAGGGGCTGTCTAAGAATTGCCTTCACAGAAGCTCAAAGATCCCTTTTCAGAAATCTATGACTGCTATTTATCATGTACCTACTGTATGCCAGGTCTCATTCGTGGGGGCCTTTAATTCTCACTCTGAAGCAGGAATCCTCATTCCTTATTTTACAGATGACAGAAAGGAAATGGACAGGGAACAAGGAATGGGCCACCCATGCACTCCTGGCCAGTAAAAGGCAAAGGGGAGACTGGACCTGGGTCCTTCTGACTCCAGAGCCTGGCAGGAGTGCAGCAGAAGGGACATCAGCGGGAGGGAGATCAGGTCACCCAACAACTGGAACTTCTGATACACAGCCTGGGACCTTGGACACCTTGTATCAGTTGCCTCCCTGCACTCCTACCTTCTAGGTGACATGAGCCTATAGGAAAAGAGCTCACTGCAGAAGTGGTTTCTGACCTGTGGATCCCACCCAGGCAGTGGGATCTGCTGGGTAAAGAGTATCACTGCCACCACTCCCCATCCAGAAGGCCTGCCTTCCTGTTTGCCCAGTTGAGAACCAGTCTGCACAGACATACCTTCTCCTCGCCTTGCTACCTGGAGGCTCTAATTTAGTCTTCAGAACCAAGGAGAGGGTGGGGACCAAGTAAACTCAAAGGCCAAGGAGGGCCTGGGGTGGTGTGGGGGAAGATGGTGCTGAGATACAAGGCTGTGCTTTTCCCCTCGGACTCTCTTCAGAGAGGGCCCCTCCCTTGGCCCCAAAGTCATTTAATGCTTGGGCCCCTTCCTCTCCCATGTTCGCCCTGCTTTCAAAGCCTATAGGCACATGTACATCTGATCTCTTAACACCCTTTCTCTGTAAATACCTGGCGTGGCATTAAGCTACCCGGCACGAAGCAGGCTCCAGTTCGAGGGACCATAATCACCCCCCACATCTCTATGTTATGAATGAGGCAGCTGAGGCTGTGGAAGAGAGCCGGTCAAGAACCAGCCAGAGTCTTCTGGCTTCAGACCTCCCCTCCCACCACTCATGGGGCTGTATCCCTGGAGAAGAAAAAGAGGAATCGGGTTTCTCCCTACCCTCCCTAAGAATCGAAAGAAAACTCAAACCCACCTGCTTTAGCTCAGCCCAGGTGTGGTGCTGGAAACCAGAGGCTGCTTAAAGGAAGTCCCAAGGCCACTCCCTTTCCGACCTCTCACCTAGTCCAGGTCTGGAACAGGGCCACACCTGGGCAGGGCTACACCCCAGGGCAGATCACAGCCTATTCTAGACGTTGTAAATAAGGCAATGCCAAGGAGTGGAGAGACCTGAGATTCCCCACCCGCAGCAAGCAACTTGAATGTGATCCTCCCTAGGCCGCAGCCCAGGTGCTGTTAGCCAAGCGCCAACCTACCAGGCTTCTGAATAACAAATGAGGTAAACCTGCATACAGCTTTCTTCCTTTTTGTTTTTTGTTTTTTTTTTTTTTTTTTCTTTTCTTTTGGAGACAGGGTCTTGCTCTGTCACCCAGGTTGGAGGGCAGTGGCACCTTCATGGCTCACTGCAGCCTCTACCTCCCAGATTCAAGCAATCCTCCCACCTCAGCCCCTTGAGTAGCTGAGTAGCTGAGACTACAGGCACATACCACCATGCCTGGCTAAGTTTTTTTGTTTGTTTGTTTGTTTGTTTGTTTGTTTGTTTGTTTGTTTGTTTTGGGACGGCATCTCACTCTGTTGCTCAGGCTAGAGTGCAGTGACACAATCTCAGCTCACTGCAACCTGTGCCTCCTGGGTTCAAGTGATTCTCCTGCCTCAGCCTCCCGAGTAGCTGGGATTACAGGCACAAGCCTCCACACCCAGCTAATTTTTATATTTTTAGTGGAGATGGGGTTTCACCATATTGGCCAGGCTGGTCTCGAACTAATGACCTTAAGTGATCCACTCCCTCTCAGTCTCCCAAAGTGCTGGGATTATAGGCATGAGCCACCACACCAAGCCTAATTTTTTAAGTTTTATTTTTAGTAAGACAAGGTCGATGTTGTTCCAGACCAGGATGGTCTGGAACTCCTGGGCTCAAGGGATCCTCCTGCCTCTGCCTCCCAAAGTGCTGGGACTGTAGGCATGAGCCACTGAGCCTGGCCCACAGAGCTTTCTAGGCTGTAAAAGAATACACGCATATAGTAATAGAAACTCCTTGAAGACAGCGGCCGCGTCTCATGTGTCTCTGGAATCCTGGTGCATCCTTACTAAGCACCTACTAAGTTTCAGGCCTTTCTATACATTATATAAAATTGCTTTGTATCCATAACACCATACATCCTCACCAAAACCCTGTGAGGGACAATTACTCCTCCTGCACAGAAAAGGGAACTGAGGCTTGGGTTCTAAAAGACTTGTCTAATGGCACTCTGCCAGTGAGCGATAGAGCTGAGATTTTGCTTTTCTCAATACCAAAGCCATTTCTACTCACTGGGCTGCCTCTCCAAAAGTTGCTTAAACTGGGTGCAGTGGCTCACACCTATAATCCCAGCACTTTCAGAGGTCAAGGCAGAAGGATCACTTGAAGCCAAGAATTCAAGACCAGCCTGGGCAACATGGCGAAACCCCATTCTAGAATACATTTTTAAAAAATTAGCCGAGTGGCCGGGCACGGCTTGCACCTGTAATCCCAGTGCTTTGGGAGGCCGAGGTGGGCGGATTGCCTTGTAATCCCAGCACTTTGGGAGGCCGAGGTGAGCAGATTGCCTGAGGTCAGGAGTTTGAGACCAGCCTGGCCAACATGGTGAAACCCTGTCTCTACTAAAAATATAAACAATTAGCCAGGCATGGTGGCAGGCGCCTGTAATCTCAGCTACTCAGGAGGCTGAGGAAGGAGAATTGCTTGAACCCAGGAGGCGGAGGTTGCAGTGAGCCAAGATCACACCATTGCACTCCAGCCTGGGCAACAGAGCGAAACTCTGTCTCAAAGAAAAAGATAAAAAATAGACAAGCATAGTTGACACATTGTTCTTTTGGTTGCTAGGTCAGGTGTACCAGTTACTTGGGAGGCTGAGAGGGGAAGCTACAGCAGGAAGACCACCTGAGCCCAGGAATTCAAGGCTGCAGTGAGCTATGATCACACCACTACACGCCAGCCTGCACAACACAGCGAGACCTCGTCTCAAGAAAACAAAAACAGATGCTTAATAATTCAGGTCCACTGATATTAATTAGTTAATGCATCATTTGCTGAGGACAAATTATTACTACGGAAGAAGCCCTAGGCAGGATATACATATTACATGGCCAAGGGGGTCAAGGAGGGTGCCCTTAACTCCCTCCTCATTTCTCTGTGGACCTGGCACATCTCTCACATACAGGTGACTCTGCCTGGATCATTCTTCCTAACCCAAAAAAGCTTTTAGGGCCGACCTAACCCACCACCTCCTCCAGGGAGCCCACCCTGACCACTGGGCTGGTAAGGGGCTATCTTGATGTTTCCCTCTGTCCCATCCTGGTCGTGCCGTGCTGCCATAGTAGGTTTGTATCTCCCTCTGTCTCTCCATCAACCTGAGGGCATCTGAGGACAGGTCTAGTCTGGCTCATCCCTGTGTCCCCAAAGTGTCAGACTCTGGTCTGCCCCAGTCCATCACTGCCCCAATGTCACCTCCAACCTGCAAGGCTGCCCCTGGGAATGGCAGGAGCACACAGGCCTGCAGCCAGGGAGCTGGCAGAGGACCCAGTCAGCAGCACCATCTGTCCCTGGAGCCACGGGACACAGCAGGCATAAGGCAGAGGTGTCAGTTCCTTGGCTCAGCCAGGTCAGCCCAGGACAAGGAGAGGAGCTTCAGCACCCAGGGCCTCTGCCCAGCTGGAGCTTGGGGTCAGACAAGGCTTTGAATTATCTAATTAGATCACAGTGGCTTAATATCAGAGCCTTGGTTTTCTAACCTGTAAAGCCAGGTAAATACCAGAAACCTTGCAAAGCTGTTGGGAAGTTTAAATATGCCCGACACTTAGTAGGTCTTCAACAGAAAAGTTTGCTTTCACCATCTCATCTGACCAACTGACCCTGCCATTGAACCACTAAGAAAACTGAGATTCACATGAGATGGAAAAAAAAATAAAGAAAGAAAGAAAAAATATTCACCATGGCCAATTATGTGCCGAGTTCTCCATTTTTCCAACATCTCTAATCCTGCCAACAATTTGGCATGATCTGCAGGAAGAGAACTGGTTCATATTAGGAAACTGATGCCCACAGAGATGAGGTGAGTTAGTGCCTCTAAGGCAGCACCCTTTTCATCGTCAGGCTGAGTGATGAGCAGCTCTCCGAAGGCTCCCGGGATGCCAGCTTGGCCCCGCTCCAGCCCAGGCACAGGTGAGGGGCAGTGGGCAGCCTCCCTCGACCCTGAGGTGTGTGGGGTGGGGTCAGCTCAGCCTGGGGCCCTGAATCTACCCTGTCAGTGTGCGAGGGTGGGCAGAGGAGGCTGGGATGGGGTGGGTCCACATGTAACAGTGAGGCCACATTCTGGGTGCACTGAAGTTCCAGATGCCCCCCTAGCCAAGACAAGGGCTGGAAAGGGGGACCCAGTCTAGCAGATGAGAGCTCTGGGTCTCTCGCCAGGTGTGTGAGCCCAGGCACATCATCTCACTTCTCTGTGCCTCGTCTCTCACGCGGGCTGAGCCTTTCACCCACCTCCCTGTTGTGAGGAGTCGGGGTGAATGGGGAGGAAGCTGAGACCTTCAAGGTGCTGGCCGTACAGAGAAGAGGAACCATGATGATGTGTTTCCCTGGGTCGCTGAGCCCAGCATGCGGGGACTGCATACCTTGGCACTAAGCCTGGGGACCAGACAGCCCTCATGGCTCTCACAGTCAGGTAGGCAGGACAACATGACTTATAGCGCTCAAAAGCCCAAACTTAGCCTACGAGGCCTGGACCCCCAGCCTGCAGGTCCTGGAAGCCTCCCCTCAGCCTCTTCCAACTGTTCCCTTTGCTCCCTCCACTCCGAGTGGAGTGAGGAGTGAGCAGCAGGGGCTGCTGGGCCCCTATTCAGTTGATCAGATGCACCAAGCTCGCCCCAACCTTGGAGCTTGCAAATGGATGCTGTTCCCCTTGCCTGGAACGCTCTTCCCCCAGATCGTCCCAAGGCTGCCTTCTTAGCTGCTAGGTTTCTGCTCAGCTGTCGTCTGCTCAGAGAGCTCTCCCCTGGCCCCCTCATCATTCTCTCACAGTTCCCTGTTCTCTAGACAGTCTCAATTTAATCCCAGCAATGCTACTTACTAGCTGTGTGACCTCAGGCAACTTACTTAACCTGTCTGTCTCAGTTTTTTCTTTAACACAGACACAATTATCTACTTCACAGAGTTGTTATAGGGAATAATGAGTTAATGCAGGCATGGCATACAGCTAGCACTTGTACGGCATTAACTCTTATTACTACTATTCACAGCATTTATTGCAGATTTTCAGCATTGTTTATTTGAATACCTTCTCCCTATCTCTCCTGCACTAGCTGTCAGCTCCAGGAGACAGGCTGCATCATAGGCCACAGCACACCCAGCACCTGCTACCTATTAATCCCCCAGTACAGTAAGTACCTGTGGAGGGAACAAGTGAAGCGTGTACACCATCCTGAGGAGATGTCATCAACTATAGGGACAGGCAAGATGAGGATTCAAAGGGGAAATGATAGCTGAGCTGGCTTTTGAAGGATGAAGAAGAGTCCTCCACTGAACAGGGAAAAGTTGGAAGCTTTTCATCCAAGATGTGGAATAAAACAAAGATGCCCACTTTCACCACTTATATCCAGCATAATACTGGAAGTCCTAGCCAGAGCAATTAGGCAAGAGAGAGAAATAAAGGGCATCCAAATTGGAAAGAAGGAATTTAAATTGTCCCTGTTTGCAGATGTCATAATCCTATATACAGAAAACCCCAAATCCTCCACTAAAACACTGGTAGGAATAATAAATTCAGTAAAGTTTCAGGATCAAAATCAACATACAAAAGTCAGTAGTCTTTGAGTCTTTGTTTTGTTTTGTTTTGTTTGAGATGGAGTCTCCCTCTGTCGCCCAGGCTGGAGTGCAGTGGCCAGATCTCAGCTCACTGCAAGCTCCGCCTCCCAGGTTTACGCCATTCTCCTGCCTCAGCCTCCCGAGTAGCTGGGACTACAGGCGCCCACCACCTCTCCCGGCTAGTTTTTTGCATTTTTTAGTAGAGACGGGGTTTCACCGTGTTAGCCAGGATGTTCTCAATCTCCTGACCTCGTGATCCGCCCGTCTCGGCCTCCCAAAGTGCTGGGATTACAGGCTTGAGCCACCATGCCCACCTAGTAGTCTTTCTATATACTAATAGCAAACTATCTAAAAAAGAAAATCTAGAAAACAATCCCATTGACAATAGCTACCAAAAATAAAATAAAATAAAATACCTGAGAATAAGTTTAACCAAGGAGGTAAAAAGCCAGGAGTGGTGGCTCATGCCTGTAATTCCAGCTACTCAGGAGGCTGAGGTGGGAGGATTGCTGAGCCCAAGAATAGGAGACTAGCCTGGGCAACATACAAGACTCCATCTCTTAAAAAAAAAATTTTTTTTCAGTGCTCACATGGGTAGATAAAGCATTCTAATTTTTTTTTTTTTCTTTTGAGACAGAGTCTTGCTCTGTCACCCAGGCTAAAGTGCAGTAGTGCGATCTCGGCTCACTGCAACCTCTGCCTCCCGGGTTCAAGCAATTCTCCTGCCTCAGCCTCCTGAGTAGCTGGGATTACAGGCACGCACCACCATGCCCGACTAATTTTTGTATTTTTAGTAGAGACAGGATTTCACCATGTTGACCAGACTGGTCTCAAACTCCTGACCTTGTGATCCGCCTGCCTCAGCCTCCCAAAGTGCCAGGATTACAGGCGTCAGCCACCACCACCGGCCTAAGTATAAATTTTTTTTTATTTTTATTTATTTATTTTTTTTTTGAGACGGAGTCTCGCTCTGTCGCCCA
>NW_016806071.1:1491107-1493986 GCF_001698545.2 Rhinopithecus bieti
GGTTGGTCTCGATCTCCTGACCTCGCGATCCACCCGTCTCGGCCTCCCAAAGTGCTGGGATTACAGGCTTGAGCCACCGCGCCCGGCCCCCTTTTTTAATTTTTTTAAATAAAAAAAAATCAGCCAGGTGTGGTGGCACATGCCTGTAGTCTCAGCTACTTGGGAGGCTGAGGCAGGAGTATCATTTGAGCCCAGGAATTCATAGCTGCAGTGAGCTATGATCAGACCACTGTACTCTAACCTGGGCAACAGAGGGAAACACTGTCTCTTAAAAATTAAATAAAGGAGATGAAAGATCTCTACAGTGAAGGCCAGGTGCAGTGGCTCACGTCTGAAATCCTGGCACCACTTTGGGAGGCTGAGGTGGGTGGATCACCTAAGGTCAGGAGTTCGAGACCAGCCTGGCCAATATGGTGAAACCCCGTCTCTACTAAAAATACAAAAATTAGCCAGGCATGGTGGCACACACCTGTAATCCCAGCTACTCGGGGGGTTGAGGCAGGATAATCACTTGAGCCCAGGAGGCAAAGGTTGCAGTGAGCCAAGATTGCCTGGGTAACAGAACGAGACTCCATCTCAAAAATAAAAAAAAAGATCTCTACAAGGAAAACTATAAAACATTAATGAAAGAAATTGAAGAAGATATAAATGAAAAGATTCCACATTCATGGATTGGAAGAATTAATGTTAAAATGTCCATACTACTCAAAGCAATCTACAGATTCAATGCAATCCCTATCAAAATGCCAATGACATTCTTCCCAGAAATAGAAAAAACAAGCCTAAAATTAATATGAAACCACAAAACACCCCAGATAGCCAAAGCAATCTTGAGCAAAAAGAACAGAGCCAAACGCATCATACTATACTACCTGATTTCAAAATATACTACAAAGCTACATTAATCGACAGACATATAGATCAATGGAACAGAATAGAGAGCTCCAAAATAAATCTACACATTTATAGCCAACTGATTTTCAACAAAGGTGCCAGAACACACACTGGGGAATGGACGGTCTATTCAACAATTGATGTTGGGAAAACTGGATACCCACATGTAAAAAATCAAATGAAATGAATACAAAAACTGAAATCAAACCCTTATCTCTCACTGTATAAAAAATCAACTCAGGCCAGGCGTGGTGGCTCACCTGTAATCTCAGCACTTGGGGAGGCTGAGGTGGGCAGATCACTCAGTCAGGAGTTCGAGACTAGGCTGGCCAACATAGTGAAATCCCATTTCTACTAAAAATACAAAAGTTAGCTAGATGTGGTGGCATGTGCCTGTGATCCCAGCTACTCGGGAGGATGAGGCAGCAGGAGAATCGCTTGAACCTGGGAGGCAGAGGTTGCAGTGAGCTGAGATCATGCCACTACATTCCAGTCTGGGCAACAGAGCGAGACTCCATCTCAAAAAAATAAATAAGAAATAAAAAATAAAAACTCAAAATTCATTAAAGACTTAAATGTACGACCCCCAAACTACAAAATTACTGGAAGAAAACAGGGGAAACACTTCATGACATTGTGCTAGGTAAGAATTTTTTGGATAAGGTCTCAAAAGCACAGGCAACAAAAGCAAAAATAGATGTGATTTCTTTATACTAAAACAATTCTGCACAGCAAAGGAACCAATCAACAGAGTTAAGAGACAACCTACAGAATGGGAGAAAACATTTACAAACTACACATCTGACAAGGGGTTAACACCCAAAATATACAAAGAAGTAAAACAACTCAATAGCAACAACAATAACAAAAAAACTAAAATGGGCAAAAGACCTGAATAGGCATTTCTCAAAGGAAGATATACAAATGTCCACCAGGTATATGAAAAAAATGCTCAACATCACTACACATCGTGGAAATGCAAATCAAAACCACAATGAAATAGCATCTCACACCTGTCAGAATGGCTACTATCAAAAGACCAGAGCCAGGAGTGGTGGCTCAAGCCTGTAATCCCAGCACTTTTGGAGGCCAAGGCAGATGGATCACAAGGTCAGGAGTTCGGAACCAGCCTGACCAACATGGTGAAACCCCTTCTCTACTGAAAATACAAAAAATTAGCCAGGCGTGGTGTCACAATGTCTGTAATCCCAGCTACTTGGGAGGCTGAGGCAGGAGAATCACTTGAACCCGGGAGGCAGCAGTTGCAGTGAGCCAAGATTGCGCCACTACAACTCCAGCCTGGGAGGCAAAGCGAGACTCCGTCTCAAAAAACAAACAAACAAACCAAAAAAAAAAAAAAAAAAAAGAAGACAATATGTGTTGGCAAGGATTTGGGGAAAAGGCAACCCTTTGACACTGTTGATGGGAATGTAAATTGGTACAGCCATTATGTAAAACAGTATGGAGATTCCTCAAAAAGTTAAAAATAGAATTACCATATGATCCAGCAGTCCCACTACTGGGTATATAGCCAAAGGAAATGAAATCAGTATATTGAAGAGATACTTGCACTCCCATGTTTATTGCAGCACTCTTCACAATAGCCAAGATACGGAACCAACTAAGTGTCCACCAGTGGATGAATGAATTTTTTAAATGTGGTATAAAGCCGGGTGTGGTGGCTCAAACCTGCAATCCCAACAACACTTTGGGAAGCCAAGGGGAGAGGATAGCTTGAGGCCAGGAGTTCGAGACCAGCCTGGTCAACATAGAGAGAACCCATCTCTACAAAAACTTAAAAAAAAAAAAAATTAGCTGGGCACAGTGGTGCATACCTCTAACACCCAGCTACTCAGGCGGCTGAGGCAGGAGGCTTGCTTGAGCCCAGGAGCTCAAGGTTGCAGTGAGTCATAATTGCACCACTGTATTCCAGCCTGGGTGACAGAGCCAGACTCCATCTCAAAAAAAAAAAAAAAAAAAAATAT
>NW_016806071.1:1494471-1531126 GCF_001698545.2 Rhinopithecus bieti
AAAAAAAAAAAAAAAATAATATATATATATATGTATGTATGTACACACACACACACACACACACACATATACACACACAGACTATGGAATACTATTCAGCCATAAAAATAAAATAAAATCCTGCCATTTGCAACTACATGGATGAACCTGGAGTATGTTATGGTGGGTTTTTTGTTTGTTCGTTTTCTTTTGTTTTGTTTTGTTCTTGTGTGTGACAGGGTCTGGCTCTGTTGCCCAGGCTGGAATGCAGTAACTTCAGCTCACAAAAACCTCCACCTGCCAGGCTCAAGCCATCATCCCACCTCAGCATCCCAAGTAGCTGGGACTAGAGGCGCATGCCACCACACCGAGCAATTTTTGTGGTTTTTGTAGAGATCGGGTTTTGCCATGTTGTCCAGGCTGACCTCGAAGTCCTGAGCTCAAGCAATCCGCCCATCTCAGCCTCCCGAAGTACTGGGATTATGGCATGAGCCGCCTCCTCCAGAGTATGTTATGTTAAGTGAAATAAAGGCCAGGCACAGAAAGACAAATACCACATGACCTCACTCAAATGTGAATCTTAAAAAGTTGATTTCATGGAAATAGAGTATAATGCTGCTTATCAGAGGCAGGGGTTGTTAGCGGGGATGGAGAGATCTTGGTCAGAGGATGCATAATTACACTTAGGAGGAATAAATTTCAAGAGACCTATTATACAGTAAGGTGATGTAGTTAATTACAACATATTGTATTCTTGAAAAATGTAGAGTAGATGTTCTGCACTATCACCAAAAAAATGAAAATGATGTGAGGTAATGCATCTGTTAATTAGGTTTAATCATAACGTAATGTATATATACTTCAAAACATCACTTGTACATGATAAAAACATAGAATGTTATCTGTCCATTTATTTTATTTTATTTTATTTTTGAGACGGAGTCTCGCTCTGTTGCCCGGGCTGGAGTGCAATGGCCGGATCTCAGCTCACTGCAAGCCCCGCCTCCTGGGTTTACGCCATTCTCCTGCCTCAGCCTCCCAAGTAGCTGGGACTACAGGCGCCCGCCACGTCGCCCGGCTAGTTTTTTGTATTTTTTTAGTAGAGACGGGGTTTCACCGTGTTAGCCAGGATGGTCTCGATCTCCTGACCTCGTGATCCGCCCGTCTCGGCCTCCCAAAGTGCTGGGATTACAGGCTTGAGCCACCGCGCCCGGCCTGTCCATTTATTTTTTAAAAAAATTTTTTTGAGACAGTCTTTTTCTGTCACCCAGCCCGGAGTGCGGTGGCGCGATCTTGGCTTACTGCAACCTCCACCTCCCACGTTCAACTGAGCATAGTCTGCTTATTTTTGTATTTTTAATAGAGATGGAGATTCTCCATGTTTGTCAGGCTGGTCTGAAACTCCTGACCTCAAGTAATCCACCCGCCTTGGCCTCCCAAATTGTTGAGATTATAGGCATGAGCCACCACGCCTGGCCTATTTTAATTTTTTTTTTTTTAATGAGGTAATCATTCGCTTATGCTATGCATATTAAAATAACATTTTGGAGAGAAGAAAAAAAAAAAAGAGTCCTCCAGATAGATTCAGAACACTAAGAGTGGGCCAGGCATAGTGGCTCACGCCTGTAATCCCAGCACTTTGGGAGGCCAAGGCGGGCAGATCACCTGAGGTTAGAAGTTTGAGACCAGCTTGGCCAACATGGTGAAACCCCATCTCTACTAAAAACACAAAAAATTAGCCAGGTGTGATGGCACCCACCCGTAGTCCCAGCTACTCAGGAGGCTGAGGCATGAGAATCGCTTGAACCAGGGAGGCGGAGGTTGCAGTTAGCTGAGATGGCACAACTGTACTCCAGCCCTCCAGCCTGGGCGACAGAGTGAGACTCTGTCTCCAAAAAAAAAAAAACACTAAGAGTGTCTGCCCATGACTGAGCCTGGGGTTCACATATGGCTCCTGAACAAGCTGATGCTACACATTCAAGTCTCACCTCTTCCTCCAGGAAGCCTTCTGGGACCAACTCAGTCTGCTTCTGAGCACCTGTGGTCACTCATTCATTCAGCAGTTTTGGGACTCCTTGTATATGAAAGGTCCATCATTTTATGTCTAAGGTCTTCCCACCTCCAACACAGAGTAGGGTCCCCAGGAGAGACAGGACCCTGCCTCTCACTGTCACGATCAACTTCATGGTGGCAGACAAACCCTTCACAAACATTCACAGCCCCAGGATGTCCAGGCTGGCGGGGACCTCAGGGATCACCCAGCACCCTGAGGACTAGAGAGAGGAACTCCTGGCCAAAGGTCACACCGTGAGCAGTGGGGTGAACATCCAATCGTTGTGCCCTGAACCTCCCCACACTCTGGGTTAGACCTCTTATGAAGCTGAGGAAGTTGTGGGGAGCTCTCCAGCTGTCCTCAGGTTCAAGGTAAAGCAGTAGGATTGCATTGTGTGGTTGGAGGCTAATACAAAAATTAGCCAGGCATGGTAGTGGGCACCTGTAATCCCAGCTACTCAGGAGGCTACTCGGGAGGCTGAGACAGGAGAATCCCTTGAATCCGCGAGGCGGAGGCTGCAGTGAGCCAACATTGCACCACCACACTCCAGCCCGGGTGACAGAGTGAGACTCCGTCTTAAACCAAAAACAAAAACAACCAGCCCCATCACCATTTCTGGAGTAAAAAAAGCTTCTGAGCCCCACTGAGAGCTGATCTGGGCCAGGCTAGACCTGAGGCTGGGCAGAGGCTCCCAGACTTTCCAGGACCCCTGCCCACCTCCTACAAGGGCACCAGTGCGTCCCTGCTAGCCCAGAAATGTGAGACTCAGTGTCCAGTGTAGACTGACATCTTGGATAGGGAAAGGAGAAGAGTTCTCCACGGGGAGAGGCAAGGATTGAAGCAGGACAGGGAGACCTTTCCGGCACCACCACACTGGCACTCAGCAGTTCTCCCAGCCCCGAGCATGGCAGCAGGCTGGCCACTTCATTTAGTCACCCACTCACTTGCTGGGTACCCAGGGACGAGTACGGACCAGAGCCCTCGAACTCCAATGCTGACTCTGTCTACAGTGCCACAGGACACTGAAAATGGCCCCCAACCATGCAAAGTGGAGTTTGTGGATTATCTGACACCCCCTCTTCTGTTTCCAGTGTAGTCCCTATTAAAGACAGTTTGGTGAGTTTGTTGGTGTTGTTTTGAGAACACTCTGTTGCCCAGGCTGGAGTGCAGTGGTGCGATCTCGGTTCACCGCAAACTCTGCCTCCTGGGTTCAAGAGATTCTCCTGCCTCAGTGTCCCGAGTAGCTGGGACTATAGGAGCGTGCCACCATGCCCAGCTAATTTTTGTTTTTTTGGTAGAGACAGGGTTTCACCATGTTGGCCAGGCTGGTCTCAAATTCCTGGCCTCAAGTGATCCACCTGTCTCGGCCTCCCAAAGTGCTGAGATTACAGGCATGAGTCACCATGCCCAGCTTGGTGGGGTTTTTTGTTTGTTTTTGTTTTTGTTTTGAGACAGGATCTCACTCTGTCATCCAGGCTAGAGTACAGTAGCATGGTCTTGACTCACTGCAGCCTCCACCTCCCAGGCGGGCTCAAGTGATCCTCCCACCTCAGCCTTCCGAGTAGCTGGGTCCGCAGGTACATGCCACCGTGCCTAGCTTTTTTTTTTTTTTTTTTTTTTGTATTTTTGGTAGAGACGGGGTTTCACCATGTTGGCCAGGCTGGTCTCCTGCCTGAGCTCAAGCAATTTACCTGCCTCAGCCTCCCAAAGTGCTAGGATGACAGGTGTGAGCCACCATGCCTGGCCAGGGATTGTTTGTTTGTTTGTTTGCTTGCTTGTTTGCTTTTCATTAAAAACAGCTTTGGCACCAAGCCAGAAAATGTTCCCAAACCCTCTTGTATTCCAGAGGAACTAATGAAATTCAAGAGAAATCCAAAGAGATCCGCCATCCAGGCAGTGCTGCAGAGGTGGCAATCAAGGCCAGAGTGTTCTTAGCTGACAGGAGGCTACCTGTGTCCTCAAGAGCCCAACTTCCACTCCCAACACCCACCTCCACCCCCAGACTCAATAGAGGCAGTGCAAGGAAGCTGAATGCCAGCTGGGCTCAGAGTCGGGACATGTGGGTTGGAATCCCACATCTGCGCCTTCATCTGGCTGAGCCTCAGATTCCTTAAGAGCTCAGACTCTGGGGCCAAACTGCTGGGTTCAGATCCCAGCTCTGCCACTTCCTACCAGTGTGATCTTGAGCAAGTCACTTACCCTCTGTGAGATTCCTTATCTGGGATACGGGGATGATAACTGCACCTACCTCATAGAGAACTGAATGAATTCATATATGCAAAAAAGCTCTGTGAAGATGGGTTACTATTGCTATCTCTGTAAAACGGTGATGATGATATGTCCCTTCCCCAGCGCCTTGCCCCCATTTACTGATGAAGGAAAAAGTCATAAAGCATTAAATACAACAAGGCATAGGAGAAGATACGAGCAGCCCCTCCCACCTGGGAGACGCTCTGCCCTGCACTCAGATGACAAGAGCAAGCGGCCCTGCTACTCAGATCCCACCCTTGACCTCGCTGCTGAAAAGCTGCCTGTCCCCATTCATTCATTAAGCATTCCCTGGCCTCTGGCCACACCCGTCCCTATGCTGGGTATACCAAGAGCAGCCTTGTGTTGCTCCCTGGCTGGTGGGAGGGATGTGTGTGCCAATCTAGCACACAATCCAGTGTGAAAACAGTTAAGGCAGAGGCTCATGGTGCCATGAGATCTGGGAAGGACTTCCAGAGGAGGCAGCACCTGAGCTGAGATCTGAGGACTCAGAAGGAACTTGCCGGGGAGACAAGTTTGGGGAGATGCAGGAAGGCTGGGGGTAGCTCCAGCAGAAGACACAGCAAGTACAACATCCCGGAGGAGAGAACAAAGGTGGGACACCGAGGCCGTGGAGAGCAGCTCGATATGGCTGAGGCAGAGACAACAGAGGGGTGGGGATGGTGGAAGGAAAAGGGAGGTGTGGGCAGGGGCCAGAGTGCCAATATCCCTTTGTCTCAAGTAAGGAATGTGCAAATCATCCTCGGGTAGCTGTCTGAGCAGGTCAGGAGTCAGCACATTTACCTTTTAGAAGCATCCCTCCAGTGTGGAGAGCGGAGTGAAAGGGGCTGACATGGGATGGGGCAGCCAGGGGAGACAAGATGCACAGCGTCCGGTGCAGATGCTGAGTTCTGCAGTGGCTGTGCAGATGGAGGGAGGGGATGGATAAGACATTTATTTGTTCCAGCCCCTTTAAAAAAAAAGGCTTTTCCTGAAAATATCCTCAGAGGTCAGCCACACTACACCCATTACAACCTCTGCCAGTCTGTCCTGAGCCCATCTCCATACACTCCATCCACTGCCAGGCGCTGCTGGGCACTTAGGTCTGCCGTGTGCCTCAGCACCTAATCTCAGCTCCAAAGTGCAGAGAAAAGTTCTCTTCAAGGTCACTTTGCAGGACAGCTTTCCACAGCCCTCATGTGATCCTGTGCTTGCTCTCCCAAAGAGGTTCCACTCCCCGAGAACACCCACCTCACCCCACCACACATACTCACTCCCACACATACCTCACACCCTGTCTCTCCCACCAGCTCTGTGGCTTTGGGGTCCTGAGCTCTGAGCATGAAGCATCGCAAGGCCATGGAGCTCAGACGTCCCCCAGAAACATGTACAGAACTCTGCAGGGAGAAACATACACCCACCAAATAGAATTCCAGAGGCCAACACTTGCTGAAGGTGATTCCACTCAGCACAGCCAGCCCGTAGGGGATCTGATAGCCCCTGGGGCTTGTTTGGAGACTGCTGCTGATAATAAACCAGCCCAGGGGCTCTGCGATTTCTCCTTCCAAAAGAGCTAGAAAATGGCCCGTGGAGAGTGTGAGGAGTTGCAGAGCATATGAGTTAAAATGGAAATGTCAATCTCTTTCTGGGTGCCCAGCCTCCAGAGCCCTCCCGCTGCCCCAGCCCACCCTCCATACCCGTCGCAGGTGATTTCCGACATTCTGGATCATCGCGCCGGGTGGCCGGGGAAAGCAGCACCCTCCCAGAGACACAAGCTGGTCACCTGAGCAACAGCCAGGCCTGGCTCCAAATGAAGCCTGTGGGCCTCTCCTGCTCCTCCTCTCCAGCTCCCGCCCGCCCACCAGAGCCAGCTGTTATCACCCCGAGTCCCGCCTCTCTTCAGACTGCCCTCGGCCCCCCTTTTCCTAGGAGCCCTGCACAGAAAGCTCCAGTGCCCGCTTAGCGGAGAAGAAGGACGGGGCTGCCAGCTAGGCCACAGACACATCAAGGGGCCTGTGCCCGCCCACTGGGCACCCAGCCCCAGTCAAACTCCAGGCATCCCCAGTCCCAGAGCCCATCATCCTGCCAACAGTGTCTCTTGGCTCTGTGATCACTCCCAGGGAAGGGGGCTGGGGGGCGTCCAGGTCCCTGATCCCAGCCAGCAGATAGGCAAAAGAGCCATGAGGCTTCCATCCATCCACAAGGGGTCAGGCTAGAAGGTGGCAGGAGGCCAAGGAGCTGCCAGCAACCTCCCGGAGAGAAACCAGATCCACCTGCTAGGATTCTTCACCCCGGGAGCGCTGCCCACCAGCTCCTCAGCTCCAGGCCGCAGGCATCCAGCAGTTGCTGTTTGGGGACAGGACACACCCCTCACTTCCTTTAAATAGGCAGTATGACTTTTCTAAAAGTGGCACCTGCCAAATTCCACCCCAGCGGCCATGCAGGCTTCAGCCCCTTGGGACACCCACTCGTTTCTCTCTAGCCACCACCAACTGAGAGACCACCAGGGTTTTCCCTTCTCTGTCTGACTTCTGCCCACAGGCTTGATCAGGAGGTCTTGACACTCACGTTGGACTAAGGACAGGACAATGAGTGATTGGTGGCTAAGGGAAGTGAGGGGTGGGGGGGGCAGGGAAAGGATTCAGACATGGGGGCTGGGATGGACAAGTACATGGAAAATAATAGCATGCACCCCATAATAACCAAGCACCTGCCGTGTGCCAGGCCTTGGACTGGTCCTCCTCCGACCCCACTGGCAAGATTCCTTAGGAAGGGTAGGTAACATGCCCCAGGTGGCACAGCCAGTGAGTGCACAGCCCAGCTGAGACAGACCAGCTGGATTCCGAGGCCACAGCCTTCCTTCCATCCTTAGGGCCTCTCGCTCATTCACCACAGATCTAATCATGCCTCCTCCGGGCCTGTCTTGCCTAAGAGGCTTGGGTTCTCCTTCTTTCACTAATGTACCACGTGACTCTGAGCAAGTTCCCTCCTTTCTCTGGGCCTCCCTGCTCCATAAGTCAAGGACTTTAATAATGTTCATCCCCATGAGCTCAGGCCTTGCCCTCAAACAGCTTGTCAGTGGTCAGCCATTCCGTGTCTACAAATGAGAAATTAAAGTCACACCTTAAAAACTGCAAGATGGCCCATGGATGGCCCTGAGGATTGGGGCAATCCTGGAGGCTTCCTGGAGGATGTAGTGCTAGACCTGGCCCGAAGACTGAATGGGCTTGGATAGGCTGAGAAGAGGGGTGAGGTGGAAGGCCTGACAGGCACAGAACAGGAGGCAGTCACAGGCTGTGAGGAGCATCACCTTGCAGGAAAGCTGGGAACCTGTCATGGAGGGTTCGAATGTCAGACATTGGAGTTTAGGCATTAAGGAGCCTCTGAGAATGACGGAATGATGAGTACACTTGACATGAGGAAAGACACCTGAGGTGGACTGGAGAGGTATCATAAGACTTCCCTGGATGGTAAGGAAACCAGCCCAAAGAGGGGACAGTTCATCTTACTGGGTCCCCAAGATAGCTTGACAGGCAGCCAGGGCAATTTCAGAATCCTCCCTCTGCAGAAGGAGGAACGAAAACCCAGAGACCTCCTGGCCCCCAAGCCTACCCTCTCTCCAGACAACTGCAATGCCCCACACTCACTGGATTCGGCTCACCCCTACATCTTACATATGGCTAAACTGAGGCCCGGAGGAAAGTGAGCCTCCCAAAGACACACAGTGAGGAAGTTGGCTAGAATCACACTCTTGACCTCAAGTCCAGAGCCCTGTCCACCCGCCACACAGCAAGGCATGAAATGAGAGAGGCTTCCGTTAGACTAACGAGAGGACTTCCAGAAAGGCTGAATCAATCTTAGTGTCAGGAACAAGCAGCAGAGAGCTAGATCTTTCTACAGGGCCCCCTCCAGCCCACGAAGGTCCCTATTCTCTCTGCGCTGTCTATTACAGAGCTCACTCCTGTGTCACCACAACAGCTCTGTGCAGTCTGTTACTCCAGTGAATGTTCCCGTGGGTGTCTGCCTCTCCTTTCCAACTCCCTCAGGAACCCCCCAAGGGCTTGGACCACATCTTACCCATCTCTGTGCCCCTCCCCACCACACTGCAGACTCGGACACTCTGTGCAAGAGGCATGAAACACACATGGTTGGATCACAGTCCGGAACAGTGGATCAAGAAGAGGTCTGTGGTTCTCAAACGCCAGCCTGCACCAGAATCACCTGGAGGGCTTGTTAAAATACAGATTGCTGGGCCCTGTCCCCACAGTTTTTGATTCCGTAGAACTAAAGTAGCACCCAAGAATTTGTGTTTCTAACAAGATCCCAAAAGATGCCGATGCCACTGGTCCAAGGACCGCGCTTGGAGAACTGGCGAGCTAGGTCAGCCCTCCCATTTTACACATGGGGACAATGAGGCCCAGAGATTTTTTTTTCTTTCCTTTTCTTTTTTTGACAGAGTCTCACTCTGTCACCCAGGCTGGAGTGCAGTGGCACAATCTCAGCTCACTGCAACCTCCACCTCCTGGGTTCAAGCGATCCTCCTGCCTCAGGCTCCTGAGTAGCTGGGGTTGCAGGCACGTGCCACCAGGCCTGGCTAATTTTGTTTTTTAATATTTTTTAGCAGAGATGGGATTTCACCATATTGGCCAGGCTGTTCTCGAACTCCTGACCTCAGTGATTTGCCCACCTCGGCCTCCCAAAGTGCTAGGATTACAGGCATGAGCCACTGCGCCCGGCGAAGGCCCAGAGATTTTAAAGGCAGCACTTGACGGTATGTCACTGTCATCATCATAGTCACTATCATTATAACCCTCTCATTACAGCCCTTTTCAATGTCCAGCACTGTGCAAGCACATCATGTATGTTATTGCCTTTAGGCCTCACCCTAAAAGGAAGATATTATGATTATTATTTTCCTGTAGAGGAAAAAATGGAGGCAAAGAGTATTAAGTCATTTGTCCAAAGTCACATCAATGGGAAGGGAACATCGGGATTTGAACCCTGACCTAAGTCCAAAGCCCACAAATTTAACCACCATCCTCCTCAACCTGCTTACAGCTGATGCTGACCAGCCAAATAATTCTCTAGGGGCTCCCAAATCCCACAGGCTCATCTCTAGTGTGAGGGGAGCTTGTGGTGCCCTCAGCCCAAAGGCCCAGTCCCTGAGTGGGCCTCTGGGGAGTCTCGCATCCAGAGAAAGCCTGCGTCTTCACACCTGTGAACCCAGAGGATTTTCTCTTTCAAACACTCATTTTCCCAGACTACAACCTTCTTCACCTGGCCCCACGGATCAGGCCTTTCTGGCTGGAGGCCAAACATCTGCATTAATTCTTCTGGTCCATGTCTTAACTCTGCCTCCCCACTCAGTGACAAAACACAATGAAATTATCTCCACTTATATTCCACAGTGATTCTGGGTTGTCGCTGTCAGGCACGGGTCCGTCTCTCCCACCAGACTGGGAGCTCACATGAGCAGGGACCTCTTCTGAGTCATCTGAGTCCCCAGCACAAGGCCTGCCCAGAGGAAGGGTGTGGTGACTAAGTGAAGAATAAATGAATGAATGAGTGGGTTTAAGGGCAAAAGAGGAAATGAATGAGTGAATAAATAACCAAACTCCCAGGAATTCCCTCTCCTGGGTCTTTGGCCTTCCCAGACAGGACCACAGACTCTCTGGGGAGGAGGGACCTCTGACACCATCTACACCAACTTCCACTTACAGTACTGTCCTAGCCGAACTCCTGCAGCTCCTACCAGAACCTACAGCTCCACACACACACAAGGGCCAGAAGGGTCTTGCCATGACCGTGGCTCTGGGCTGCTCAGAACAAGGCTGCTCCTCTCTCCTGTCCTCCACTCAGCCCTGGCCTCCCTGTCCAGACTTCTTTCTTCTGATCCCCTCATGCCATGAATAGAACCACCCACTGCTCCCTCACACCCCTGGAGTGTCCTTTGTTTCTTCTGTTCCCTCCACCCCGATGCCCATTTAATAAGTCTACATCTAAACCCTGCCTGCCATCAAGGCCAGCTCAAATGCCACTGCCTACAGGAAGCCTTCTTGGCCCCTCCCAAGTGGAATTACATTCTCCCGCTATGTGCCCCAATGCCTGTGTGCGCACACACACACACAACACACACACACTTCACAGCCCTTTCTCGGAGCATTTTCTCTTAAATTGGACTGATTTGTGGTAATTCCCCCTTTTTGACCTTGAGCTAGCCAGCATCAGGGATGCGACTGACCCGTCAGAGTATCCTGGCCCCTCCCCCTGAACACTCAGGGCCTTGAACATAGTAGATGCTCAGCAAGTGTCCAGAAAATGAATGAATGAGTAACTGCAAAAGAATGAAGGAATGTATGTGTGAGTGAAAAGAAGTAAACGCATGTGTAAATGCATGCTCAAGTGAATGTGTGGATACAACGTTCTCATTCCCTCCTGTTCTCCAAACCAAAAACTCCCAGTTGCTCCTGGCCCCCTCCTAGGGGCCCCTTAGGCATGGCATGACAGAATAAAGGAAGTTGTGGGATAAATGCGGGGCAGGGGGACAAAGGAAGGAAGGACAGAGGAAGGGGTTAGTGATACCAGCACTAGAGGAAGTGGAGGTGACCTGGCTTCAAAGCCTGGCGCTCCTCACAGCCACATTTCTTTATGGAGAAGCTGGGGCAAGGAGAGCAGTGAGAAGCCAGGGGAGGGGGAAAGAAGTGTCCAGAGGAAAGAAGACACAGTCTGGTGGGGATGGAGGGCGGGAACGCCAAGTCCGGGAGGCCAGATTCAGGATGGATGAGCAGGCTGTGGGGCCCAGCCCTGAACTCATCCTGCCTAGGGGCCTCGGATATGCCCTCCCTCTCCCTCTCTCACTACATCCTCCTTTGGGGACTGGAATCCCCTCGCTGGCCCAGTTGGCCGTCTGGATCCAGAGTGACTTCCCGAATTTGGCCCTGGCTCTCGAATTGCTCACAACAGGGGCTAGTGCTCCTCCCAGCCGCCCCGTCCCCAAATGAGTCAGCAGAGGCTGCACACTCTGGCCTCTGAGTCTTGCGCCCCCAGGTCCTCTCCGGAGCCAGCCTCTGCAGCGCGCCGTGCCGGGTGACCCCAGCCCGCCCCAACCCTAGTGAGAGACCCATCGCAGCGTAAATCCCAGGGTGCTTCATGCCCCAGCCTGAAAGTAAGACCGTGCAAGGCAGCACCTGTCTGTCTGGAGGCCAGGGCCAGGGTTCAGGCTGATCTCCCCAGGCAGCGTGCTGGAGCGGAGGAGGAGCCCAAGAAACGTGGCCTTCCCCGGCGGTGGGCAGGGAAGCGGCTCTTACCCAAAGGATAGGAGGCTCCGCCCCGGCGGCGTGCAGGGCAGAGGCCGAGGGAGCCCGCTGGGGGCTTCGGGGGAGCGAGTCCGCGGGGAGGGGCTCAGAAACAGGCCTCCGAGGTCCCCGAGCACAGCCGGAGGCGGGAAGCTGCGGGCAGGCTGAAGGGAAGCACTGAGGCGGCGGCGCGGCAGAGTTCCTGGACGGCTCTGCCCCTCCCGGCCCCTCCCCGGCGCGGGTGCGGCACCCGGGGCTGCCCAGCCTGCACATCACACAGGCCCGGGCCCCGCCGGCGCCAGGCTCCCCACCCGCAAGGCGTCAATCCCCTGGCGCTGGGCACAGGCGGAAACGCGGGCGGCCGCACCAGGCAAGGTCCAGGCAGAGTGCCCCTGAGCCGCCTTCTGCGATGCGGAGCCGGCCACTCAGCCTTCCAAAGGGATATTTGCTATTCGTTCACACCTTGACTGAGCACCTACTATGTTCCAGACCCTGCACTGTGTCCTGGGATGACGTTCTGAGCAGGATGCACCGTCCTTGCCCTCATGGGTGTTGATAGAAAGGGGGGGAAAAAGTGGATAGTTTTGCACAGCACAAAGCAAATGCATACCACCCATGATGTCTTTCCTCAGAGAGAAGCTAGACTAGAGCTGGCAGATGCAGACGCGGTTGGTAAGAGACGGTGGTACCCCTCCCTCCCCCGTGTATGTATTGTTATTTAAGAGATGATATGAAATCTACGATGTGTGATCACGGTCTGAAAAGAGCCGCGCAGAAAAACGTCCATCAGGCCGGGCGCGGTGACTCACCCCTGTAATCACAGTATTTTGGGGGACCGAGGCAGGTGGATCACCGGAGGTCAAGAGTTCGAGACCAGCCTGGCAACCATGGTGAAACCCCATGTCTACTAACCATACAAAAAATTAGCCGGGCGTGGTGGCAGGCGCCTGTAATCCCAGCTACTCGGGAGGCTGAGGCAGGAGAATTGCTTGAACCCGAGAGGCAGAACTTGCAGTGAGCTGAGATCGGGCCACTGCACTCCAGCCTGGGCGACAAGAGCAAAACTGTTTCAAAAAGAGAAAAAAGAAAAGAAAACGTCCATCATTGTCATGTTTGGGATCTAGGCTCAGGTGGCAAACTTAGAAGGGTCCGGACAAAAGACAGTGGTGGTCCCTTCTAAGAAGGAAGTGAATCCCCGGAGGAGGAGACACTTGGCAAGTGGAGTGCATTCCACACACCAGAACTAGGGATTCAGAGGGGGCTAGGCATTCCAGGCACCCACAGAGGCTGGCACCTGAACTCATCCTGCCCTGGCAACTCTGGGGAGAAAAGGGCAATTTATGTACAAAGAGAGCAGCCGTGCTGAGCTTGGCCACCTGGGGCCCAAGCAGCCCTCCTGTGGAGGGCCTCTCGGTGTAACCAAAACGGGGGCCTTGCCTTTGTCACTTGCTTCCACCATCTTCTGAGAGCACGATAAGGGTTCAGTGTCATGGCAGAATGATGAACACCCCGTGCACAGGGCTTTGACAGCACCCTGGATGGCCACTCCAGCCATCTCTTGCTCAGCTGTCCTCATCAGTGTTGGAGTCTCAACTCAGCAGAGGCCCCAGGTGTCAGCAACAGCAAAGTGCCTATGCTTCGGGCCGAATAAAAACCTCTTCCTTCTTTAATCCAGTGCCTAAGGAGTTTTGTCTGCGGCTCATCCTGTTACAAAAGGACATCTTAGATCACTTTCCAAGTGCAAGTGAGGCACATGTGGGAACACCCAGAAACATTTGGGGCAGGTGGACTGTGCTGAGAAGGGGAATTCCCACACTGGCAAGATGAATCTGGTCTGCATAAACCATGATTTAATTTTAATGTGCCACTCTCATCAAGTGGTGAATCCTGAGAATACTCAGATTAACCATATTGGGTATACTGTTTTGTAATCTGCTTTTTCTCTTAATTATCAAATATTGGCCGGGCGCGGTGGCTCAAGCCTGTAATCCCAGCACTTTGGGAGGCCGAGACGGGCGGATCACGAGGTCAGGAGATCGAGACCATCCTGGCTAACACGGTGAAACCCCGTCTCTACTAAAATACAAAAAAACTAGCCGGGCGAGGTGGCGGGTGCCTGTAGTCCCAGCTACTCGGGAGGCTGAGGCAGGAGAATGGCATGAACCCGGGAGGCGGAGCTTGCAGTGAGCCAAGATCTGGCCACTGCACTCCAGCCTGGGCGACAGAGCGAGACTCCGTCTCAAAAAAAAAAAAAAAAAAAAAAAAAAATTATCAAATATTAAGCAATTCTCTTTTCATGATTTTCTTTCTTTCTTTCTTTCTTTCTTTTTTCCAATCGTAGAGATGGGATCTACCCATCTGTCTGGGCTGGACTTGAACTCCTGGCCTCAAGTGATCCTTCCTCTTCAGCCTCCTAAAGTGCTGGGATTACGGGCATGAACCATTATGCTGAGCCTTTCCATGATTTTTATTGCTACACAGTATTTCTTTACGTGGATTTATTTCCATTTATTTAGCCAATCTCTTTCCTTTTCTTTTTTTTTTTGAAACAGTATCACTCTGTCCCAGGCTGGAATGCAGTGGCACAATCTCGGCTCACTGCAACCTCCACCTCCCGGGTTCAAGCGATTCTCCTGCCTCAGCCTCCTGAGAAGCTGGGACTACAGGTGGTCACCATCATGCTCGGCTAATTTTTGTATTTTTAGTAGAGACGGGATTTCACCATGATGGCCAGGATGGTCTTGATCTCCTGCCCTCGTGATCCACCCACCCCAGCCTCCCAAAGTGCTGGGATTACAGGCATGAGCCACCACTCCCAGCCTGTTTTGTTTTTAATAGCTTTATTGAGATATAGTTAATAAACAATTAACTGCACATATTTAAAGTGTGCAATTTGATGAGTTTTGATATACTTATATAATATATATATGCATATAAATTACATATATATACATATGTGTGTGTGTGTATATATATGTATATATCTCCATCATCTCATTCGTCACCATGTCAAGGTAATGAACATATTCATCACTGCCAAAGTTTCCTCATGGCCCTACACTGCCCACTTCCCCACATCCCCAAACAAATAACAATCTGCCTTCTCTCCCTAGATTAGTTTTCATTTTCTAGAATTCTATATAAATGGAAGCATACAGTATGTATTATTTTTGTCTGCCTTTGTTCACTCAGCATAATTATTTAGCAATTCATATGTTTTGTTGCATATATCAATAATTTGTTCTCTTTTGTTATTGCTGAGCAGAATGCCATGGTATGAATATAACAGAATTTGCTTATCCATTCACCTATTGATGATGGATTTTTGTTTTTTTCTAGTTACTGGCTAGCATACAAATAAAGCTTATATGAGCATTTGTGTTCAAATCTGTGTGTAGGCATGCGCTTTTTTTTTTTTGAGATGGAGTTTCACTCTTGTGGCCCAGGCTGGGGTGCAGTGGCATGATCTTGGTTCACCACAACCTCCGTCTCCCAGGTTCAAGTGCTTCTCCCACCTCAGCCTCCCAAATAGCTGGGATTACAGGTATGCACCACCATGCCTGGCTAATCTTGTATTTTTAGTAGAGATGGGGTTTCTCCATGTTGGTCAGACTGGTCTCGAACTCCTGACCTCAGGTGATCTGCCTGCCTCGGCCTCCCAAAGTGCTGGGATTACAGGCATGAGCCACTGCACCCAGCAGACGTGTACTTTTATTTGTTTTAAATAAGTGCCTAATAGTGGCGTGTAGTCACAGCTACTCAGGAGACTGAGGCACAAGGACTGCTTAAGCACAGGAGCTCAAGTCTTGAGTAATAGACTCAATTGCTTGGGTCTGTTTTTGGACTCTGTACTTTGGTTGTGTTAATCTACATGTCTACTGTTTTTGTTTTGTTTTGAGATGGAGTCTTGCTCTGTCGCCCAGGCTGGCATGCAGTGGTGCAATCTCAGCTCACTGCAATCTCTGCCTCCTGGGTTCAAGCAATCTTGGTGCCTCAGCCTCCCATGTAGCTGGGACTTCAGGTGTACACCACCATGCCTGGCTAATTTTGTATTTTTAGTGGTGACAGGGTTTCGCTATGTTGGCCAGACTGCTCTCAAACTCCCGACCTCAGGTGATCCACCTGCCACGGCCTCCCAAACTGTTGGGATTACAGGAGTGAGCCACATCACCTGGCCCTATATGTCTATGTTTAAGCCAATACTACATTTCCCTGATTATCATCTTGAAATCAAGTAGTGTAGGTCCTCCAACTTGGTTTTTCTTTTTCAAAGTTGTTTCGATTATTCTGAGTCCTTTGCATTTTATTTAAATTTTAGAATCAGCTCATCCATTTCTTTTTTAAAAGCCTGCTTGGATTTTGGTTGGGATTATGTTGAATCTATAGGTTAATTTGGAGAGAACTGAGATTAATAATTTTGATTCATGAACATGGTATATCTCTCTATTTAGATTTTCTTTAATTTCTCTCGGCAGTGTATTATAATTTCAGGCTACAGGTCTTGCATATCTTTTTTTTTTAAGATGCATTTATTCAGCATCATTATCAGACCATTACATTTAGCAATCAACAGCAAGGGTGCAAAAAAAAATCTGCATTAAAACCCTTTGTTGGAATGCTTTACACCTTCCACAGAACAGGAACTAAAATAACCTGTTAACACAATTAGTGACAAATACAGTCCTCAAGTTTTTCACCCATACACAGAAGTATGGTCTAAACCATGTCTTCTTTGTAGCAGCTAGGCCCTGCTAGGCTGAGTTCACAAATCTGTTATAACCCGTAGCTTCTCTGTCCCTTCTCTGGCTCTCCTCTCCTGCTAAGCTTTCTTTCCTGTCAGTAATTAAAATCTTCTGCCACTGACGTAGCTACTGTTGCTACTGGAACTGTCATAGCCACCTTGGTTTTGTGGTTAGGCAAAGTATGGTCCTCCACCACCATAGGGGCCAGAGCTTCTGCCTCCAAAGTTTTCTCCCTTCTTGGGTCCAAAATCCGAAGAATGATTGTTGTAATTGCCAAAATCACTGTAAATTCCACCACTTCCAAAATTGCTTCCATCATTACCAAATCCATTATAGCCATCCCCACTGCCACTATATCCACCACCACTCTGGCTGCCACCAAAGCCACCATGACCACTAAAGTTTCCTCCACGACCAAAGTTGTCATGCACACCAAAACCACCTTCACAACCACCACCAAAGTTTCCAGAACCTCTTCAACCTCTTTGGCTGGAGGAAGCACTAGCCATCTCTTGCTTTGACAAGGCTTTCCTAACTTCACAGTTGTGGCCATTCACAATATGGTATTTCTGAACGACAGTCTTATCCACGCCGTCATGGTTGTCAAAAGTTATAAAGACAGAGCTCCTTTCCTTGCCAATGCCTCGGTCAGTCATGATTTCAATCACTTCTATTTTTCCAAACTGTTCAAAATAATCTATTAGGTGATGTTCTTCAGTGTCTTCTTTAATGTCACCAACAAACATCTTTTTCACAGTTAAGTGGGCACCTAGTCTTTAAGAATCTTCTCTTGAGACAGCTCTCTTTGTTTCCACAACTCTTCCATCCACCTTGTGTGGCCTTGCATTCGTGGCTGCATCCACCTCCTCCACAGTGGCATATGTGACAAACCCAAAGCCGCTGGTGCACTTGGTGTTTGGATCTCTCATGACCACATGGTCCATGAGCGTTCCCCATTGCTCAAAATGGCTCCTCAGGCTCTCATCAGTTGTTTCAAAGCTCAACCCTCCAGTGAGGAGTTTCTGCAGCTGTCTGGGCTCTTTAGGAGACTCTGACTTAGACATGATGGCAGGGGGAAGAGAGAATTTAATGATCCAGGTCTTGCATATCTTCTGGCAAATTTGTCACTAAGTATTTCCCATATTAATACTATCATAAATGTACTTTTAACATTTCAATTTCAAGCAGAAGGTTATCAGCATGTAGAAATACAATTGATTTTTGTATGTTGAGTATGTGTCTTGAAACTTATTAAACTCACATACTTTTAGCAGTACTTTGTAGATTCTTTAGAATTTTCTTTATAGATGACCATGTTGTCTGCAAATACAGTTTTACCTCTTCATTTCCAATCTGTATGCCTTTATTTTTATTCATTTATTTATTTTTAGATTTCTCCCAATTTAGGAATATTTTATTTATTGTGTAGAGATTAACTCCCTTCTTTATTCTGGATAGCATCTTCTTTATTCTGGATTTCATTAACACAGTTCCATAGTATGATTACACACTCCAGCATGATGTTGAACAGAAGTGGGAAAAGCAGGACATCCTTGCATTGTTCCTGATCTAAGGGAGAAGGGCACTCACTCTTTCATAATTAAGCATAACATTAGAGAGAGTTTTTTTGTAGATGCACTTTATCAGGTTCAGAGGTTCCCTTCCTTCTATTCCTAGTTTGCTGCAAGTTTTTGTCATGAATAGATATTGGATTTCACCAAATGCTTTCCTGTATCTATTGAGATGATCATATGGTTTCTCCTTTTTAGTAAATTAACATGGTAAATTACACTGAATAATTTTCTTTTTTCTTTTCTTTTTTTTTTTTTTTTTTTGAGACAGAGTCTCGCTCTGTCGCCCAGGCTGGAATGTGGTGGCGCAATCTCAGCTCACTGCAAGCTCCGTCCCCCGGGTTCATGCCATTCTCCTGCCTCAGCCTCCCGAGTAGTTGGGACTACAGGTGCCCGCCACCACACCCGGCTAATTTTTTTGTATTTTTAGTAGAGACGGGGTGTCACCGTGGTCTCGATCTCCTGACCTCCTGATCCACCCGCCTCGGCCTCCCAAAGTGCTGGGATTACAGGCGTGAGCCACCGCGCCCGGCCTACACTGAATAATTTTCAAATACTAAACAAACTAATCTTTCACTCTTGAGATTATGCATTGTATAATGATGTATCTTACTTTTTATATATTAGTGGTGTTGACTTGTTAAAACTTTTTGCATTTATTTAATTATGGATATTGTTCTGCAGATTTTTTTCTTTGTAGTATTTTTACCTGGTTGTGATATCGGGGTGATGCTAACCTCATAGAATGAGTTAGAAAGTGTTACCTTCTTTTCAGTTTCCCAAATGAGTTTGTGAATTGCTATTATTTATTCCTTAAATGTTTGATAAAATTCACCAGCAAAGTCATCATTATGTGAAGTAAGCTTCGTGGGAAACTTTTGTTTGTTTGTTTGATTGTTTTTTGAGACGGAGTCTCGCTCTGTCACCAGGCTGGAGTGCAGTGTCATGATCTTGGCTCACTGCAACCTCCGTCTCCCGGGTTCAAGCAATTCTCCTGCCTCAGCCTCCCAAGTAGCTGGGATTACAGGCATGAGCCTCCATGCCCAGCTAATTTTTGTATTTTTAGTAGAGACAGGGTTTCACTATGTTGGCCAGTATGGTCTCAATCTCCTGACCTCGTGATCTGGCCTCCTCGGCCTCTCAAAGTGCTGGGATTACAGGCGTGAGCCACCACGCCCAGCCTCATGGGAAATTTTTATACTACATGTTCAATTTATTTAATAGATATAGAGCTATATAGTTACCTATTTCTTCTTTAATAAGCTTTAGTGCTTTGTATCTTTCTCTACTTCATCAAAAATTTCAAATTTATTGGCATAAAGTTACTCACAGTATTTCCTTATTACCTAGTTAATGTCCATCAAATCTGTAGAAATCTATCATTTCTGAGATTGATAATTTACGTCTTCTTTCTCTTTCCTAATCAGCCAGTTGCTCAATTTCATTAATCTTCTCACAGTAGCCAGTTTTTGTTTCATTGATTTTTTCCTATTGCCTTTTTGTCTTATGTTTATTAATTTCTACATTTATCTTTATTATATCTTTTATTCTGCTACTTTCTGGTTTTGTAAAGATGGAAGCTTAGGTAATTTATAAGAGACTTTTCCTTTTTTCTAATTTAAGTGTTTAATGCTATATAATTTCCTCAAACACTCCCTTAGCTGAATTAACTTTTTTCTTCTTCTTCTTTTTTTTTTTTTTTTTTTTTTTTTTTTTTTTTTTTTTCTTTTGAGACCAGATTGGCTCTGTTTCCAGGCTGGAGTGCAGTGGTGCAATCTTGGCTCACTGCAACCTCCAACTCCCAGGCTCAAGTGATCCACCTCAACCTCCTGAGTAGTTGGGACTTCAGATGTATGCTACCAGGCCCAGGTAATTTTTGCATTTTTTGTAGATACGGGGTCTTGCCATGTTGCCCAGGCTGGTCTCAAACTCCTGAGCTCAACTGGTCTGCCTACCTCAGCCTTCCAAAATGCTGGGATTACAGGTGTGAGCCACTGCATTTGGCCAACATTGTATTTTCACTCAGGTTGAAATAATTTCTTATCTCTCTTATGACTTCTTAACCCATGCATTATTTAGAACTGTATTATTTTATTTTAAGAATAAATTTAACCAATGAGGTGAAAGAGCTGTACACTGAAAACTCTAAAAACATTGATGAAAGAAATTGAGGAAGACACAAATAATTGAAAGATATCCCATTTCATGAACTGGAAGAATTAATACTATTAAAGTGTCCATACTACTCAAAGCAATCTACAGATTCAATGCAACCCCTATCAAAATACCAATGACATATGTTCTCACTACAAATACATAAATATGTGAGGTAATATGTATGTTAATTAGCTTATTTGGCCATTCCACAATGTATATATATTTCAAACTATCATGTAGTATACCATAAATACATATGATTTTTTTTTTTATTTTTGAGACAGAGTCTTGCTCTGTTGCCAAGCTGGAGTGCAGTGGCACAATCTTGGCTTACTGCAACCTCTGACTCCCTGGTTCAAGAGATTCTCCTGCCTCAGCCCCACCACCCCCCCGAGTAGCTGGGATTACAGGAACACGCCACCATGCCCAGCTAATTTTTGTATTTTTACTAGGGACAAGGTTTCACCATGTTGGCCAGGATAGTCTCGATCTCCTGACCTCATGATCCGCCTGCCTTGCCCTCCCAAAGTGCTGGAATTATAGGCATGAGCCACCATGCCACGCCACATATGATTTTTATGTGTCAATTAAAAAAAAATAGGCTCTAGACTGTGCAATCTATGAACAATACAAGAGGACTTATTCATCTTGGCCCTAGCACCTGGCACCATATCCAGACCAAAGTATGTGCTCAATAAATGTTTATTGAGTAGCTTGTGGAGCAAGCGAGACAAGACCTAGACTGAAAGTCAAAAGACCTGTGTTTAAATCCAGTTCTGCCACTAACCAGCTCACTACACTTGAGCCTACGAGTTTGAGACCAGCCCGAGCAACATGGCAAAACCTCGTCTCTACAAAAAAATCAAAAATATAGCCGGGCGTGGTGGCACCCACCTGTAGTCCCAGCTACTTGAGAAGCTGAGGTAGGAGGATCACCTGAACCCACGGAGGTCGAGGCTGCAGTAAGCCATGATCACACCACTGCACCCCAGATGACAGAGTGAGACCCTGTTTCAAACAAAACAAAACAAAACAAAATGTACGTTACTTTTATTTTATTTTTATTTTTTATTTTATTTATTTATTTATTTTATTTTTTTTTTTTTTTTGAGGCAGAGTCTATCTCTGTCGCCTAGGCTGGAGTGCAATGGCACAATCTTGGCTCACTACAGCCTCCACCTCCTGGATTCAGGCAATTCTCTTGCCTCAGCCTCCCGAGTAGCTACAGGTGCACGCCACCATGCCCAGCTAGTCTTTTTTTTTTTTTTTTCTCTGAGACAGAGTCTCGCTCTGTCACACAGAGCTGGAGTCAGTGGTTTCATCTCAGGTCATTGCAACCGTCACCTCCTGAGTTCAAGTGATTCTCCTGCCTCAGCCTCCCAAGTAGCTGGGATTACAAGTGTGAGCCACGACATCCAGCTAATTTTTGTATTTTTAGTAGAGACGGGGTTTCACCATGTTGCCCAGGCTGGTCTCGAGCTCCTGGCCTCAAGTGATCTGCCCGCCTCAGCCTCTCAAAATGCTGGGATTACAGGTGCGAGCCACCGCACCTGTCAGCATTTACATTATTATCAGCTACAAGAATAGCTGATAAATAACTAATTTAGGCCGAGCGCGGTGGCTCAAGCCTGTAATCCCAGCACTTTGGGAGGCCGAGACGGGCGGATCACGAGGTGAGGAGATCGAAACCATCCTGGCTAACACGGTGAAACCCCGTCTCTACTAAAATACAAAACTAGCCGGGCGAGGTGGCGGGCGCCTGTAGTCCCAGCTACTCGGGAGGCTGAGGCAGGAGAATGGCGTAAACCCGGGAGGCGGAGCTTGCAGTGAGCTGAGATCCGGCCACTGCACTCCAGTCCGGGCGACAGAGTGAGACTCCGCCTCAAAAAAAAATAATAATAATAATAATAACTAATTTATTTCAGAGATAAATTAGGTACTATCATTTCCCTTCCTTTCTTATAGAGCAGTTTGTTTTTCCCAGAGTTTCTACTTTCTTTTCTCTTGTACTGTTTTCCTTAAGTTATTCTCATTCATTAGGTCTGGACACTTGCACTTCTCTGTGCTCTATCGTGTCAGATGGTCTAACGGATCCCCTTTTTATCTTCTCAGAGCCCTCCATCCTCCTAATCAATCTGGCCTGGTTGCTTTCTAAGCTTACTGGTATGGTGATCATCAGCGCTGTTCACAAATACTCTCATTCATTAGGTCTCATTCATTACCACCTTCGTTGGTGGTAAACCATTGAGATTGTGGGGGTGTTTGTTAACTCTTCATAACCCAGCTTCTCCCAACTGATGTGGAAATTGGTACCAGAAGTGGAGTGGCACTGTAACCAAACCTGAAATATGGCCAGGCGTGGTGGCTCACGCCTGTAATTCCAACACTTTGGGAGGCCGAGGCAGGCGGATCATTGGAGGTCAGGAGTTCGAGACCAACCTGGCCAACATGGTTAAATGCTGTCTCTACTAAAAATATGCAAATTAGCCAAGCATGGTGGTGCACACCTATAGCCCCAGCTACTCGAGGGCTGAGGCGGGAGAATCGCTTGAGCTCAAAGGCGGAGGTTGCAGTGAGCCAAGATATGCCACTGCAATCCAGCCTAAATGGCAGAGGGAGAGTCCACCTCAAAAAAAAAAAAAAAAAAAAAAAGAGGTTAGCAACAGAACATTCGTAGTGTGTATTGGTTGCTGTTGGCTATATTTGGCAAGGTACTCCAAAAATTATTAGCCTCAGAAAATAATTGGCCAGTTTACCAGCAGGAATGAAATGAAAAAGAAAGAATCCAGAAATCAGGATTTATAGGATTACTTCTCAATCTCAATCTGTAGCAGATGAAAGTGAGGGGATTTTGAGTGAAAAGCCTAAGCAGAAGCAGAAGTATTGCCATCACCCTCTTGTTAAAACCTCTAAGTGTGGCCAGACACTGAATCAAGCCTGTAATCCCAGCACTTTGGGAGGCCAAGGTGGGAGAATCACTTAAGCCCAGGAGTTCAAGACCAGTCTGGGCAACATGGTGAGACCCCATCTCTAAAAAAAAATTTAAAATTAGCTAAGCACGGTGGCACACCTGTGGTCCCAGCTACTCAGGAGGCTGAGGTGGGAGGACCTCTTGAGCCTAGGAGTTTGAGCCTACAGTGAACCATGATCTGGGCAGCAGAACCTCTCAAAAAAAAAAAATAAATAAAACCTCTAAATGCATTACAGCATCTCACAGTAAAGGTCTAGTTAAGAGTATAGCATCCGGCCGGGCGCGGTGACTCAAGCCTGTAATCCCAGCACTTTGGGAGGCCGAGACAGGCGGATCACGAGGTCAGCAGATCGAGACCATCCTGGCTAACCCGGTGAAACCCCATCTCTACTAAAACCCCGTCTCTACTAAAAAATACAAAAAACTAGCCGAGTGAGGTGGCGGGCGCCTGTAGTCCCAGCTACTCGGGAGGCTGAGGCAGGAGAATGGCGTAAACCTGGGAGGCGGAGCTTGACGTGAGCTGAGATCCGGCCACTGCACTCCAGCCTGGGCAACAGAGCGAGACTCCGTCTCAAAAAAAGAAAAAAAAAAAAAGAGTATAGCATCCAGTAAATCTTTCAACTGGCAAAATAATTCAGTGAAAGGGAGCTAAAGAGGTGGCTTTCCCACTGTATCAGGTCCAGGAAAACAGAAACTAAGGAATCTCAGACACAGGTGATTTAACGTAGGGAACTGGTGTTACACAGATATTGGGAGTTTGCAAAAACAAAAAGGGGATATCAATATCACCCAGATATTAGTAACTACAAAAAGCAGCTGCCACCCCTGGGACTGAAGTAGTCAGATAATAGTAAGTGCTAAATCAGCGGAATAAAATGGAAGAGGCGTGGCTACCAGAACCTAAGTGCTTGGAGGGGAGGCCCTGGATGGCTGCTACAGACCTTGAAGGGGCATCACACGGCTGGTGTGTGGACATCTGAGTAGCTGGGGATGTGACCTCTGGAGAACTGGTCTTCGCACCGCTTAGAGGTGTGGCCAGATGGCACTGAAACTTCTGAGGGGACTGGATATGGCTGGTGCTGCGACAGCCAAAAGAAGCCAGAGGCTGAAGCCATTGCTGTCCCTTGTTGCTGAAGGGAAGTCCTGTTTCTCCTCTTACCTCGAGATCATCTGCCAGTTCCTCCCAGTGGAAGAATCTAACAGAAAGCCAACTGGCAAGGATACCTGGGAAATGGTGGTTTGCTGAGTTTTGGTCAAAACAGACCAAAATACACAAGGGTGAGCTTAGAGCTGGGAGACTATAGGAAAACAACCAGCACACCCAACAAAGGCTGCTGGACCAAGATACACACATTTAAATCAAGGAGGGGCCATATGTGGTGGCCCACGTCTGTAATCTCAGCACTTTGGGAGGCCAAGGCAGGAGAATCTCTTGAGCCCAGGAGTTCAAGACCAGCCTGGGAAACATAGGGAGACTCCATCTCTATAAAAAAAATTTTTTTTTGTTAATTAGCCAGTCATAATGGTGCACACCTGTGGTCCCAGCTACTTGGGAGGCTGGGGCAGGAGGATTGCTTGAGCCTGGGAGGTCAAGGCTGCAGTGAGTTGTGATCTCACCACTGCACTCCAGCCTGGGTGACAGAGTGAGACCCTGCCTCCAAAAAAAATCCATTCTGACTATTTTCCTTTGTAAATGTGACACAGAGACTTCTGATCATCCCCTAATATCTATTGTTTTTCTTCTTCACTATTAGAATCCTGAATTTTGGCCGGGCGCGGTGGCTCAAGCCTGTAATCCCAGCACTTTGGGAGGCCGAGACGGGCGGATCATGAGGTCAGGAGATCGAGACCATCCTGGCTAACACAGTGAAACCCCATCTCTACTAAAAAATACAAAAAACTAGCTGGGCGTGGTGGCGGACGCCTGTAGTCCCAGCTACTCAGGAGGCTGAGGCAGGAGAATGGCGTGAACCCGGGAGGCGGAGCTTGCAGTGAGCTGAGATCTGGCCACTGCACTCCAGCCTGGGCGACAGAGCAAGACTCCGTCTCAAAAAAAAAAAAAAGAATCCTGAATTTTAACCGTGCACTTGTCACTCAAAATAAAGACTGCATGTGCCTGCCTTCCCTGCATCTAAGCATGACCAGAAGATATGTGATAACCAAGATCTGACCAGCAGGATGTCAATGAAAGTGGTGTATAGAGCTTCTGGTATGCATTCTTAAAGCAGGGAGGGTCATGCCTTTCTCCCCTGCTGTCTCCTCCTTGCTACCTGGAATATAAACATGTTGGCAGGTGCCCAAGCAACCATCTTGGACCATAGGTGAAAGTAGCATTTTGGGGATGGTGGAAACTCAAGAAAGCAGCCAGGTTTCTGGTGGTCATGGAGATGTCATACCAGCCTGAATTGCCTGTGTTTACTGCATGTGAGAAAGAGGAAGACTTTTACCTTATTTGCCTTATTATTACGTAAACATTTGCCTTACTTAAGCTATTGATATTTGAGGAAGTCTGTCTCTTGCAACTGAAACTAATCCTAACACAGTAAGTAATCTGGATTATTTTTTTCTCTCCAGAAGCTTTTAGGGGTTTCTCTTTATCATAGGTTTTCTGAAGTCTTGATGATGTTTCTAGATGTCAGTCTCATTTCATTCATTTTTCTGAGCACTTGGTAGGCCCTTTCCAACTATTGACTTATGCCCAGGAAATTCTTTTATATTATTTATTTGATAAGCTCCTCTGTTCTATCCCTGAATGCCTATTAGTTTGTTGTTGAACTCTTTATATTGATCCTGTGTCTCTTATCTTTCCACTGCTATTTCCATTGTTTTGTCTCATTTTAATTTCTGGAATATTTGATTTTAATTAAAAGATTATTTTACTTTTCTATTTTAGCAGTCATATTTTTTTTACTTTTCAAGGATACTTTCTTTTTGTTGCCATTGTTGTTTAGTTTGTTCTTTTTTCTATCTTTTTTTTTCCCCCCCTGAAACAGAGTCTTGCTCTGTCGTCTATGCTGAAGTCCAGTGGCGTGATCTCGGCTCACTGCAACCTCCACCTCTTAGGTTCAAGCGATTCTCCTGCCTCAGCCTCCTGAGTAGCTGGGATTACAGGCGCGTACCACCACACCAGGCTAATTTTTGTGTTTTTAGTAGAGATGGCGTTTCACCGTGTTGGCCAGGCAGGCCTCAAACTCCTGACCTCAGGTGATCCACACACCTTGGCCTCCCATAGTGCTGGGTATAGTGTGAGCCACCATACCTGGCCAGTCTCTTCCTTTTTCTTTTGTTTTTTGTCTTTCGGTTTTTTTTGTTTTGTTTTGTTTTTTTTTTTTTTGAGATGGAGTCTCCCTCTGTTGCCCAGGCTGGAGTGCAGTGGCGTGATCTCTGTTCACTGCAACCTCGCCTCTCCCGGGTTCAAACAATTCTCCTGCCTCAGCCTCCTCAGTAGCTGGGATTATAGGCGAGCACCATCATGCCCGGCTATTATTTTTTTTATTATTTTTAGTAGAGACAGGGTTTCACCATGTTGGTCAGGCTGGTCTCAAACTCCTGACCTCATGATCCGCCTGCCTCGGGCTTCCAAAGTGCTGGGATTACAGGCGTGAGCCACCAGGCCCAGCCAGTCTGTTCCTTTTTCAAAGCATCTGTTCAAAGATGGCTTTGAATCTCCAATTTTAGTATACGTGCTGCCAAAGCAAGCATGACTTTGAATCTCTCTGAAGACATTAAGTATTTTAGAGTTCTCTTCTGTCTCCTGAATGAGTTCTGTTTCCTCTAGGGTTGTTTCTGACCTTTGCTTTATGCAGACTTTTCTCAAATGTATGCTGATGAGCTGTCAGTTCATATTTCAGAATGAGACAATAGATTGGGAGCTCTGTCTGAATAGGGTGAGGCTTACCAGTAGGCAGATTCAGGATTTGGGGTAGGAAACAAGTCATGATGCTGGGAGACGCGAGAGGGCTTTTTTTTTTTTTTTTTTTTTCCGGGGGGGTTTTTTGCAAAGGTCTTTTTTCTGGGACCATCCAATTTCTTTGGAGGAGAGTCTTCAAATGGTGTTCCTGTGTGGTAGATACCTAGTTTCTGTGCATTCAGATGCAACAGGACCTTCATTTAATCCCTAACTCTCTGCCCAAGTCTTATCCTCACCTTCAATCCTGTGACTATTGGTATATTAGTCCATTTCCACACTGCTGTAAAGATACTACCTGAGACTGGGTAATTTATGAAGAAAAGGAATTTAATTGACTCACAGTTCCTCATGGTTGGGGAGGCCTCCTGAAACTTACAGTCATGGAGGAAGGCAAAGGGGAAGGAAGGCATGTCTTACACTGTGGCGGGAGAGAGAAAGTGAAGGGAGAACTGCCAAACACTTATCAAACAACCAGATATCATGAGAACTCCCTCACTGTCATGAGAACGGCATGGGGGGAACCACCTCCCGATCCAATCACCTCCCCCTAGGCCCCTCCTCCAACATGCAGGGATTACAACTCAAGATGAAATTTGGGTGGGGACACAGAGCCAAACCATGTCAGTCAGTTCTGCAAGACATACCACCTTTCTCCTTAGCTGCATCCACCTCCGCAGTACGCTAGGCTACTCCTCTATCTCTTTTATGTCTTTTATATTGGTTAACTGCTACAATTTGTTGAAATTTCTTATTTACTGATATCTTTCCCTTCCAGCCTCTTCATTATTGTGGGTTTGTACCTTTTTATTTTCTTTGCTGTCATTTTAGTGTAGTCTTGTTAAGAAGGGGAAATTTTAAAAATAAATAAATATTGTCAGCTGGGCATGATGGCTCACACCTGTAATCCCAGCACTTTGGGAGGCCGAGGCGGGTGGATCACCTGAGGTCAGGAGTTTGAGACTAGTGTAGCCAACATGGTGAAATCCTGTCTCTACTAAAAATACAAAAAATTAGCCAGTCATGGTGGTGGGCACCTATGATCCCACCTACTTGGGAGGCTGAGCAGGAGAATTGCTTGAACCTGGGAAGTAGAGATTGCAATGAGCAGAGATCACGCCATTGCACTCCAGCCTGGGCAACAAGAGTGAAACTCCATCTCAAAAAATAATAATAAATAAATATTGTCAGAACACCATTCTAAACTCAATTAGTAATAATATTCAAACAGCCTGAGACTATATTTTTGTCGTCTTTAAAAACAAAGGGCCAGGCACAGTGGCTCACACCTGTAATCTCAGCACTTTGGGAGGCCAAGGCAGGTGGATCACTTGAGCTCAGAGGTTCAAGACCAGCCTGGGCAACATGGTAAGACCCCATCTCTACAAAAAAATACAAAACTTAACCAGGCATGGTGGCACCCACCTGTGGTCTCAGCTACTCGGGAGGCTGAGATGAGAGAATCACCTGAGCCTGGGAGGCAGAGTTTGCAGTGAACTGCAATCACGCCACTGCACTCCAGCCCGGGTGACAGCGCAAGACCCTGTCTCAAATAAAAATAAAAAATAAAAATAAAAACAACAACAAAAGGTCATTGCGTTATCAATGAAAACTTCTAGAACTCTTCCTATGTGAATCTCTGCATTCTGTTTACATAATTGATATCTGAGTGCAAAGCATATGATTTTACTTTTATTTCATAATGTTAGATTTTTCTGGGTTCCATTCTGGGAATCTGTTTGTCTTTGATTTACTTATTTGTTTTTAATAACTCTCAGATGCATAGAACTGGATTAATTATAATCCTTGGCTCAACACACTCATAGCTGTGTTTTATATTTATTTATTCTTCATTTGTTTATCCACTTTTTAATTTATTTAATTAATAGACTTTTTTTTTAACAGTTTTAGGTTTACAGAAAAATTGAGTGAAAAGCACAGAGAGTTCCCATATACCCTTATTCCCCACTCCAATTTCCCTTATTATTAAAATCTTGAATTAGTAGGGTGCATTTATTTCAATTGATGAGCCAATACTGATATATTACTATTAATTAAAGTCCGTAGCTTACATTAGGGTTCTTATACATTCTATGGGTTTTGACAAGCATCCATTTCTTTAAGTGACTGCTTTAATGTATTAGGCAAAATTTTACATAAAATCAGAAATCTATGATCTGTCCCGGCTCCAATTTGTAAAAAATGCAAGATTCATCAGAAGCCATGTGCAGTCAGACCCCAGCTGACCGGCAGTGCAGAACTGGAGTCCAGCCTCAGGGCTGCACTACTTTCCATTCTGTGCATTGAACATTCGTTCTGTCAGCATCTGCTCCAGCTTCACTGCGTCAATGGCAAACTTGCGGATCCTGTGAAGAGAGCTTCTCCACAACCATCTGCATCCATTTATTTATTTATTTATTTATTTATTTATTTTTTATTTTTATTTTTTGAGACGGAGTCTTGCTCTGTCACCCAGGCTGGAGTGCAGTGGCGCGATCTCGACTCACCGCTAGCTCTGCCTCCTGGGTTCACACCATTCTCCTGCCTCAGCCTCCCAAAGTGCTGGGACTACAGGTGCCCGCCACCATGCCCAGCTAATTTTTTGTATTTTTAGTAGAGACGGGGTTTCACCAAGTTAGCCATGATGGTCTTGATCTCCTGACCTTGTGATCCACCTGCCTTGGCCTCCCAAAGTGCTGGGATTACAGGATTACAGGTGTGAGTCACTGCGCCCGGCCTGCATCCATTTATTTTTAATTTTTATTTTATTTATTTATTTTTTGAGACAAAGTCTCACTCTGTTGTCCCAGCTAGAGGGCAGTTCATTGTAGGCTCAACATCCCAGGCTCAAATGATTCTCCCACCTCAGCCTCCTGAGCAGCTAAGACCACAGGCACACACCACAACACCCAGCTAATTTTTGATTTTTTGTAAAGACAGAGTCTCGCTATGTTGTCCAGACTGGTCTCAAACTCCTGGCTTCAAGTGATCCTCCCACCTTGGTCTCCCAAAATGCTGGGATTACAGGCATCGGCCATCACACCCAGCCCTCTGGAGTGTTTGTACTTTAAGATTCCTTTTCAGAAAAAGAAGTTCTGGGTTTTAATGTAGTCAACTATATCAATTTTCTATGTATGTATGCATGTATGTATGTATTTTTAGAGACAAGGCCTTGCTCTGTCACCCAGGCTGGAGTGCAGTGGCGCTATCATAATTCATTGTTCACTGTAACCTTGAACTCCCAGCCTCAGCCTCCCAAAGGGCTGAGATCACAGGCATGAGCCACCATGCCCAGCCTATATCAATCATTTATGGTTAGCACTGGTTTTTTTTGTTGTTGTTTGTTTTGAGACGGAGTCTTGCTCTGTCGCCCAGGCTGGAGTGCAGTGGTACAATCTCAGCTCACTGCAACCTCTGCCTCCTAGGTTCAAGCCATTCTCATGCCTCAGCCTCCCGAGTAGCTGGGATTACAGGCGTGTGCCACCATGCCTAACTAATGTTTTTGTATTTTTACTAAAAAACTCATTTTCTGAATGAGGACACTCATGCTCACACAGATTAAGTACCTTGCCTGAAGTCACACAGCTAAGAAAGTAACAGCCAGCATTCAAACCAGGCTGTCTGACCTCAAAGCTGTACATTTAACCTCTGTATTTGGTAGCCTTCAGAGAGCTTGAGGGGCCCTGCTCTAGGCCTAGGCACTTGGCCTCTCTGGGCTCCTGTTTGCTTATCTGTAAAATGGAGAAAAGGATTACTTCTTCACCTCCATCTCAGGGCTTTTTGGAGAGTCGCTAAGGCCACAGATGGAAAAGAGGCTCCATAAGCGCTAAAGTGCTGCCACAAGGCAGGCGAGGTAGCGGAGAAGGCAGGGGCCCAGGGTTGCAGAGCTGGCAAAGACCCAGGCCTCTCTCCCATCATCACTGCTAGCTCAAGCAGCCTCTTCCCAGGAGATGCAGGACCCCCCAGGCCGAACTGGGGAGAGGTTGTGTCTGCTTAACACTACTCTGCACCAGAGCCTGGGCCGACCAAGGTGGAGACAGAGAATCAGACATGGCCATATGGGGGAAGGCCCACATCTAGTGGGTCTGACCTTAATAAATGGTGATAGCAAGGGGTGAAAGTGCCATGACACAGTCAAGCCTGGGGGTGGCAGGAGCACAGAGAGGAGCCTGGTCCAGCCCGGGGAAGCCAGGGAAAGCTTCTAGGTAGAGGTGTTGTGGTATCTTTTTTTTTCTTTTGAAACAAATCCAACAAAGTTTTTTTGTTTTGTTTTGTTTTGTTTTTTGAGACAGAGTCTTGCTCTGTCACCCAGGCTGGAGTGCAGTGGCAGGATCTCGGCTCACTGCAATCTCTGCCTCCCGGGTTCAAGTGAGTCTCCCCTCAGCCTCCTGAGTAGCTGAGATTACAGGTGTGTGCCACCACACTTAACTAATTTTTTTTGTATTTTTAGTAGAGACAGGATTTCACTATGTAGGTCAGGCTGGTCTCAAACTCCTGACCTCAAATGATCCGCCCACCTTGGCCTCCCAAAATGCTGGGATTATAGGTGTGAACCACCACGCCTGGCCCCTGTAGTGGCATCTTGTACCACCCTGGCCAGTTCCCCTTCCCTAGACGACCATCACCCACCTTCACTTAGGGCTCCCTCCAACCCAGCCCTAGCAAGCGGCCAGGTCAACTTCCGAAGATGTGCCCCTGTCTAGAGCCCTTTAGTGACCTCTGCTGCAATTATGACAAAATCCATAGTCCTCCCCATGGTCTTTCATCTGGCCCCTGCCCCTCTTTTCCTGGCCTCACCCCACACTCATTACACTCCAACCCCACTGATTTTCTCAGACTCACCCAGCTCTCTCCTGCCTCCACTGCAGCACTGCTGGGCCCTCTGCCTGGAGCAGCCCCTGCACCCCCCAACATAAACACACACACTGTCCTTGGAAAGCTCCTTCTCACCCCTGGGTCTCAGCTTAATGGCTCCTCCTCAGAGACACCTTTCTGACCAAGGCTGCCATCTCAAAAAAAAAGAAAAAAGAAAAAGGTTGCCCCAGGCTTTCTTTTCTCTGTCTCAGCCCCTTGTTTCTTTCTAGCTTTTATTATAACTTCCAATTATTTTGTCTAGTTCTTGTTCTCTCTCCTGTCTCTCCTATCCCTTCCCACGACAAATGCTTCATGAGGGCAAGGGTCATGCCTGCTTATTCTCAATAGTCTCCGCAGTGCCTGGCCACAGCAGATATTCAAAAAATATTCGTTGGATGAATGAATTAATTAGAAAATGAATGAATGAATGAATGAACTGGATCTTAAAGGAGCTCAAGCTGCACTGCCCAATACGATAGCCACAAGCCACATGTGGCTATTTAAATTTAAATGAATTAAAAGTAAATAAATTTAAAAATTCCACCCCTCAGTTGCACTAGTCATATTTCAAGGACCCAGCAGCTACATGTGGCTCGTGGCTGCCATATGGGATAGTAGGGATATAGAACATATCTGTCATTCAGGACATTCCACTGGACAGCGCTGCTCTACATGATCCTAAAGGCAGAGAAGGTGGACCAGGCATTAGGAGCAGGGGCACAGCATGTACCAAAACCTACAAGTGGGAGAGCACAGTAATGGTATGCCATGGAATAAAGAAATGGGACACTTTGCCCTATCTCTACACAGCCCTGTTTCTTATTAGAAACTTTGGCTTAAGGCAAGGAAGGATATCAGAGCAGGGAGAGTCCTGAGATGAACTGATCCCGTCCATCCCCATCAGAAGCAGAGAGTGTGACCCAGAGCAGGGAAGGGATTTACTCAAGGTCATAGAGAAAGTTGCATAAATAGGGCCAGAACCTGAGGCTCCTGATTCCTGGTGAATGGAGTCAGTTTTCCCATACTAGGCTCATAAGCACCTCCTCCCTCCTTCCTGGGTCCCATCCCCCCACAGCCAGGCCATCAAGTTCATAGAGCCCCCCCCCAGGTACTTACACTAGCTGCTCTTATCTCTTATTCACTCACTTAAGTAACCCTCTCAGCATCTGACCCTTAGAATTTTAGACATCCCAAGGAGAATAGCTGCTTATAACCATTTGCTAATTACACGTATGGATGTCAATTAATTCATTTAGCTAATTAGCCACTTGATGAGCACCACGCACCAAAGAACTGTAAAATACAGGCATATGGTGAGAAAGTGGGGTGGCTGGGTGCTCATGCAGCATGCAGGGATGGGGAGGGCGGGCAGTGGCTCCAGCTCCCCACCCCCAGATGAGTGGAGGGAGGCAGCTTAATGGCTGGGGGAACAGAGCTGCCACCACCACTGCTGTTGCTGCTGCTGCTGCCATAAAGTATAATTACAGCTTCCTACTAATAGTGCTGGGAGAACACACACACACACACACACACGATCATGTGCACAGACAAGCATACATACGCATGTGTCTGTTTATACATACCCACACTCAGATGCACACAAACATAACATGCACATATCCACAGGTACAATGTACATGGATGTGCACACACATGGACACACTCAAGTAATGGACATGTGGGATCATGTGAGATCAATTCACAGAAGCGTTCTTAGTCCAGTGCTATGCTTGATGGAGGCTGGAAGAAGGGAATTCTCTTATTGCACCCAACTTTGTGTCAAGCACTGTGTTCAGCCCTTCCACATAAAGTATTATTTAATCCTTACATAATCTCACAAATAATGAATTATCTTCACTCTACAGAAAGGAAACAGAGGCTCAGAGAAGCTAAGACATTTGTACAGGACCACACAGCTGGTAAGTGGCAGAGGAAGGGCTGATTTCTTTGCCTCCATGACCACATGCTGCAGGAGCAGGGGTAGGGAAAGGGGATTTTCATCTGTTTTGGAGAAAATAATTTTTTTGTGGGGGACCAACTGCTTCAGGAGTGAAAATGGGCTGTTCACAGGCTTCGTTCCACAGGGCTGAGAAGAAAAATTGAATACTGATGAGAAAGAAGATGGATAGAAGAGAGAGACATGCAGTTGGGACTCTAACACAAATGCCATTCTCCCTGGGAAGGGACTAGCCCAGTCAGTACCTTACTCCATGAGTTGGTTCTGAGGCCCACATCACTGGGAAGCCCAGGGGTGTTGTGCTGCTTCAGGCATGGCTGATTCAGGGGCTCCAGCAAAGTCACCAAGCCGTCTTTCTCCACCCCTTCTCTTACTGGCCCCTGTGTGTTGGCTTCACTCTAAGGATCCACATAATGATGACAGGGCAGCAGCGGCTCCAGCTTCACATCACATCTCAGTCAAGTCCACCAGGAAAGAGGGGCTTTTTTTTTTCTTTCGAGACGGAGTCTTGCTCTGTCGCCCAAGCTAGAGTACAGTGGCGCGATCTCAGCTCACTGCAACCTCTGCCTCCCGGGTTCAAGCAATTCTCCTGCCCCAGGCTCCCGAATAGCTGGGATTACAGGCACCCGCCACCGCGCCCGGCTAATTTTTGTATTTTTAGTAGAGATGGGGTTTCACCATATTGACCAGGCTGGTCTCAACCTCCTGACCTCATGACCCACCCGCCTCAGCCTCCCAACGTGCTGGGATTACAGATGTGAGCCACGGAGCCCGGCCTGGGGCTTTTCCAAGAGCACCTAAGGTAGACCTGGGACTCACTCTGATTGGATGGACTCAGGTCACATGCTTACCTCTGAGCCAATCACCACAGCCAGCAGAATGGTATGTTCAGATTGGCTGGATCCAGGGGTGGAGTCCCACCCAAACCACTTGGACCGACAATAGGGAGTGGCGACCCCTAAATGTCAGGAGAAGGAGGACTGGACAGGGAGGGACCAGGAGGCAAACTACCAATATCCACTACAGTGTTCTAAGGTTTCTTTTTTTCTTGTCTGTTTGTTTGTTTGTTTGTTTGTTTGTTTGTTTGTTTGTTTGTTTTTGGAGATAGAGTCTTGCTCTCTCGCGAGGCTGGAGCGTAGTGGGGCGATCTCAGCTCACTGCAACCTCCGCCCCCCGGGTTCAAGTGATTCTCGCGCCTCAGCCTCTCGAGTAGCTGGGATTACAGGCACACGCCACCATGCCCGGCTAATTTTTGTATTTTTGGTAGAGACGGGGTTTCGCCACGTTGGCCAGGCTGGTCTTGAACTCCTGACTTCAAGTGATCTGCTTGCCTCGGCCTCCCAAAGTGCTATGATTACAGGTGTGAGCCACCATGAGCAGCCAAGTGTTGTAAGTTTTAAAGGCAAGCAGGGTAAGGATTATCGAACCCATTTTGCAGCTAAGGCTGAGAAAGGAGATATGCCTAATACGAATTATAGGGGAAGGAATTGAGTCAGGGTTTGAGCCAATTTGACTTAACTTCCACCTTGAGCCCTTCTCCGCAGCAAGCATCCAGCAATACTCATCAGGCATCCAATCTTTGACACACCAACTTCTTCAGGCTTTGCTTTCTGCAGCCAAGGATATGGGCCTGCCGACTGCATGAGAAAGACCTGCAAGGCTGGGCACTCAGATAGGAGCTAGCTGGCTGTACAAAGCATCAGGACCCCAGCTTGTCCTCACTCCAGAACAAGCTGAAAGCCTGCAACTCAGATCTCCCAGGGGGCTTTCTCTCTGCCCCAGGTATGCTGTAGGGCAGGCCAGAAGGGTCCAGAATCAGCTCTCAGCAATGACCAGTGACAGTTGGGAGATAGATACCCCAGCTTCTTTGCCTCTTGGGTGGGATTACAAGGTGGGGGCTGTTTTACCCAGAGCCCCAACATGGTAACGAGCCTGATCACACACCCTTCGTCACTGTCTTCCCTTCGTCTCACTTGCCCCTCTCTGTCCCAAACAAGCTTGCATTCTAATCCTTGTAGTGGGATCTGTTTATGGGAAAACACAACTTAAGGCACCCCCCATTCTTCTACAAAATGAGGGTAGGGGAAGCCTGAAGGGATTCATCTAGATAGATGATTTTCAAGTATATTTCTAGTAGAATCCTTTTTTCAAATGCTTTTCTTCCCTGTCTCTTTTGTTTTTACCTCTCCCCACTCCTGCACTCCAGGACTCTTCCCTTTCTCTCCTTTGCTCCCATTAAGTCCCAAATGTCCCAGATCGCCTGTTAAATCTTGTGAATTCACAGTCCCTGGCATCTTCTAAGTCAAAGGCATTTTCTTCTCTGCCAGGTTGTCTACTGAGGGGAGGCAGAAGCTTTGGGTCCTGGGGTTGGTAATGGAGGAGGCCATGGAGTATGGGTTGCAGTTTGCTCTCTCTGCATGCATCTAAAAAATCAGACACAGGGCCGGGCGCTGTGGCTCAAGCCTGTAATCCCAGCACTTTGGGAGGCCGAGACGGGCGGATCACGAGGTCAGGAGATCGAGACCATCCTGGCTAACACGGTGAAACCCCCATCTCTACTAAAAAATACAGAAGGCCGGGCGCGGTGGCTCAAGCCTGTAATCCCAGCACTTTGGGAGGCCGAGACGGGTGGATCACAAGGTCGGGAGATCGAGACCCTCCTGGCTAACCCGGTGAAACCCCGTCTCTACTAAAAAATACAAAAAACTAGCCAGGCGAGGTGGCGGGCGCCTACAGTCCCAGCTACTCGGAGGCTGAGGCAGGAGAATGGCGTGAACCCTAAAGGCGGAGCTTGCAGTGAGCTGAGATCCAGCCACTGCACTCCAGTTTGGGCGACAGAGCAAGACTCTGTTTCAAAAAATATATATATATATATATATAAAAACTAGCCGGGCGAGGTTGCGGGCGCCTGTAGTCCCAGCT
>NW_016806071.1:1531244-1540298 GCF_001698545.2 Rhinopithecus bieti
TCAGACACATCCTACACCTCAAAAACTAGTTTCCTGCTGAAAACCCTCACTATGTCTACATATTTTCTCTGATAATGTAACTTTGGCCTAATTGTGCTGCAGGAATTCTCACCCCTCTCTCACCCTAAGAAACTTTACAGAACCCTCTTGCATGAACCCAACATTGGAGAGGACCGTGTCAAAGGGGTCCAGGCTGATTGAGTACTGGATTTCTCCCCCAGCATCATGGGGGATATGGGAACTCTATCCTTCTATCCCCTTCATCTGCCTCCCCTCCCTCTCCCTCTCAAGGGTAATCTTCCTCTGGGGTATTTGGAAATAGCGGTGCCGTGGTTTGCATGTTTGTCCCCTCCCAAAATTCGTACGTTAAAACATAATCCTTAATATTGTGTGATAACATTAAGAGGTGGAGGATTTAAGAGGTGATTAAGTCATGAGGGCTCTACCCTCATAAATGGGATTAGTGCCCTTATAAAAGAGGCCCCTGGCCGGGCACAGTGGCTCATGCCTGTAATCCCAGCACTTTGGGAGGCTGAGGGGGGTGGATCACGAGGTCAGGGATTTGAGACCAGCCTGACCAACATGGTGAAACCCCGTCTCTACTAAAAATACAAAATTAGCTGGGTGTGGTGGCAGGCGCCTGTAATCCCAGCTACTTGGGAGGCTGAGGCAGGAGAATTGCTTGAACCTGGGAGGCGGATGTTGCAGTAAGCCAAGATCGCACCTCTGCACTCCAGCCTGGGCAATAGAGCAAGACTCCATCTCAAATAAAAAAGAGGCCCCAGACAGTTAGCTTGCCCCTTCGACCATGTAAGGATATAGCAGGAAGGCACCGTCTTTAAAGCAGAGAGCTGGGCCAGGCATGGTGACTCATGCCTGTAATCCCAGCCCTTTGGGAGTCCAAAGCAGGTAGATCACGAAGTCAGGAGATTGAGACCATCCTGGCCAACATGGTGAAACCCTGTCTTTACTAAAAATACAAAAATTAGCTGGGCATGGTGGCACGCACCTGTCATCCCAGCTATTCAGGAGGCTGAGGCAGGAGACTCGCTTGAACCCAGGAGGCAGAGGTTGCAGTGAGCCAAGATCACACCACTGCACTCCAGCCAACGGAGCAAGACTCTATCTCAAAAAAAAAAAAAAAAAGAAAAGAAAAAAAAAAGCTGAGAGCCTTCACCAGATTCTAAATCAGCTGGTCCCTTGATCTTGGACTTCCCAGCCTCCAGAACTTTGAGCAATAAATTTCTATTGTTTATATATTACCCTACTCTAAGGTATTTTGTTATAGCAGGCTGAACTAAGGGGATATGGAGTTATCACATGCTGTGCAACAAATAATATCAAATTTGAGTAATGTAACACAATTGTTTATTATGCTTACAAATTTTTGTGGGTCAGGACTTCAGGAAGCTGGGCACTTCTCATTTGGGGCCTCTCATGCGGCCGCAGGCAGATGTCAGCCAGGTCTGCGGTTATGTGAAGGCTTGACCAGACCCAAAGATGTACTTCTAAGGTGACCCATTCACATGGCTGGCGGGCAGGTGCCAGCTGCTGGCCAAGGGTCTCCACTACTCTCCCTGGGGGCTTCTCCACAGGGTCGCTTGAGTGTTCTCATAGTATGGTCGCTGGTTTCCCCCAGAGCGAGAGACCCAAGGATCCAAAGAAGAAGCTACAATGCCTTTTATGACCCAGTCTTGGGAGTCACGTCTTCACTTTCATCTTATGCTATTGGTCCCACAGGGCCAGCCCTGATTCAGTGTTGGACAGAACTACACAAGGACATGTGGGTCACGGGGGCCATCCTGGAGGCTGGCTACCACAGGAAGCATAATTTAAGTCCTCAGGATTACTGTGTGTAGTCATGTATTCTGAGAATTCAGGGCAGTAGAAGCACACGGGTCTGCAGCAGGAAATGTCTCCAAAGCCTTTGTCAGATGTTACTGTCAGGAACATTAATCAGCCATCCCCTCACAGTGTCCCTCTCTCAGGCCATGTTCCTCTCACAGGCTCACAGGACTCTGCTAACCCATCCCTCCTCGCCCATGTTGTCCGTAGGGAAGCCCCGTCACCTACCTGCTGCCCATGGGCCTCTGGAGCCCTGGGAAGATTGCAGGGAACAATAGGCTGTATTACTAATCAGGCTAGGTTGGTCAATGGGGGCCTTCTACCTATCCCCAGCTACTGGCACAGACTGCAGGACAACAGTCCTCTGACCCCAACAACAGTCAAAAAAAGGACAGAATCTGCCGTCCAGAGGCTGCCTGCACTTCACCTGAAGGCCTATAAATCAAAGGGAGAGACTCCAAGTAAGAACTGCCCAGCTAGCAGTTCCACATAATCTGCGAGAACAATGCTTGATTGTTTTATGCCACTAAGTTTTGAGCTAACTTGATACAAAGCACAAAATAACCAGACACCCCCTCTCTCCAAATACACCACATTTTATTTTACTGTATTTATTTACCTATTTATTTATTTATTTGTTTATTTATTTATTTATTTATTTTGAGATAGAGTCTCGCTCTGTCACCCAGGCTGGAGTGCAGTGGCATGATCTCAGCTCACTGCAACCTCCACGTCCCAGGTTCAAGCGATTCTCCTGCCTCAGCCTCCTGAGTAGCTAGTATTACAGGCACCTGCCACCACGCCTGGCTAATTTTTGTATTTTTAGTAGAGACGGGGGTTTCACCATGTTGGTCAGGCTGGTCTCAAACTCCTGACCTTGCGATCCACCAGCCTCGGCCTCCCAGGTGCTGGGATTACAGGCGTGAACCACCACAGCTGACCCAAATACACCACATTTTAAAGCAGTGATTCTACCCCAAGCTCACCTGCCTCCCTGTGATTTTATCAATGAAATGTAGAATAAACAAGAGTAGTGGAGAGAGAGAGACTGAGAATGTTCATTCCAACATACCTTCAACTATGGGCCGAGAAGGGGAAATAGAGGCAGGAGGAGACACCCCTGCAACACACACTTACATACCTATGCCTTTTTTCTTTCTACCCTCTGCCCAGCTGGGTACAGATCCCCAATTCCCACTGCTTTTTTTTTTTTTTTTTTTTTTTGAGACGGAGTCTCGCTCTGTTGCCAGGCTGGAGTGCAGTGGTGCAATCTTGGCTCATTGCAACCTCCGCCTCCCAGGTTCAAGCAATTCTCCTGCCTCAGCCTCCAAAGTAGCTGGGACTACAGGTGCATGCCACCATGCCCAACTAATTTTTGTATTTTTTAGTAAAGACGAGGTTTCACCATGTTGGCCAGGATGGTCTCGATCTCCTGCATAGTGATCCACCCACCTTGGCCTCCCAAAGGGCTGAGATTACAGGCGTGAGCCACTGCACTCAGCCTTCCTGCTGCTTCTTTATGCAGTTTAGATCTTTCTCCTTCCTCCCCACTACCCAAGGAATCAAGCCAGTAACCTGGTGAAACAGAGCCTTCTTGTTCAGCTTCCACTTTTGGCAACACCAAGAACCAGCAGTAGCTGGGACATTACAGCTTGTTCCTGAGGTTATCTTGAATGAAAATAGCAGCAGGCTTTGACCTATGCAACCAGCCTCGTGTGGATAGGGTGGAAGTGGGTAGATTGCAGCTGGAGGGAAAGTCTCCTATGTCTTGAGTTTGACCACACCTAGAAGGAAAAGCATCAACCTATTTTTAACCAAACAGGGAGATTTCTTGCAAGGTTACTGAGATAGCCCCACAGAACAGTAAGGATCTTGGCATAAATCTGGATGATAGTTCCGGGAACCCTTGGAATTGGGACATTAACAAAACTTTTAACAATGGTTATGGCTAGGGAATGGGATCATAGAGGACTTATGCTTCCTTCATATTGTCTGGAGTTCTTTCTCAATAATTGTGTAAAATCAATAGGGATGACATTTCCATTTAGAAAGAGAAAAGAGGAGGCTGGGTGCAGTGACTCACGCCTGTAATCCCAGCAGTTTGGGGTTACAGTGCAGGTGGATCACTTGAGGTCAGGAGTTTGAGACCAGTCTGGCCAACAAGGTGAAACTCCATCTCTACCAAAAATACAAAAATTAGCCAGGCATGGTGGTGCACACCTGCAGGCCCAGCTACTCAGGAGGATAAGGCATAAGAATTGCTTGAGTCGGAAGGCAGAGGTTGCAGTGAACTGAGATCATGCTACTGCACTCCAGCCTGGGCAACAGAGCAAGACTCTGTCTCCCTTCCCAAAGAAAAATAGAGAGAAAAAAGAGGTGTGGACCAGGCGTCACGGGTGGCTCACCCCTGTAATCCCAGCACTTTGGGAGGCTTAGGCAGGTGAATCACCTGAGGTCAGGAGTTCAAGACCAGCCTAACCAACATGGTGAAACGCTGTCTCAACTAAAAAATTAGCTGAGTGTAGCTGGACACGGTGGCTCACACCTGTAATCCTAGCACTTTGGGAGGCCAAGGTGGGCCGATCATGAGGTCAGGAGATCAAGACCATCCTGGCTAACATGGTGAAACCTTGTCTCTACTAAAAATACAAAAAATTAGTATGTTAGCAGGCATCTGTAGTCCTACTCGGGAGGCCAAGGCAGGAGAATGGCATGAACCTGGGAGGCGGAGCTTGCAGTGAGCCGAGATGGGGCCACTGCACTCCAGCCTGGGCGACAGAGCAAGACTCCATCTTAAAAAAAAAAAAAAAATTAGCTGAGTGTAGCATTGGGTGCCTGTAATTCCAGCTACCTGGGAGGCTGAGGCAGGAGAATCGTTAGAACCTGGGAGGCAGAGGTTGCAGTGAGCCGAGATCACATAACATTGCACCCCAGCCTAGGTGACAGAGTAAGACTCTGTCTCAAAAAAAAAAAAAAAAAAAAAAATTAGCCAGGCGGTAGTGGTATGCACCTGTAATCCCAGCTACTTGGGAGGCTGAGGCAGGAGAATCGCTTGAGTCTGGGAGGCGGAGGTTACAGTGAGCCAAGGTCGCGCCACTGTACTCCAGTTTGGGCAACAGAGTGAGACCCTGTCTCAAAAAAAAAAAGTAAAAAGAATTCTGAGAGGTCTGAAGCAAGGGGATATGCCTGGAGCCCCACAACCTCTGCCCTCCCTCAGCACCCCCACCCAGGACACCTCTACTACATGATTTCTCAAAATCATCCAGCCCAGACTTACTATCAGACACTATGGAGTCTGGGCCTGTAGAGGGTGCACCTCAGGGCCCACCAGCACCCCCATATAGAGAGACCTGGCCCCCACTGCTGGTCTTCTGCCTGCTGACAAATGATGCTGACTGTCCCCCGCCCCCAGCTGTGACTCCCAGGCCCATCTATCAGCCACCCAGCCGGCACGATTGGAGTTTAATGATGTCATGACAGGAGTGATTACAATTTTTTTTTTTTTTTTTTTTAGACGGGGTCTTGCTCTGTCGCCCCAGCTGGGGGGCGGGGGGCGGGTCTCAGCTCACTGCAATCTCCGCCTCCCGGGTTCACGCCATTCTCCTGCCTCAGCCTCCCGAGTAGCTGGGACTACAGGCACCCACCACCTCGCCCAGCTAGTTTTTTGTACTTTTAGTAGAGACGGGGTTTCACCGCGTTAGCCAGGATGGTCTCGATCTCCTGACCTTGTGATCCACCCGCCTCGGCCTCCCAAAGTGCTGGGATTACAGGCTTGAGCCACCGCGCCCGGCCGATTACAATTGTTAATTACCTTCCAGCCATCAGCAGCTTCTGCGGGTACTCTGCCATGTGACGGCTGCCACGGCTACCCTGTACCTGCACATACTACTCCTGGCTTCATCAACCACCCAGTCGTGCTGCCAAATGCCCTGGGACAGAGCAATGGGCATTTCTGTGGGCATCTCCCCAAGACCCTGGCACTCTGAAGGCCTGAGGGTTCTCCCCCTGGTTTAATGTATAAAACCCATGCCATCAGCATCCTGAAGGGAAACACCGACCACATCCCTTTCTGCTCACAGCCAGTGGCTCCCCACTGCCACAGCATAGGCCAGATGTGGTGGTGCACACCTGTGGTCCCAGTGACTCAGGAGACTGAGGTGGGAGAATTCTGAACTTCAAGACTATAGTGCACTATGATTGTGCCTATGAACTTCCACAGAGGAAGCTCCCTACCTTCCTCCAATCTCGTCTCCATTCACTCCACTCCACACACCCTGCAATAGAACTGCCCGCATCCCCAGCTGCGCCTCAAATGTTCCCAGCTCCATTCCTTGGCCTCTGCCATTCCTCCACCTGGAAAGCCTTTCATCCCAGCTCCATGCTTTCAACTTCTACCTGTTCTTCCAGGCCTGAATTAAAACTCTGCGGGATATGGCCCAGACCCTTGCTCCCACCCCCGACTGACTTTGGCCCCCTTGGGCCGGCCTCAGTGGCTCATGCCTGTAATCCCAGTGCTTTGGGAGGCCAAGGCGGCCGGATCGTGAGGTCAGGAGTTCGAGATCAGCCTGGCCAATATGGTGAAACCCTGTCTCTACTAAAAATGCAAAAATTAGCTGGGCATGAGGTGGCAGGCACCTATAGTTCCAGCTACACGGGAGGCTGAAGCAGGAAAATCGCTTGAACTCAGGAGGCAGAGGTTGCAGTGAGCCGAAATTGTGCCACTGCACTCTAGTCTGGGCAACAGAGCAAGAGACTCTGTCTCAAAAAAAAACAAAAAGAAAAGAAAGAGGGGCACCAAGAGACAAAACGCATTCAGGTGGCTCTGCCAGCCTACTCCATGCCTTCTCCAGACCTGGTTCCCCTGGATCCGGGAGGCTCTTGTCTCCTTTAACCATAGTTCTGTTCTTTTCTTTTCTTTTTTCTTTTCTCTCTCTCTCTCTCTCTTCTCTCTCTCTCTCTCTTTCTTTCACAGAGTCTCACTCTGTCACCCAGGCTAGAGGGCAGTAGCGCAATCTTGGCTCCCTGCAATCTCTGCCTCACAGGTTCAAGTGATTATCCTGCCTCAGACTCCTGAGTAGCTGGGACTACAGGCATGTGCCACCACGACCAGCAAAATTTTCTTTCTTTCTTTCTTTTTTTTGGGGGTGGGATGGAGTTTCTCTCATCACCCAGGCTGGAGTCCAGTGGCATGATCTCAGCTCACTGCACCCTCCGCCTCCTGGGTTCAAGCGATTCTCCTGCCTCAGCCTCCCAAAGTAGCTGGGACTACAGGTGCCTGCCACCATGCTCAGCTAATTTTTTGTATTTTTAGTAGAGATGGGGTTTTGCCATGTTGACCAGGCTGGTCTCGAACTTCCTGACCTCAGGTGATCCACCCACCTCGGCCCAAAGTGCTGGGATTACAGGCGTGAGCCACCATGCCCAGCTTTCTTTCTTTTTTTTTCCCGCCCCCCCCCCCAAGACAGAGTCTTGCTCTGTCACCCAGGCTGGAGTGCAGTGGCATGATCTTGGCTCACTGCAACCTCTGCCTCCCAGGTTCAAGCAATTCTCCTGCCTCAGCCTCCCAAAGTAGCTGGGACTACAGGCGTGTGCCACCACAGCTGGCAATTTTTTTTTTTCTTTTTTTATATGGAGTTTCTCTCTTGTCACCCAGGCTGGAGTGCAGTGGCATGATCTCAGCTCACTGCACCCTCGGCCTCCCAGGTTCAAGCGGTTCTCCTGCCTCAGCCTCCCAAAGTAGCTGGGACTACAGGTGCCTGCCACCACACTCAGCTAATTTTTTGTATTTTTAGTAAAGATGAGGTTTCATCATGTTGACCAGGCTGGTCTCAAACTTCTGGCCTCAGGTGATCCACCCGCCTCGGCCTCCCAAAGTACCGGAATTACAAGTGTGAGCCACTGTGCCCAGCTTTCTTTCTTTTTTTCTCCCCCTCAAGATGGAGTCTTGCTCTGTCGCCCAGGCTGGAGTACAGTGGCGCAATCTCGGCTCACTGCAACCTCCACCTCCCAGGTTCAAGCAATTCTCCTGCCTCATCCTCCAATGTAGCTGGGATTACAGGCGCCCGCCACCACACTTGGCTAATTTTTGTATTCTTAGTAGAGACGAGTGTTTCACCACGTTGGCCAGGCTGGTCTCAAACTCTTCACCTCGTAATCTGCCCACCTCAGCCTCCCAAAGTGCTGGGATTACAGGTGTGAGCCACCAGGCCCAGCTTGGTTTTCTTTTTTTTTTTTTTTTTTTTTTTTTTGAGACGGAATTTTGCTCTGTAGCCAGGCTGGAGTGCAGTGGCGCAATCTTGGCTCACTGCAACCTCTGCCTCCTGGGTTTAAGCGATTCTCCTGTCTCAGCCTCCCGAGTAGCTGGGACTACAGACGCACACTACCATGCCCAGCTAATTTTTGTATTTTTAGTAGAGATGGAGTTTCGCCATGTTAGCCAGAATGGTGTCGATCTCTTGACCTCGTGATCCACCCGCCTCGGCCTCCCAAAGTTCTGAGATTACAGGGGTGAGTCACCGTGGCCAGCCTCTTTTTTTTGTTTATTTTTAACAGAATCTAGCTCTGTTACCCAGGCTGGAGTGCAGTGGTGTGATCTCAGCTCACTGCAACCTTCACCTCCCAGGTTCAAGTGATTCTCATGCCTCAGTCTCCCAAGTAGCTGGGATTACAAGCCCTATGCCCTCCATGCCTGGCTAATTTTTGTATTTTTAGTAGAGATGGGGTTTTAGTAGAGTCATGTTGCTCAGACTGGGCTCAAACTCCTGGTCTCAAGTGATCAGCCCACCTCAGCCTCCCAAAGTGCTGGGATTGCAGGCATGAGCCACAGCACCTAGCCTTTCTTTCTTTCTTTTCTTTCTTTCTTCCTTTCTTCCTTCCTTCCTTCTCCCTTCCTTCTCCCTCCCTCCTTCCTGACTTCCTTTGTTACAGGAAAGGAGCCCCCATCCAGACCCCAATAGAGGGTTCTTACAAGAAATTATTCAGGGCGAGTCCTCAGTGCAAAGTGAAAGCAAGTTTATTAAGAAAGCTAAGGAATAAGGCCGGGCGCGGTGGCTCAAGCCTGTAATCCCAGCACTTTGGGAGGCCGAGACGGGCGGATCATGAGGTCAGGAGATTGAGACCATCCTGGCTAATACGGTGAAACCCCGTCTCTACTAAAAATACAAAAAACTAGCCGGGCGACGAGGCGGGCGCCTGTAGTCCCAGCTACTC
>NW_016806071.1:1540512-1569037 GCF_001698545.2 Rhinopithecus bieti
CTAGCCGGGCGAGGTGGCGGGTGCCTGTAGTCCCAGCTACTCCGGAGGCTGAGGCAGGAGAATAGCGTGAACCCGGGAGGCGGAGCTTGCAGTGAGCTGAGATCCGGCCACTGCATCCGTCTCAAAAAAAAAAAAAAAAAAAAGAAAGTAAAGGAATAAAAGAATGGCAGCGGGTGCAGTGGCTCACACCTGTAATCCCAGTACTTTGGGAAGCCGAGGCTGGCGGATCACCTGAGGTTGAGAGTTCACGATCAGCCTGACCAACAGGGAGAAACCCTGTCTCCACTAAAAATACAAAATTAGCTGGGCGTGGTGGCACATGCCTGTAATCCCAGCTACTTGGGAAGCTGAGGGAGGAGAATCGCTTGAACCTGGGAGGTGGAGGTTGCGGTGAGCCAAGATCACGCCATTGCACTCCAGCCTGGGCAACAAGAGTGAAATTCCGTCTCAAAAAAAAAGATTATTCCATAGACAGAGCAGCCCAGAGGGCTGCTAGTTGGCCATTTTTATGGTTATGTCTTGATGATATGCTAAACGGGGGAGGGGGGGATTATTCAAGTCTCCCCTTTTAGACCATAGAGGGTAAATTCCTGATGTTGCCATGGCATTTGTAAACTGTCATGGCACTGGTGGGAGTGTAGCAGTGAAGATGACCAGAGGTCACTCTCGTGGCCATTTTGGTTTTGGTGAGTTTTGTCCGGCTTCTTTACTGCAACCTGTTTTATCAGCAAGGTCTTTATGACCTGCCTTTTGTGCTGACCTCCTATTTCATCCTGTGACTTACAATGCCTTAACCGTCTGGGAATGCAGCCCAGTAAGTTTCAGCCTCATTTTACCCAGCTCCTGTTCAAGACAGAGTTGCTCTGGTTCACACGCCTCTGGCACTTTCTTCCTTCCTTCCTTTCTTTTCTTTCCTTTTCTTTCTTAGACAAGGTTTTGCTCTCACACAGGCTGGAGTGCAGTGGCACAGTCATAGCTCCCTGCAGCCTGGAATTCCTGGGCTCAAGCAAGCCTCAGCCACCTTAGTTGCTGGGACTACAGAGGTGAGCCACCATGCCTGGCCAGTTAAGCTGGTTTCTGTTAAATGTGTAACAAAATGGAGAAAACTTTGTTCTCCCAAACATGTCTAGTTTGGAAGAAACGCCATATGTATCTGGAAGAAATACTTTGAAAAGCCATTTGGAGTGTGGTGGGGACATGGGGGAACAAGTTCCAAGGGCTTGTCCACATTCCACAAAGTGGGGAGGCTGCCTTCTGAGAGGCAGACAGGGGCACTGTGCTGCTTCTAACAGTAGTCTGGAGTGGGGGCTCCTGAGAACCAACCATCTCAGTTTCAGCCACACCCCTGCCACTTACTGACTGTGCTTGGAGACTGGGCTGGTTATTTATGGTGTTGGTTTCCTCATCTGTAAAGTGGGGATGATGATAATTGTACCCACCTCACGGGGCTGTGGAAAGGATTCACTTGAGTTAGTAGATGGGAAGTACTTAGTGCCTGTTAACTAGCAAACACCCAAGTGTTAGCAAAAGTCAGAAAACGCTGTTGACATAAAATCCCTGTTAATTGGAGTCCTGGGGGAAACTGAGGCATGCAAGTCTGAAGCCAGGAGCTGAGGCACAGGTGAAGTTGAGAAGAAAGAGCTTGAAAGTGGAATATTCCTCCTACTGTGTTTCAGAGCATGTTCTGGCTACCAGGCAGCAAAGTTTCAATCCTAGAGGGGAACAGGCAATAAATAAGGAACCTTCAGACGATGCCACAAAGACAACAGATGCTGGTAATGTGATGGGGGCTGGCTGGAAGCTTCTCTGGATCAGGCAGTCAGGGAAGGCCTCCTGGAGGAGGTGGCCAAGAGAGGATTAAATGCTTAAAGGCACCAGCCATGCAGAGGGAAGCCACAAGGAGAGACCAAAGGCTGGTGACCTTTGTATTTTTAGTAGAGATGGAGTTTCGCCATGTTAGCCAGAATGGTGTCGATCTCTTGACCTCATGATCCACCCGCCTCGGCCTCCCAAAGTTCTGAGATTACAGGGGTGAGTCACCGCGTGAGATTACAGGGGTGAGGAGGCGGGAGAGAAAGAGCCCAGCAAGGCAGGGAGTGGTGTGTGAGGTCAGGGGAGCCACCCCAGGACAGGCAGCTGAGCAGGGGAATGGGAGAACAAAAAGAAAAGGTGGCTATCTTTAGGTTCTTTGCTGTAGGGCATGAACAGAAATGGCCTTGTCCATCTTTGCTTTAATGTTCAGTTCATCCCACTTGCTCATTAATGCTTTTGGGTGGCTCAATTCTCTTGTGGGAAAGGAGTCAGGGAAGTTCAGTGAAGAACAAAAACCAAAGAACAGATGTGAGTACACAGAGGGGTCCCGGACAGGTCCCTGCAAGCCCATCCGACTCCAATCTCAGCCCTTCCTGAAAAGGTTCCACAAAAGTCCATATTCATCCAGGGGCCAAGACTGGTTAGCCCTCTGCAAGGAAGAAGCTGAGAGAAGTCACTTTTGTCCTAAGGGCCTGCTAACGGCCAGGAGTCTCCCTCAGTGGCCTCCAGTGAGGAGTGGGGGTAGCACTGGTTTGGGTGTCAGTTGAGCAGATAGTGTTTCAATCTTGCTCTCCCATTTATATCCTGGGTGCTTGGGCAAGGCACTCAACCACCCTGCCCTATACCATAGAGTGACAGTTCCTAGGAAGGGTGAGTGGACTTTGGCACTGTGTAATGGGGTATGAATCCCAAGAGGCCCATAGTCATCCTTCTGTCCTTCTTGGGGGACAGGGTCAGTAGGACAGTCAGTATCTTCTCCAATGAGAAGAGCAGTGACAGCTACTCCTTGCTGAGCACCTTCTAGGTGTCAGGCACATGCTAAAGAAAACACAGCAATAAAGACTAGAAAACACAGGCCAGGCACAGTGGCTCACACCTGTAATCCCAGCACTTTGGGAGGCCGAGGTGGGTGGATCACCTGAGGTCAGGAGTTCAAGACCAGTCTGACCAATATGGTGAAACCCATCTCTACTAAAAATATAAAAATTAGCCGGGTGTGGTGGCATGTGCCTGTAGTCCCAGCTACTTGGGAGGCTGAGACAGGAGAATTGCTTGAACCCAGGAGGTAGAGGCTGTGGTGAGCCGAGATCATACCACTGCACTCCAGCCTGGGCGACAGAGCCAGACTCATTTCAAAAAGGAAAAAAAAAAAAAACTAAAAACACAAGAAAGAGCACCAGCCGGGCATGGTGGCTCGTGCCTGTAATCCCAGCACTTTGGGAGGCCGAGTCGGGCGGTCACCTGAGGTCAGAAGTTCAAGACCAGCCTGGCCAACATGATGAAACCTCGTCTCTACTAAAAATACAAAACACTACTGGGCATGGTGGTGCTCACCTGTAATCCCAGCTACTCAGGAGGCTGAGGCAGGAGAATCGCTTGAACCCGGGAGGCGGAGGTTGCAGTGAGCCGAGAATCGCGCCATTGCACTCCAGCCTGGGAAACAAGAGTGAAACTCCATCTTAAAAAAAAAAAAAAAAAAAAAAAAAAAAGAACGAGCACTAAGTGCAATAGTTCTACTACTGAGCAGATCCCCCAATCCACCAGCAAGTCCAGATTCTGGGGGATGTGAATTTATTGAGGAAAAATGAAGTGGTCTTTTAAAGCCCAAATACCACCTACTGTCCCTGCCCGGCATGAAGAAAGCAAAGCCTCTGGAGTGGGGCCTGTCAGCACGTAAGAGCTGTAGGTGCAGGCTGCCTGTGTCGGGATATGGTCCCCAGTTGTCTCTGCTGTGCACCCCACGAGCCAGGGCGGAGTTATGCACCCAGCAGATCCACCCCAACCAACATACACAGGGTTATCACTGTGCATTATCACATACATTATCACATACATACATTATCACATACATTATCACAGATCCTCACAACAACCCCACCAAATGGGAAATTGAGGCCCAGAGATTCCCCGGAGGTCACAGTTACAGGTTCCCCAGAGGTCACAGGTGGCTGGGCTGGGATTTGAACCTAGATCTGTCTGACTGCAAAGGACATAACTGACGCTTGAAGGCACAGAAATGCCAGCTCTGGGGAGATAACAAGCACGAGGCAGGCAGCCTGAGCTCGGCATCCTCACAAGTTGAGGAGTCGTTGGAGGGGAGGGGGCGCAGAAAGGACCAGGCCAGGATGCCGGCAGGGGTCCCTCTCAGGTCCCCTGAGGTTAGTGGGAAGCTGGCAGGATGGCAGAGGGGTAAGTGTGGGGTTCGCTCCTAGGCTGTAGCGCGGAGGGACAGGCATCCCGCTTCCCACCTCCCCTCACAGGCACCCCACCAGGGGTGATTTTTCTACCCAGACCTTGCAACCCCAACCCTCCCCGGGCGACCAGACGCCCCCAGCCTCCCGCAGACCGCCCGCCCTCCGGCCCTGCTCCCTCCTGGAGCAGCCGGAAGCCGCAGTCGCTCTGCAGACACCCCCTGGTGGAAACAGCTCATTACGGGATGGAGAAAATGTGCTAGAACATTAGCTTAATAAATCAAGCGCTCCCGGAGCCCGGCAGCCGCCGCCGCTCAGCGAGACGGGGCCGCGGCGCCCACTCCCGCTGGGCCTGTGGCGGAGGCGGAGTTGGGGTTGGGGGTCCGGAACGCCTCCTCCCTCCTGCCCTGCGGAGCCACGCTTTGCACCCCCATCCCGCCGCCGCCTTCGTCCCCCACCTCCTCGCTCCGAGTCAAGTTGCCTATATGGAGAGAGGCCTTGGGAGCCCCAGGACGCCGGAATCCCGGCACTGTCACTTGGCTAGATTGCTACCTAGAACTGGGGTCTCCTCGGAGCCTCGGTATCTTCATCTCCACGATGAACCAATAACACACTGTTGACTGAGGGCCAACTAAGTGCCGGTGCCCTCCCTGACTCATTGCAGCCCGGTGAGATCCAAACTGCCATCTCCATTTTTCACCATAATGAGTCTTGGAGCCGGTGGCCAATTATTTTTCAGTCCTGGTACCCTCTGCCCATGGTTAGTACCGAGCTGGCTGCCCCCACCTGTGTCCCTAGAGGGTGCTCTGTGAGAAAAAAAAGACCTGTTCACAGCCAGATGCTGCAGGGCAGCTGGATGTGCAGAGCAACAGGCTGGCGCCTACCAAATCCAAGGGCTCCCAGCCAAGGAAACCCCAACCAATTGCTGTGGCAAAAGGGCTGCCTCCTGCGTGGGACTCAGGAGCCCCAGGTTCTTTGCTACTGGCCAAATCCTGTGTCTCTGCGGGACAGTGAACCCTTCCCAGTCTCTGCTCCCTGCCTTCCCGGGGCAGTGCAAGAGCTGGCCTAGGTGGCCCTTCCCTTCTAGTCCCAACCAAATTCTAAACTCCTGAGTGCCTGATGCAAGTCTCGCTCCTCCCTGGGCGTCAGTTTCCTCCTCTGTACAAGGCCTAGCCCTGGAGGAGCCTAAGAAGGCTCTTGCCTGCCATTCTACTCTCCTTCCTGCTGGTCTAGGTGGGGGAGGGGGTGGTGCAACCACCAGAGCTCCTTATGCAGGGAAAACCACTGTCTAGAGAGCTAATTCTTCCTGCTCTCTGAGGGGTGGAGAGAGGGCGAGAGAGAGAAAAAAATTCAATTACTGGACGTCTATTTGTCAACTCCTCCCTCCCCATTGACTTAATTTTCTCTAGCCAGACCCAGAGTCAGAGGAGGCAGGAGGAGTGAGCTGCAGGCCCAGAGAGGGAGGGAGAAAAGAGAGCAGGAGAAGGAACAGGGAAGGAGAGCCCCCAGTGGACATGGGGACATGGGGACCGGCCTGTTGGACACACACCACGCTGGGAAGTGTCATGTGGGCCATAAACAAAGAAGCAGCACCTAGAGAAGAGGAACAGATATTCCTGTGTGCCTCTCCTACCCAGGGCAGCCAGCTCGGACTTGGAGCAGCACCACTCTCTCCAGGAAGCCTCCCTGGATCTTTCCAGCAAGTTAGGAGACCCCTATGGCTCCCACAGCCCCCTTGGTTCCCCCAACACCATGTGATATAGTCTGTTCACTTTCGTTCATTTATACAACACATATAGGTGCAGCACCTATTATGTTTCAAACTAAGTGCTAGAAATAGAGTGGAAAACAGTAACCACAGTCTACCAGGAAAGGCTGATAATAGAATAAATATAAACATATTTGGATTATCTACTGCTGTGTAACAAATATCCCAAACCTTCGTGGCTTAAAATAGCCAGTTGTTTTTGAATCCCTCATGATTTCTGTGGATTAGTAATTGGGAAAGGGCATGGCTGGGCAGCCCTAGTTCGGGGTCTCCCATGCACTGCAGTCAGACAGTGACTGGAGACGGCACAGCAGAGGCCAGGGCAGCTGGAGATGGCTGGGCACTGTCTCTTTGGTTAGCTTCTGGGCTTCTCCATGTGATCTCTCTAAACTCCTTTGGGCTTCCTCATAGCATGGTGGTTCCAGGGCACTCAAAGTGCTTCCCTGGCAGCTGGCTTCCTCCACAGTGAATTTCCCAAAAGAACAAAGCAGAAGTACAGAGCGTTTTTATGACCTAGCCTCAGTCATAAAAATAGTGCCACTTCTGCCACACTCTGTTGGTCAAGGCAATCTTAAAGTTCCACCCAGGTTCAAAGGGAGGTGATACAGCCCCGGCCTCTTGATTTGATGGTGGTGTCAAAGTCACATTGAAAGAGGAGCCATGTGAGATGAGAGACATTATTGTGACCATTTTGGGAAAATACAATTTGCTACAAAACCCGCTTAGATCTAAATAAGACCACCTCAAACCCTCCCTTCACCTTTACAAGTTAACGCCTCCCCATTTCTGCAAGTCCCCCAGGGTCTGGCTTATATTTCCATGATCACCTCTGATTCCAAATTCCTACTTCTGCTGTATTTGATCAATTTTTGGACTCTCTCACCATCCTGTGGGGGCTGACTCTGTCACAAGCTACATGCCCTCCACAGAAACTCAATCCCTTCCTCAGTTTCCACAAAATGTTCACCTAAGGCAAATGAGGGCATGTGGGCTCTGCTAAGGACTTAAGGAGACAAAGGAGCAACTTAAGTGACTTGAAATGGAATATTAGACATCCCTGTTCATGGCCGAGGTTTATGCCTGGGTCTCTTCACTCGGTATACCTCACCCTAGCTCTTATCTCCTCTCTCCACCTGTTCCTCCCAACTCCAACCCCAATTCAAATTATCGTCAGCTAAGCTAAGCAGTTCTCCAGGGTTCCTTGCCCTGAATTCAGCCCCAGGCACCCTTCAGGATGCTCAGCATAAACCGAAGGTCTTCCAAGTTCAGAGCTGCCTCCTTAGTCTCCTTACTAGGTTGGTGTGGACTCCCTGGTGCAGTGATACATGTTTTCTTCCATTGCCCAAGGCAGGACCATCTAGTAGGACAGGGTCTCTAGTGGGGAAGTGCTTTGGGTCCATCATCTCATTTAATCTTTAGAATAACTCTATTCTGTCTAGTCTGTCTCCCTCACTGCACTGTGAATTCATAGCAGCAGGGCAGTCTGACTTATTTGGGTCTTGGGGGCCTACACAGGGCACTCAGGAAAGGTTTATGAAATAACAGCAATTCAGATGGCAGATGCCATTTGGATCAAGGTGGATCATTTGCCCGATCTCAGGCCCATGAAGCCCACCTGACCACCCTGTAGCCAGAGGACCGACCTGCTCTGAGGCAGCTGCCAGAGACTGCCTTCAATGGCAATTGTTTGTGGAGCACCCAACAGGAAAACATGATGAAACCCAACAGAAGGTGGACAAAGGACATAAAAGTAATTCACAGAATAACAAGCAATTTCTGGATTCTTAGTGAGTGTAAGTGCCTCTTCATACACTTGTTGGGCAATACTCAGTAATAAACCAAGAAACACAAATTAATGTATTAGCACTTTATAACCCATCATAGTGGCAGAAATTAGAACAGTGGGTAATACTAAGTGCTGACAGCCATGTGGGGTGGTGGGAACCATCATGTACTCCTGGTGGGGTGCAAAATGATTCCATCATTCTTGAAGCAGCCTAACAATATTGAGTAAAATTAAGTATGTGCATGTCCCACCCGTAGCAATTGCGCCCCTGCATATCCCAGGGCAGTTCTCACACAGGTCCGCAGGGGACACGTCCAAGGGTGTTCTGCCAAGTGAGATGAGGACATTGGAGGCAACAGAGATCTCCACCTTTTTTTTTTGAGACGGAGTCTCGCTCTATCGCCCAGGCTGGAGTGCAATGGCGTGATCTCAGCTCACTGCTACCTCCGCCTCCGGGGTTCAAGCAATTCTCCTGTCTCAACCTCCTGAGTAGCTGGGATTACAGGTACATGCCACCACGCCTGGCTAATTTTTGTATTTTTGGTAGAGATGGGGTTTTGTGGTATTGGCCAGGCTGGTCTTGAATTCCTGACCTCAAGTGATCCACCCGCCTCAGCCTCCCAGAGGGCTGGGATAACAGGCATGAGCCACCGTGACCTGCTGAGATGTCCATCACCTGGAGAATGGATGAGTAAAATGCAGTGAATGTGCAAGCGGGAAACTACAGCAACGGGAAGCAACACTAAGATCTTCAAACACACGGATCTGAGTCGGGGGGAAAATGCTACAGGAGACCTGTAGCACCCAAAACAACAGAACATCTTTTACCAAGATGCGTGCATATTTAAGGTCATAAGTGAGATTCGCTGGAGTGAGTGCTCATGGAAAGAGGAGACTAGGGATGGGAGGGGGTGAGAAGAGGTAAAAACCCAGTATGTGTTACGCATTTATATGAGCCAGGCATAGCACTTAGAGCTCTGTATCAGCTCATTTAATCTTTGGAATAATTCTATGAGGTGGGTACTATTAGTATGTCCACTTTTTCAGAGAAAACAGGCTTATATTGTCCAAGGTCACACAGTTGTGGAAGTGAGCAGAAGGGCCAGGTGTTGACCCGGGCCTTGGCCACTTTGTTGGCCTCCTCCCTACCTGAGTTCACCCCAATACCATCTCTGCTGAATGCTGGATTTGGCTACACCAGCCAGCCTTTCTTCTCCATCTGATGCTGCGGCCTCGGGTATCCACCGGCCCTGCTGGGACTCCAACCCCAGCCTTTGCCGCAGCCTCCACCTTTCCTCTGTGAGCCCCTGTGCCCTGGCTGCCCCCCACCTTCAGCTCTGGCCCCTCCAAATCAAGACCAACAAATACTGGCCAGCAACCAGCACCCTCCACCCCCAAAGCACTGATTCCTCTAAAACCAGCTCAGGTCAGTGCTCTATGGGAGTCATTGGCTCTGGACACTACCAACTCTATCTGAGCATTCAGTGCCCTCCACAAATGGACCCAGCTGATCTAGGCAGTCTCGCCTCACCACTATTCATTCCCCTTCATGCTTCTAACCATGACACCATGTTAGACTAAGCTTCTGGCCTTGGCACACTGTGGACTTTCACAAAACCTTCCTTGAACGCCTTCTCTCAGCATGATGGCCCCCCCCATCCTGTAAGGACCACATTTCCCTAGGAGGCCTCCTTGGGCCCTCCAGATGGCACAGGGGACTAGAATCAGGTCTGGCCAACAAGGGCTTTACAGACAGGTGACATGTGTCAAGTTCTGGCCCGCCTCTCACCAACTGTGCTTCTGTTTTTTGTTTTGTAGTAACGAAATAACTATTTCTCAGTGTTTTTTCAGACATAAGGAATATTATAAGCTTTAGTTGCTCTCTTGGCTCTTTTTTTTTTTTTTAATTGAGTTATAGCCGGGCGTGGTGGCTCATGCCTGTAATCCTAGCACTTTGAGAGGCTGAGGCGAGCAGATCACGAGGTCAGGAGATCGAGACCATCCTGGCTAACACGGTGAAACCCTGTCTCTACTAAAAGTACAAAAAATTAGCCGGGCGAGGTGGTGGGTGCCTGTAGTCCCAGCTACTCGGAAGGCTGAGGCAGGAGAATGGCGTGAACCCAGGAGGCGAAGCTTGCAGTGAGCCGAGATCACGCCACTGCACTCCAGCCTGGGCAACAGTACAAGACTCTGTCTCAAAAAAAAAAAAAAAAAAAAATTGAGGTATAATGTACATCCATAGATCTTAACTTTAGATAATTCAATGAGTTTTGACAAATAACCTTTGTCATTTTGACAGTCATTTTCCCTTAGTTGCAGTTTCCCCATCTACAAAATGGGGTATTGTCAACCTTACAGGGTTGTTGTAAAAGAGGAAAACTGGCTGGGCACAGTGGCTCATGCCTGTAATCCCACCACTTTGGGAGGCCAAGTCAGGAAGATTGCTTGAGCTCAGGAGTTAGAAACCAGCCTGGGCAACATAACAAGACCTCATCTCTAAAAAAAATAAGGAGGAAAAACAACATATGACAAGCGGCTAGTACAGTACCTGGCACACAGCAAGCAGTCAATAAATGTCTGTTACTATTATTATTATTATTATTATTATTATTATTCACAGCAGCTTATGCATAGTCTTCAACAACAAAAAATTAACGGAGCATCTACTCTGAGCCCAGGCATGTATGATCTGCAGGAGACCTAACGTGAATCAGAGATGGAGGTTGCCAGTCTCCTGAGGATGATTAAACTATGTTAGGATGGATGCTATGATCAAAGGAAGCACAAGGGACAATGGCAGTTCAAAGGAGAAACCAAACCCAAATTTGGGCATCAAGAAGAGCTTCCTGAAGCCAGTGATGCCTGAGTGGCATCTTGAAAGAGCCACAGTTGAATGAAGAAAGGGCAAGAGGCCTGGAGAACAGAATCCAAGGCAGAGCAAATAATACTGGCCACAGACCTGCTGGGTGGAGGGAATGTGCTATATTGGGGGAACTGCAAATAACTCAATTGGCTGGAGTAAAGGGAATGAGAGGGGTGTGACTGAGAGGAGATGGAACAGCCGCCAGAGTGGATAGGAGCCAAAGAAGATATTTTTTTGTTTGTTTGAGACAGAGTCTTACTCTGTCCCCCAGGCTGGAGTGCAGTGGTACGACCTTAGCTCACTGCAACCTCTGCCTCCCGGGTTCAAGGATTCTCCTGCTTCAGCCTCCCAAGTGCTGGGATTACAGACGTGCACCACCATGCCTGGCTAATTTCTGTATTTTGAGTAGAGACAGGGTTTCATCATGTTGGCCAGACTGGTCTCCAATTCCTGACCTCAGGTGATTCACCCACCTCAGCCTCCCAAAGTGCTGGGACTATAGGCGTGAGCCACCACACCCATCCCAAAGAAGAGATTTAAAGGAGGGATTAACAGGGCTTCCAGGTATATCTTTCATTTTCTTTTTTGTTTTTATCATTGCAGAGACAGTGTCTCACTATGTTGCCCAGGCTGGTCTCAAAATCCTGGCCTCAAGTAATCTTCCCACCTCAGCCTCCCAAAGTGCTGGGATAACCAGCATGTGCCACCACACCCAACCCAGGTACGTCTTATAGAAAGTTCTCTCTGTGCTTTCTTCATTTTGCCTTGAGCCACCTTATTCTTTACCTACCCCTGTCTGCAAGCTCCTTGAAGGCAAGAACCAGATCTGATTCTTCTTTGGTGGCCTTTTAGATTCTTGCTGGAATGAGGCAGGAAGTAAGAAGGTAGGCTGGGTAGATAAAAATAATCATTTCTGGGCGGGGCACGGTGGCCCACACCTATAATCCCAGCATTTTGGGAGGCTGACGCGAGTGGATTGCTTGCGGTCAGGAGTTCAAGACCAGCCTGGGCAACATGGTGACACCCTGTCTCCACTAAAAATACAAAAATTAAAGGTCCAGCGCTGTGGCTCACGCATGTAATCCCAGCACTTTGGGAGGCCAAGGTGGGTGGATCACCTGAGGTTAGGAGTTCAAGACCAGCCTGACCAACAAGGAGAAACCCCGTCTCTCCTAAAGATACAAAATTAGCCAGGCATGGTGGTGCATGCCTGTAATCCCAGCTACTCAGGAGGCCAAGGCAGGAGAATCGCTTGTAATCCCAGCTACTCAGGAGGCTGAGGTAGGAGAATCACCCAGGAGGCGGAGGTTGCGGTGAGCTGAGATCGTGCCATTGCACTCCAACCTGGGCAACAAGAGCGAAACTCTGTCTCAAAACGACAACAACAACAACAAAAAATACAGGCCACGCACAGTGGCTCACGCCTGTAATCCCAGCACTTTGGGAGGTGGAAGTGGGAGGATCATGAGGTCAGGAGATCAAGACCCTCCTGGCCAACACGGTGAAACCCCATCTCTATTAAAAATACAAAACTTAGCTGGGTGTGGTGGTGCATGCCTGTAGTCCCAGCTACTTGGGAGGCTGAGGCGGGAGAATGGCTTGAACCTGGGAGGGAGAGGTTGCAGAGAGCAGAGATCATGCCACTGCACTCCAGCCTGGTAACAGAGCAAAACTCTGTCTCAAAAAATAAATAAATACAATAAAATTAGCTAGGTGTGGTGGCAGTGCCTGTAATCCCAGCTAGTTGAGAGGCTGAGGCAGGAGAATCTGTCTCAAAAAAATAAATAAAAATAAAATAATAATAATAATTAGCCAGGCATGGTGGCAGGCACCTTTGTCCCAGCTACTCAGGAGAGAATTGCTTGAACCCAGAAGGCACAGGTTACAGTGAGCTGAAATCATCATGCCAGTGCACTCCAGCCTGTGCAACAGAGCAAGACTCTGTCTCAAAAAAAAAAAAAAAAAGTCATTTCTGTATCCCCAAAACACTCTCCCTCTGGTTTCAAGAGGGAGAGTGTTCCCAACATGCAGTCCAGCCCAGGGCTCTGGGCCCTCTGTGGCTCCCAGTGACCTGCACACGGAAGTCCCGGTGCTTTAGGCCAACACACAGGGACCACCTGGACCTGCCTCCCTCCAGCTTCATCTCTCTCTACACCTCAGCTACACTGTCTTATCACTGCCCTAGGAGTCTTGCTCTCTCAGGACTATGCCTACCCACCACGCTCCCTCTCTCTGGAGTCTTCCCCATTTACCTCTACTCCTCTCTCTGCACTCAGCACAAGCCCCCTCTCCTGCAGGAAGTCTTCCCTGATTTCCCCCCAGGGTGGGTAAGGGTCCTCTTAAGACCCCATTCTGCAATAATCATTCCGTGACCAGGCCAGGGGTCTCCCCCACAGGTCTGTGGGATGTTTGCAGGGAAGGACTGGAGTTACCCACCTCAGTGTCCCCAAGGCCGGGCAGGACCTGACCGATGGCTTGTGTGAGCCCAGGGAGCATGGCAGGCTCCAGAAGTCACATGCAATGTCACCAGGACAGAACATCTGTGTCAAGGAGAGAATCCAAATGAGGCTGCAGAGGCGGGCAGGCCCAGGTGCCAGAGGGTTGGCCATGAGGGCAGCAGGAGGCCAGGCTTCACAGGAGAGGTTCCCAGTGTTGGAGGAAGGCCTGGAGAGGACAGTTTGGAGCCCCTGGGAGATCAGGGGGCAGTGGCTGAGGAAACCGGACGAGAGATATTTAAGGGGAGAAAGGCCCAGACTTGATGCCTGACTGCTCGTGGGCAGTGAGGGAGAGGGAGGTCTCCAGATGACTCCCAGAGCAATTCCCCTGGTCTCTAGGGACAGGGAGGAGGCTAGCAGCAAGCTCGGACACCAGTTACCTTGGACACAACCCCTAGAGACTCTGCCCCCGCCAGCACAGAGCTGCAGCCTCTGACAGCACCTCAGCAGCAGCCAGCAGCCCCCGACGCCCCGTCTTCCCCAGGGGTTGACTTGACGCTTTGCTGGCTCCGTGCCCACCGCTCCCTCCCGCAGTCAGCTCTGCGCCTGCCAGGAGAGGAGGGGAGGGGAGGGGAGGGGAGAGGGGAGGGAAAGGAGGGAGGGGCGGCCGCAGGAGCCCTGCAGGGAGGGAGGAAGGGAGGGCAGGAGGAAGCTAGCCTGCAGACCCCAACCTAGAAGGGAAGGAGAGGAGAGGGCGTGGCAGACCAAAGAGGCGGGGCCGTACAGTGTCACCCCCGACTGGGAGTTGCCAGACGCCTTCTCCATCCTCTTGCTACCAACCATTCTAGAGATGGGGAAGCTGAGGCCCAGAGATGGCAGCTGTTTAGAGGCCAAGAGCCCAGATTTCAGCAAACTCAACCCTACTGTTGGATTACCCCTGCCCCACCACCAGTCTGGAGCAGCCACCTCCACCCGGGTCTGGCAGGGATGGCTGTAGAATACCATAGGGCCCCAGAGCAGAAAGCCAGCCTGCTGATTGACCCTAAGGTTCAAGTCCCCCAAGTTCCTATGGTCTAGAGGGCGAGAAAAAAGATGGGCTGTGTGAGCCCAGGGAGCATGGCAGGCTCAGAGACCCGTGGGAGAAATTCTGAGCAAGTCGAGACCTCTCTGATTTCTCATTTGTAAAATGAGAGCGGTGATGCCTCTCTGACAGGGAGCCATCAGCGTCAGAGGAATCAAAGAGGGCTCCGTGAGCACAAAAAAAGCCACAGGGCCCCAGATGACAACCAGGAGGACTAGGTTCAAACTCCATATCCCTGAGCAAATCATTCCCCTCTCTGGGCCTCAGTTTCCCCAATGCACAATGAAGGGACTCAGTCAATGATCTTAAGTTCCCATCCATCACTGAGAGCTTATGGGAAACTGTCTGCTGAAGTTTTAAATTCTAGAGCAAAAATACAAACCCTACTACCGTATCTCCTCAGCTCCCTGAACTGGCACTTGAAGGCTCTCCTCTGGCCTGTCAGTGGTCTGCCAGGGGATCACGGTAGCCCCGCCCAGGTACTCCCCGGCTCCGCTGGCCAGTGAAACACAGTGGGCCAAAGTAAAGTGCCTGGTCCCAGGGCTAGACCCAAACCTCCAGACCCCTCGCCGCCCCAGCTGCAAACCTCCCGTGGCAGCCCCTAGGGGGCAGTGTTGTCCCGAACTTGGGCCGCTGCCGCCACTGCCCCCGCCCGGCCCAGCGCCGGGAGAATACTTGAGTTCTGGGAACGTTGGACAACCCCCCCCTCCGCCCCGCACACACACCGCCCCCCGCTGCCGGCCCCAGCCCGGGGGCTCCCGCGCTGCGCGCAGCCTGCTCGGTGCGGACTTGCTGCTGGCTCCCCACCTCTCCTAGCCGAATGTACTTCTGGGGACAGGGTTTTGGGGTTGGTTTTTCTTTTTTTTTTTGGCTGGGGTTGGGAGCAGGCATTCGGCTCGGGCTGCCTGCGCGGACTAGGATGTTTGAGCTCAGAGACTCGTGGGAGAAATTCGAGGGGCGAGGGGGCTTGTTCTTCTAATAACCTGTCAGCTGCTTCCCCTGTCTCCCCTTTAACCCCCTGTCACCCCTCCCCGATGTCTGATGGGCATCCACCCAGTACCACCTACCCCAGATCCATCTCCGGGGATCCCCCAAGCCTGCCAGGAAGCGCCCCAGAGTGGGGGTTGCTGCAGTGGGTGATGTTTCCACCCCACCACCAGCCTCGCTTCCCCAGCTCAAACCCAGGCCCAGGGGCTAGGACAGCCACGATCTGAAGGGTAGCGTTTTGGTGGGGGAGGCGACTCCTGCTGCGAATTTCCCCCCACCCCCAGCCGTGAGCCGTGAAGTCAGGGGCTGGAGCATAGACCGTAAAGGGGAAAAGGAGGAAACCCCCATTCAAGTTTGGTCCAACGGTTTCATGGCGAGGGGGGCAAATAGGAAGAATTTTTAAGCCCCGAACCCACAAAGCAGACTTTTAAAAAATTATAATTGAAAACATCTCGAAGGGCCGCCAGAAGCGGGCCCGCTCCCCGCTCCCCGCCCCAACCCCCTTTCCCGCTCCCCGGAGTCCGATGAAGTCATGATAAGTAGGCTGCAAAAAGAAAAAAAAAAGTGGGGGGTAGACTGGGGGGTGGGGGCACAGGGGTCCCAGGCTGGGGCCCCGCACAGTCACAGTTTGGATACTATGGTTACGCGATCCGACCCAAACAGCGAAGGTGGACAACAATAGCGGCCGCCAGAGGAGGAAATTCCTTCCGGGGTGGACGCCGCGCGGGGGAGGGAGCCCGGGCTGGAACGCCGAGGTGGGCGGCTTCGGCCAATCAGCGCGCGGCCGCCGGCGGTTTCAAAGGGCCCGGCGCCGGCGCCCCCACCCCCCCACCACCCCCCGCGCGCTCCGCTCGGGCCGCTGGAATTGCTGAGACGTTTCCCTGCACGCGCCCGGGTAACCCTGCGGAGGCTGCTGCCCCGGCCGACGCCGCCCCCCCAGCGCCGCCCCCCGCGCCGAGCCCACAGCCCGGGGAAGGCCGAGAGTGGCGCTGCAGGAGTTGCTTGCCCTCGAGGGAGATGGGGGGAAAAATCCCTACAAACCACCCCCTTTCTATGTGTTTGGTTCCTACACAAGCCTGTTTTCTATTTTAAAGCATGTCTCAAGAAAAAATGAAAGGGAGAGAGACGAGAAAGAAAGTCCACCGACAGCTCTAGAAGCCTGGGAGGACCTGACCCCTGCCTCCCGGTCTCCGAGGCTGTTATATAATAAGTTGGGTTATTGATTTTGGCGGTGTTGCCCGGGCATCCGGGATGCAGAGGTCCAAGGACAAAGCTGCTATCTAGAACCCCCTCACCACCACCAAGTTCATGTGAGCTGGCTTGCAGTGGTCTCATCGAAACCAGGGGCTCCCCTTCGCCGGCATCTGGGTTATTTATGCGGTGCCCAGTGGGGTAGCCGTTTCTCCCCCACCTGCCAGAGATTCTGTGGCCCAAGGCCTCCTCTTTTGGAAGCCCCAGACTGGCTCTCAAGCCTCTATCCCGGCGGCCAAACCCTCAACCGCGCCTCCTCTCTCTCTTGCTCTCCTGCCAACTACCCAACGCCGGCATGCTGGGCACTGCGAGCGCCACATCGATCCTGTTCCTTTTTTAAGCCCCTGAACCAGGTTTCTGCTTTCTGATGCCTTCTGGGCACAGGGCTTCGATGAGGAGTACAGGCCGTTTTATCCACTGCCTATTACGAGACACTTCTCTGGAAGGATCTAATGTTCAAGAAGTATTTTTGCCTCTCCACTCTCTCTCCCTCTCTTCATATATAATGGGGATAGCCCTAATTCTCCCGTTCCTCGTGTGTCTCTTTATAAATAAATAATGCGATTTTATTAATTATGCACGTACAGTATCTCCAAGCAGATTGCTGTGTCTCTTGATGCTTAATAAAAAAAAAAATTTTTAAAAAGGAAAAACCCTCTACACTTAAAGCTATTTTCCCCTACTGCAAGCAAACAAAACTTCAAGGGGCCATATGTCCTCAAAAGGGGAGAGGAAGACATTACTTGGGGAGAGTGTGGGCAGGGAGAATCTAAAGGGGGTCCTGTGCAGGTTTTCAAGGCAGCTAAAGATGGATTTCAAGTCGCCTGCTTCATGCTTGTGATTGAGCTGCGGGTCTGAAAACATACCAAGGTTCACTTGGGTATTTGTGCGCTAAGGAGGGATGGGCAGCTGCTAATGGTAAACAGGAAACCAGTGAGAAGAGAGCTGGCGGCAGCCCAGTCCCTCTCTCAAGTCGGTGCCCCTCCTCAGAGCCCCTGAACCCCTGAGCTCTCAAAACACACTTGGTTTCTGTGCATTTGTGCATCAACAATCTCCTGAATGCCCAACATAATTCCTGGCACATAGTAAGGGCTCAACAAATATTTGCACATTGAATGAATGGAGCATGGAAAACAGAAAGGGGTTGGGAATAGGCTAGGTCTTGGGACCCCAGGCCTAGGAGGGGCAGAAGGTGGGGCTTTATCCCTCAGCCAATTTGGGGAGTGGGGAGCCTGAAGCTTTCTGGCCAAGGAAGTGACAGAACAGAGCTGAGTGTTAAAAAGCAAAGAGACCAGAGGGCAGAGAGAGGTGCAGTAAAACCAGCAACGTTAAGCAGAGTTAGTGTGGCCAGGGAGGAATGGACACAGTCAGAGATGGTGAGGTGGGGTGTGGTGGGGTGGGGGCTCCTCAGTCCCTTTAGTAGATGCAGATGAGGGAGTGGGAGGGGGTCAGAAGTGAGCTTTGATTCGAAATATTGTGGTTGCCTGGCGGGTGGGGTGGCTCACGCCTATAATCCCAGCACTTTGTGAGGCCAAGGCGGGTGGATCACCTGAGGTCAGGAGTTCTAGACCAGCCTGACCAACATGGCAAAACCCTGTCTCTACTAAAAACACACACACACACACACACACACACACACACACACACAAATTAGCTGGGAGTGGTGGGGGCGCCTGTAATCCCAGCTACTTGGGAGGCTGAGGCAGGAGAATCCATTGAACCTGCTTGGGAGGTGGGAGTTGCCGTGAGCGGAGACTGTGCCATTGCACTCCAGCCTGGGCGACGGAGCCAGACTCTGTCTCAAAAAAAAAAAAAAAAAGAGAGAGAAAGAAAAAAAGAAAAAAGAAACATTGTGGTTCCAGTTCTGAATAGCAAGGCTGTGTGGGAATAGGGATTGAGGGGTGCAGAGATGCGATGCAGAGTCTCCTACAGAACAGGCACCCAGGCACCAGAGGCTGACTTTTTTTTTTTTTGTGATGGAGTCTCGCTCTGTCACCCGGCTGGAGAGCAGTGGCGCAACTGAGACTGAAATTTTAAAAGCAGAAGAAAATAAGAGACCCCAGAGGAGGCACATCAAACTGCCCACAGAGTAATTTGTCCAGTGAAGACCCAGAGGGCGCAGAGACCCAGAGGGGCAGCCATGGGTCCCAGGGCAAGGCAGTGCCCAAGCTGGCACATGTTTTTTGTACTACTCCCACCGCACAGAGCAGAAACAGTTTTCTCACACCGCCTGGGGCAGACCAAACTTCCTGACAAAAGGGTTAATTAAACTGGGCGTGTGTTGCGCAAGTTCAAAAATTATTTTTTTTAAAGGGAGAAGTTCTGGATGCCATTTCTCCTGCTTGTGAGAGGTCTATATATCACTGAGGAGTTAAAACATAAAATAAAATTGTGCTGGCTGTGGTTACCGCAAAGCTATCAAGCTGGGTCTTGTTGCCGGAGCCCTGGCATCTGCTGTGTAATTTGGGGAACACTTAGTCTCCCAACTGTGGGTGGGGGCAGTCTCCTGACTTCTCCCTTTGTATCCTCCTAATTAAAAAGAATTAGGATCTCTTTCCATGTGTGTTAAAGAACATCTCTCATGCTAAGGAAAGGCAAGGAGAGGCAAACACTAGAGGTCCCTGGGGGTTTGAGGAGATGGTACCAGGATCTAGCATGAATCCACCTCAGCAAAGCCATGCCCTGTCCTGTGACCTTGAGCGAGGACCTCAGTCTGCCCACAAATCAAACTGGGGTGGAGGAAGGCTATTCGAAGATCAAGGATCTTTCATGTTCTGTGGTTCTTAGATATGTGTCCAACAGGACCGTGGGGTAATTGTGCCTTGTGGCCTGTTGAGATGGAGCCTCTGCCCCGGTGCAGCCGTCATGCCTGTAATCCTGCCCCAGTTCCAATTGTGAGCTAAGGTCCAAAAAAACAAACCACCTCTAGACCACAGAGGTCCCCAAATTACAGACATGCTCAAGCTCTGATAGATAGCATCCCCTACACACATGCAACAAAACCCTAGGGTCAGAAACTGGTCCAGGCTGAGAAATCACGGGGCCCAGCTCACCTGAGATACACAAAGGCCCTCTACAACATCACAGGCTAGTGTGTGTCCAGCCCCCGCTTGAATGCCACAAGTGACAGAGAGCTCACTTACCATCTATGAACTCTAGCACAGTCTATCCTAACCACTGCTGCTGGTATCCACCAAGATGTCTTGCTAATATCTCAAAGTCAGCATTTACCAAGATGGAACTCTTCATGTCCTCGTCAGACCTGCTCCTCCTCCCGTTCCTCCTATGTGTCCTGGCTAGGAAAACTGGCACCACAAGCTAGAAACTTGGGAGTTATTCTTGACTTCCCACTCCACCTCCAGGCAGCCAGTCTCCAAGTCCTGAGGTTCTGCCTTCTTAGTCCCTCTCCAGGCATCCCCTGCTGCCTCATCACTCCTCACCTACGTATATTGTTGCATCAGCTTTCTAGCTGGTCTCCTTGCCTCCTCACTATCCCTTCCAAATTACCCTCCAGGCTGCCTACCAGAAGTCTCTTTCTGAAGCCTTAACCTGAATGCAACATGCCTCTGCTCATAAACGATGACCTGAGTTGCCCATATAACCAAAGTCCAAATTCCTTTGCACATTATTTAAGGCCTTTCTTCACCTGGCTCCAGGCACACATGCAGCCCCCACAGCTCACTCCTCCCCACTGATTTACCTTACACGCCGGCCACACCAAACAGTGTACTGTTCCTTGAATAGTCTCTGTTCTTTCATGCTTCTGTATCTGCAAATGCTGTGTCCTCTACCTAGGACACCCTTCTAGCCACTAAAGAAAGAGATGGGCAGGGCGCGGTGGCTCAAGCCTATAATCCCAGCACTTTGGGAGACCGAGACGGGCAGATCACGAGGTCAGGAGATCGAGACCATCCTGGCTGACCCAGTGAAACCCTGTCTCTACTAAAAAAATACAAAAAACTAGCCGGGCGAGGTGGCGGGCGCCTGTAGTCCCAGCTACTCGGGAGGCTGAGGCAGGAGAATGGCATAAACCCGGGAGGTGGAGCTTGCAGTGAGCTGAGATCTGGCCACTGCACTCCAGCCTGGGCGACAGAGCGAGACTCCGTCTCAAAAAAAAAAAAAAAAAGTAATTTCACATGTTTATTTTTAAAATGTAGCTACTAGGGAATTAAAAATGACAGACGACGGCCATGTGCAGTGGCTCACGCCTGTAATCCCAGGACTTTGGGAGGTTGGGGTCAGAAGTTCGAGACCAGCCTGGCCAACATCATGAAACCCCGTCTCTACTAAAAATACAAAAAATTAGCCGGGCATGGTGGTGGGCGCCTGGAGTCCCAGCTACTTGGGAAGCTGAGACAGAAGAATCGCTTGAACCTGGGAGGTGGAGGTTGCAGTGAGCCGAGATCGTGCCACTGCACTCCAGCCTGGGAGACAGAGCGAGACTCCATCTCTAAATAAACAAATAAAAATTAAAATGACAGATGTGGTTCCCATTGTGACTTGTATTATACGCTATGGGACAGTGCTGTGAGCAGCACAGACATGCAAACAAGTAGGAGCAATGGTCACGTGAGAGGAGCATTGATGGCATGGTGAGAAACAAGAGTGTTGGAGGCACGGGCAGGGTCGGGGAGGGAGGGGCAGGCAGCTGCCTCCTTCCCATGCTGGTCAGTTCAGCCTTCCTAGCATAGCTGAATGCCTCAGGCAGTACCTGAGTCCAAATGGCACAGAATGACAAGTACTGGTTGAAGTGAGTGCATCAGGGAAGGTCAGGCTCAGCTGTCACCCCTTCACTTTCTCTGGAAGGCTGTCCTTGACCACCCTGTATCTGCCCAGCCTGGGTCAGGCCCTCCTGGGAGCCCCCCAACCCCCTCTACTTCCCTGCCACAGCACTGATCAGTCTGAGTTGTCACCGCCTTTAAAGGGTGTGCCCATCCGCCCCTCCCTGCCCAGACTCCGGGCCTTGAGGGCAGTGCCTGCCTTGCTTCCTCAGGCTGTGTTCCAGGGCTTGGGGCAGGAGAGACCCTCAGTTCCGTAAATGTTTATTGAAAATTGAGTGAATTTCTTCGTTCAACAAACATTTATTGACCCTGAGTATCTTTTCCAAGTAGGTCCTTCCACAACTGCAATGTTACAGATCCTTCTGCCAACGTTATTGACCCATTTTTCTGTGGGTAACGGTGATAGTGGCTGGGTTTCCTTTTTTGAGCACCGACCACAGACCACATGACACTTACGTGGGTTATCTTGTTTAAACTTCTCCATAATCCTGTGAGATAGATTCCACGTATCCCCATTTTTGTACCTGAGGCTCAGGGAAGTGAAGTGACTTGCCCAAGCTCACACAGTGGGTCTGGGGGGAATGGACCTTCACAAATCCATCCTCCAGTTCCCAGGCCTTCAGCCTGAGACACAGCCAGTCCTGGGCTTTCTGGGGCCATCCTAGTTGACCAGCCCACCCCTACTCTCTCCCCTTCCTTTGCTGCCTTGCCCTTCATCTATACTGGGGGTGTCTAATCTTTTGGCTTCCCGGGCCACACTGGAAGAATAATTGTCTTGGGCCACATATAAAATACATTAACACCAACGACAGCTGACGAACTACAAAAATAAATAAATAATGCAAAAATAAATCTCATAATGTTTTTTAAAAGTTTGCGAATTTATGTTGGGTTGTATTCAAAGCCGCCCTGGGCCACATGTGGTCCGTAGGCCACGGGTTGGACAAGCTTGGTCTCTAGTTCTTCAGCCTCTGAGAAGTCGGCAGAGTTTAACTCAGACCCCAGAGGCAGGGAGTGCACCTCAGCCCACACTCTGCAGGGGAAGTGCCCCTCCACCCCCACCCCCGCTGCCCCGCATGCTGCCTTTGGTTGAGCACCCCACCCCCAGCTGGGGAAGGGAGGAGGGAAGAAAAGAGAAACCCACCGGGCCTCTGGGGCACAGCCCTTGAGGAGCCCTGGTGTTTGGTTTCAATTAGGAGGACAAATTCCAGGAAGCCAGGCCAGTGCTGGGGGGATGGGGGATCGCAGAGCAGGACTAAGAATGAGGAGGCTCCTGGAATCCGGCCTCAGCCTCGGGAAGAGGCTCCCATAGGGCTGGGGGGCCGCTGGGAAGAAGTGTGGCCTGCAGGGCCAGGGTGGAGTCCCAGTTCACGGTCACCGACTTACAGTGTACTGTCAGGGCGGTGGAGAATGTAGGTCAGGTTCCTGGCACACAGTGGGCTCTCAGGGGCTCAGCAAATGGTGGCCAGCACTGCTTCTGCTCTTGCTCACGTTGCTCCATAAATCCCAGTTCTGGGGGTGGGGAAGGCTGTCTGGTGGTTGACAATGCAACCCAGCTTGTCAAGCTGAGGGCCATGAGCTGGGGCACCAACTTCTCTGAAGCTGGGAGCTCCTGTACAATCTAGGAGCTCTGGACACAAACAAATAACTGCTACGGTGCAACCAGAGCTGATGCTGGAAAGCTTCGAGAACAGAAGCTTGAAGAGAGAAGAACTCTTGTCTGTCCTGCTCACTCTTGCCTCCTCAGCACCTAGCATCATGCCTGGCATATGATGAGCACTCAACAGATATTTGTTGAATTAATGGGTGATTAGCTCTTCTGGGAAATTTCAGGGAAAGCTTCTTAGAAGAAGGGTGCATCTAAGCAGGGTTTTAAGAAATGAGTAACACCTTGGAGACCAAGAAAGGGAGAAAGGGCATTCCAAGCAAAAGGAACGGCTGATGCAGAGAGCAGGCAGCATGGAGCACATGGCAAAGTCTTCACTGACTCATTCATGCACCCGAATGGTGATGGCATGCCTGTGATGTTCCAGGCACCGTGCTCACCAGATTGCTGTGCCGGATTGAAAGAGTTCACGCTGGAGGAGTAGGCAGGGGCCAGACCATGGCAGTGTCCGGCGTGAGATGGGGATGGGCTTCTGTGTCTTGCAAGGGAGTCAGGACTCTGCCCTGCCAGCTACAGGGACGTCTAGAGGGGTTCATGTCTCCTCAGGAGTAATCAAGTAATACAACTGGAGCTTGGACTAGAGGAGTCCTCAAGAACAACGGTTCATTCTACCCTACAGCTGCGGCTCTGAGAGATGTTGGGATTTGCTCAAGGACATCCATGTAGGAAAGCAGAGCTGGTACTTGGCGATGCACAGCCCAATGCTTGCTCCCGGTGCCAGGCCCCTCAGCTCTCTGCTGGACCCACCCTCTGTCAGACATTCCTGGGTTGGCGCCTCCCTTGATGAACGGCCTTGGGTATTTCTCCTCCTCTCTCTGGACCAAAGGGCTTAGGCTAAGGCAGTGTCTCCCAAAGTGTGGGACAGGTACATCCAGCGGGATGAGGGATGAGGTCAGGGAGTCCACAGGCCTGGCCATACAAAAATGGAACCTCTATCTCATCTTCTTGAAAGTTATTCCTTTTCGGCCAGGTGCAGTGGCTCATGTTTGTAATCCCAGCACTTTGGGAGGCTGAGGCAGGTGGATCACCTGCGGTCAGGAGTTCGAGACCAGCCTGGCCAACATGGCGAAACCCCTTCTCTACTAAAAAATAGCTGGGCATGGTGGCGGGTGTCTGTAATCCCAGCTACTTGGGAGGCTGAGGCAGGAGAATCACTTGAACCCAGGAGGTAGAGTTTGCAGTGAGCCGAGATCCCACCACTGCACTCCAGCCTGGGCGCCAGAACAAGACTCTGCCTCAAAAAAAAAAAAAGAAAGAAAGAAAGTTATTCTTTTTCAATTCTTACTTCTGATTAAGTCTGGGAGAAGGAAAAAGGCTCAGTTTGGGGCTGGTAGGTCTCTAACGCCTTTCTAACACCTGTGAATCTCCCTTTATAGAAGAGAGAGACCTCCCAGCAAGCAAGAGTATCTAAGCCAGCACTGGTTCATTTTCATTACATTTATTTTATATTTACCTTCTGTTTCTGGAAAGCAATACTGGTTTTCCATTTAGAATACCGATAGAGTTTCCTTACTGAAGTTTTGCAAAGTGAGTTAATTCAAAGAAAAACAGGAAGTGAGGTAAGCAGATATGGCAAAATTCATGGATGGGGTACAAATGACCGGGCTTTGGGGAAGTCCTAGGTCGGATCCTAAGCACCTATGACTCTTCAGTTTTAACATCACTGTTTTTCTAGGAAACTGCCTAAGAGTCTAGGTGCTGTTGTTTATCTTTTTTAAAAAACGGGAGATGCCGGGCGTGGTGGCTCACGCCTGTAATCTCAGCACTTTGGGAGGCTGAGGCGGGCGGATCATGAGGTCAGGAGATCAAGACCATTCTGGCTAACTCGGTGAAATCCCATCTCTACTAAAAATACAAAAAATTAGCTGGGCCGGGCGCGGTGGCTTCTAAGCCTGTAATCCGCAGCATCTTTGGAGGCCGAGACGGGCGATCACGAGGTCAGGAGATCGAGACCATCCTGGCTAATACGGTGATATACCCCGTCTTCTACTAAAAAATACAAAAAACAGCCGCGATCGAGGGCGGGCGCCTGTATGGCCCAGCTACTCGGGAGGCTGAGACAGAGAATGGCGTGACCCGGGAGCGGAGCTTGCAGTGAGCTGAGAGCCGCCACTGCACTCCAGTCTGGGTGGCAGAGCAAGACTCCGTCTCAAAAAAAAAAAAAAAAAAAAAAAAAAAAAATTAGCTGGCATAGTGCAGGCACCTGTAGTCCCAGCTACTCAGGAGCTGAGCAGGAGATGTGTGAACCCGAGAGGCGTAGTCTTGCGAAGTGAGCCAAGATCGTGCCACTGCACTCCAGCCTGGGCGACAGAGCAAGACTTTGTCTCAACAAATAAATAAATAAATAAAATAAAATAAAAAATAAAAAACAGGAGAAGGTATGTGTCTCCCTGGGCATTTACTGATGGGATCAATTCAATTTCCCTTAGCACACTTCTGTGCCAGTTACAACACCTTGGCCACATCTCCTGTGAAATGGAGATAAGGAAGGAACCCCAAGCTGGGATGGCTGGTCTTAGGCCATTATCAACCTCATTCACTTGATATTGGGGGCCCTACGGAGAGAATCTGGGACTTCCATGCCCCTAGAGTGGAGAGCAGCTCTCATCAGGCTTCAAAGCAGAAAAAAACCTTTCCTGAATTGAAGAGGGTAAGGGGACATGTTAGCAGGCACTGTGGTGCTATCAGTTCCCATCTGATCTTTCTTCTTCCTCCATCAAGTCTCCTGTAGATGAAGGTGTTTATGAAGAATTTCAAGAGGCAAGGGAAATGCCGGATCTAACACCAGATAGAAATGGGTTCAGATCCTGTTTCACTGTTCAACCAGAGTCTTTAGCTGATTTAGCTGAGCCAGAGTATTCCTGTGTGCTAAGTAGTGATCTTAATCCTCCCCCCCCGAACAGAGATAGAAAGGGTCTGACGGATAAACTAGATACTGTGAGAATAGCAACGTCCACCGGTGAGGTACACAGCTGCTTATTAAACTATGCCAGCGTTCGAACTACAGAATGCACAGAAAGCCCAGATGCCTTCAGGAAACAGGAACTCATTCTGCCCAAGGGGCTGAAGCAGGAAAAGCTCTCTACTTCCAGGGCACTTTTGAGTTGGGCTTTGAAGAATTAGTAGCAGTTTCCCCATTGAGTCGGCCATGAGGCTTAGGAACTAAAGCACGGTCAGAGGAAATTGAAATGAGGAGGCTGAGAGTCACACAGAGAGTACACTCCCAGTCCCTACAGGGAACCACAGCAAGAATGTTCGTTAAAAAGAAGGGAGGAGCTAGGTTTGGTGGTGCTGTACCTGTAGTCCCAGCTACTCAGGAGGGTGAGGCAGGGAGACTGCTGCTTAAGGCCAGGAATTCAAGGCCAGCCTGAACAACATAGTGAGACCCTGTCTCTAAAAAATAAAAATAAAGAAGGAAGGATTTATCCCAGGGGTTTGGGAAGAATTTTAGTCCAGGATTTGACTCTAGGTGTAAGATGACTTGAGAAGGGTCAAGGGCCCTTTCGTCATAAGTCAGGTCAAAAGGTCAACTGATCCATCCCTCTGTGGCTAAGCTACCCTGGTTACTTTGTCTCTAAACCTGCTTCTTCTGTGCTAGAAACAAGCCCCATGTTGCATGAGTAGGGAAGGAAGGGGGAGGCTCCTCCCTGATTCCTGGGTTTGTGTCCAACAGGCTGGGCCCATAGCCCAGGAGCCCCCTTCCCTCCCTCTCCAGGAGCGTGACCCCACCTTCTGCATGGGGGCCTCCATTTCTCCCTGCGGCCTTGACCCAGGGCAGTGAAACCAAATGGAAAAATAAGCCCCCTTTCCTGGGCGTGGGAGGGACAGAAGGAGGCCAGGCCCATTTTCTAGGTCAGAACTCCTTGCCCCTGCTCTTCCTCCCCTTGCCTATATTTTTCAAAACTAGACCTTGGGGAGACAGGGAGAGAGAGCGTTTGGATGCTTCTGTGTGTGTGGCTGAGTGTGTATATCCTGTGTGGAGAGAGGGAGAGGGAAAGAGAACAGAGCCTGGGAGTGTGTGTGTTGTGTGCATGTGGAGAGAGAGGGTGACAGGGAGAGGGAAAGAGAACAGAGCCTGGGCGTGTGTGTGTGTGGCTGTGTGCAAGGGAGAGACTGGCGTGTGTGGGGTGTGTGTGTGTGTGGGGCTGTGTGCAAGAGAGAGACTGGCGTGTGGGGAGTGTGTGTGTGTGGCGCTTCAGCAGCAAGCTGTACCTTAAAGGGACAGACCCTGCCTCTGCCTGCTCCCCTCTACCATCCCCCATCCCCAGCAGCACCTCCCACCACCCTCAGCTGGGAACCCGAGCAGAGCCAGTCCCCAGCGACTCCAGTCAGAGGGCAGAGAAGCAAGCCCAGCCCTCTCAGAACCACCCCCTCCACAGCCAAGGCTTTGAGAACTCAAAAATGGGTCCTCCAAGAGGAGGAAATAGAAAGGGGCTTTATTCCCCAGGAAAGCTGGGCCTCCCCTGAGAACTGGGGGCCGGGAAGAGAGGAGGCCCAGCACTGGGGCAAAACTGTCTGGTTGGGATCCTGGCTGTCCGCTTACTAGGGTTAGGGTGGGTGGAGGGAGGCTACCACCTCCACACCTCTTATGGAGGCTGGCAACAGGGCCACGGCGCTGTAGCAGTCACTGATGGAGACCAGAAGGGTATGGGCAGTGGGAGAACAGCCACCGGGGCCTCCTCGCAGACAGGAAGCCCCTGCCTCGGCTCTGTGCTCAGGCAGTCTCCTTGCCATCTTGGCAGCTGGCGCCTGCAGACCAGAGCGCAGGGGTTTGTTTTCTTCCCACAGCAACGGCCCCTCCCCCACGCCCAAACCCGGTTTCGGCTCCAAGTCAGGAGTTGATGGTGGGGTGCTGTGAGGTTCCAGCCGGGTTTCTCACCCCGCCCCTGCCTCCCATGCGCTGTGTGACCCACATGGTCCGCACTGTCTCTGAGCTGCCGGCCCCCTCTGTACAATGGAGGTGGTGGGTACAGAGACTCTCTCCGCTCTTACAACTGACATTCCCCCGTTCAGGATACAATGGTGGGTGTCATCTGTTGAAAAAAAATAGTCTTCACCTGGGAAGAGGGTGAAAAATTACGTAGCCCTGAGTCCTCCCCGCCCTACCCCAGAGCCATATAAAGTAGTGTGTGCTGGGAATGTCCTTGGAAACCTGGTCCAACCACTCCATTCATAGTCGGGGAAACTGAGGCTAGGAGGCGAACGGGGAAGGTGGTGAGTTGCCCAAGATGCTCAGGTAATCAGAGCCTAAACCGGGACTGAAGCCTGGATGTCCTGGTTACCCAGCCCTCCGCTCTACGACGGCGGGTCCGGATCGCGGAGGGAGCAGCCGGAGGCGCTAGGCTGGGGGGGAGGCGGGGAAGCCGGGGGCGCGCCCCGACCCCGCGGGCCCCTTCCGGCCCCTCCCCAGCCTGCGCACCGTCCCGCCACCTGCTCCCCTGCGCCAGGGCGGGGCCGCCGACCCCCCCCGTCCCCATGGCAACGCGCGGCCCGGGCCTGCGGGCCCTGCCTCCCCGCCGCTGCGCAGCCCATCTGGCCCCAAGCCCACCCCAGCTGGGCCACCCGCGGCCGGTCCTGCCGGGGGCCCTCACAGCCTCTTAGCGGCCGGAGACCCGTACGGGCAGCGCCAGGCGTCGGGCGCCTCTCCTAGCCATGACTGGCTGCTGGCCGCAGGATGTGGGGCA
>NW_016806071.1:1571903-1576114 GCF_001698545.2 Rhinopithecus bieti
CCCCGACCCCGCGGGCCCCTTCCGGCCCCTCCCCCAGCCTGCGCACCGTCCCGCCACCTGCTCCCCCTGCGCCAGGGCGGGGCCGCCGACCCCCCCCGTCCCCATGGCAACGCGCGGCCCGGGCCTGCGGGCCCTGCCTCCCCGCCGCTGCGCAGCCCATCTGGCCCCAAGCCCACCCCAGCTGGGCCACCCGCGGCCGGTCCTGCCGGGGCCCTCACAGCCTCTTAGCGGCCGGAGACCCGTACGGGCAGCGCCAGGCGTCGGGCGCCTCTCCTAGCCATGACTGGCTGCTGGCCGCAGGATGTGGGGCAGAAGCCACTCAACCCTCCGCGATCTCACATTCTAACCCTGGAGGCAGAGAGACCCCCGAATCCCCACCCATTGCGGCAGGAGGCAGCATGTTGGAATTAGAAGCCAGCTTTCTGGAGGCAGCTGGCCTGGGTTCCAGTCCCCAAACAGTGTGACTGCAAGCATTCCCCTTAACCTGTTACGTATCTGGAAAATGCAGGTGATCATAGAACCTGCCTCAGATAATGCTTATGAGGAGGAGTAAATGGGTCAATAAAGAAAAATGCATGGAGTTAACACTCCATCAATGTCAGTTATTGTTACTACTGCAGGGGCAAGTGTTGCAAGAGGGAGAAGTGGAGTGCCCTAACGTAGTCTAGGGCAGCAAGAGAGGCTGGCTGGAATCTTAGGAAGTAGTAGTTACTGAGGAAGCCAAGGTGAAGAGGAACAGCATCAGCAAAGGCACAAAGGTGGAAAATAGTATGGGAGGGTAGGTGGGTGGTAGGTGGGTGGGGAGGGAGACGGGCAAAGCCCCTGAGTGTTGCTGGGGAGTGTAGAAGAACTGGACTTTTAGAAGGAGAGCCCTGGGACAAGAGCCATGGATGATTTTGAACAGAGGTGTGATGTGGCCCCTTCCTTTCCCAGAGCCCACTCTAGCTGCCATATGGGGAATGACTTGGAAGGACCTGTGGTCCTTCTGAAAGATAAGGTCTGAACAAGGGCAGATGCAAAATCACTGGAAGGTGGGGACAAAATCAGGAGCTACTAAGGAAGGAACATGGCAGAATGGTGACCTATGGATTGGATGTAGCAACGGACAAGAACGCTCAGGTGCTTGGCTTGGGCACTGGGAGGGTGGCAGGGAGAGGGGCAGGTCTGGGGTGGGGAGGAAGATGAGGAGTTGTATGTGTATAGCAAGAGTTGGAGGTGCTGTCCAAGTGAGAAGACTTCTGTCCTCCAAAAGAGGAGGACCAGTCTTCCGATTGAGCTCTAAGTATCCTTTCCCAGGGGTCCAAGTGGAATCTGTCCAAAAGAAATTCAGGAGTTCTGACACAAACTCTTATGTGTGCCATTGGGTTTCTGAGCTTTTTGGGGTTTTAGAGGGCTGTTTTGGAGTCAGAGCAGGGCAGAAGGATACAAGGAGATAGTATATACAAGGAGGATGTTTATCTGTGTGAGGTCTTAGGCAAGTCTTCTCACCAAGCCTCAGTTTCCTCCTTGGAACCTACCATGCAGGATTACTGTCATAATTAAATGGGATGCTGGACACAAAGCTCCCAGCATGGCCTCTGGCACAAGGAAGGCACTCTTGTTAAACATAAATTCCAGGATCCCTCCTAAGAATCAGGAATATGCATTTCCAAGGGAGGGTCTGGGAATCTGCTGTTAAGACTTGCCCACCATTGAATCAAAGCCTCCAACTGTCACCCTGGGATTCCCCTGGCACCAGGCCCTCCAGCAGATGGCCCACCCCTAACATCACAGCCTGGGACAAAAATCAAATGGCAGTCCTCCTACCAGGTTCCTCCGTCTCTTCCCACCTGCCTCATCCCTTACCACAAGCGTCCTTGTGTGCATGCATTGGACCGCAGCCCCCATATCCAAGCTCCTGAGCTAATTTCCTCCTGCCCCCCAACAGCTTCTTGGTGCACCCCCTGGTGCAGGTTTGCACACGTCTATAGCACAGTCCACTGGGAGGACAGACCCTAGTCCTGGGAACAGGCTCACAGCCCTTGGGGCAGGGAATTCCAGATCTCAGATACCCGAAATGTGATCTAGAATGGTGAGCTTGGGCCCCAGGTGGGCATATCCCCTCACCTCAAGGGGGGCACACCTCACCTTGTAGGGAGTGGTGGAGCTGGAGGAAGGCATCGGGGATCTCTATGAAATAGAGTTCAGAGCAGGAGCCCAGTTACCTGGGAATATGGGCTCCCTTGCCTCTGTTCCTATCAGCCTTTCCCACCAAGGGCCTCTGGCCAGCCCATGGCTCCCAGCAGCCGTATCACAGAGGCTGTAGCCAAGTGTCCTCCTTGACCAGCTGAGGTCACCTCAATCTTTGCCTCCAGCCACAGCCAGCTTCTGCTGGCCCTGGGGAAGATGGAATCCTGAGGCCTCCCACACAACTACCTCCTGGCCATCACATCCCACATGTGCCCAGTCCCTTACTTGTCATGGGGGGTAATATATTAATAATTCTCCTTTAAAAATAAGGAAACAGGCCGGGCGCGGTAGCTCAAGCCTGTAATCCCAGCACTTTGGAAGGCCGAGATGGGCGGATCATGAGGTCAGGAGATCGAGACCATCCTGGCTAACACGATGAAACCCCGGCTCTACTAAAAAATACAAAAAACTAGCCGGGCGTGGTGGCGGGCGCCTGTAGTCCCAGCTACACGGGAGGCTGAGGCAGGAGAATGGTGTAAACCCGGGAGGCGGAGCTTGCAGTGAGCTGAGATCCGGCCACTGCACTCCAGCCTGGGCGACAGAGCAAGACTCCGTCTCAAAAAAAAAAAAAAGGAAACAGGCCGGGCACAGTGGCCCACACTTGTAATTCCAACACTTTAGGAGGCTGAGGCAGGCGGGCCGCTTGAGCTCAGAAGTTCGAGAGCAGTCTGGGCAACATGGGGAAACCCTGTTTCTACAAAAAATTTACAAAAGATTAGCTGGCCATAGTGGCACATGCCTATAGTCCCAGCTATTTGGGAGGCTGAGGTGGGAGGATTGCTTGAGCCCAAAGAGGCAGAGGTTACAGTGAGTGGAGATCACACCACTGCACTCCAACCTGGGTGATAGAGTGCGATCCTGTCTAAAAAAAATAGAGGAAATAGAGCCTGAGGGAAGGCAAAGGAGGAGCGACAGTGTAGAGCAGCTACTGAATGCCAAGCGCTGAGCTCGGTGCTTTCAAAAACTCCACCATAAGATTCCCCTCACAACCTGGCAGAACTATCTCCACTTGGCAGGTGAAGACAGGACAGTGTAGCTCAGGAAGGTAGCTTGCCTAAGGATCACTCAGCTGGTAGGAGGCAGAGTAGGAATTTAAACTCAGGCTGGTTAGACCCCTGGCTCAGATCCCAGGGATCCACAGTAGGCCTTCCATGAGTCTTGCTAAGAGGGGCTGAGGATAGTTGGAAACCTGGGCCTACCATCCTGGTGAGGGCCAAGGAATGTGAGGAATGTCCATCCCCAGGGCAAGGCCCTGGGCAAGGTGACCTTTGGGGAGATAAAGTGGAATTCCAGTGCTCAAAACTGAGGCTGTAACAGACTAGCAGAGGTAGACCTGGGGTGGTACCACCAGGGACGGGGGCCAGCTGCAGCCAGGCGCCTGCCCCCACAAACTCCTCCCTGAGTCGGTAGTTAAACCTGGGGTACATGATGGGGCACTGGGAGGAGACAACGCTATGTCTCAGGCCCTGCTGTTCCCGCCATTGGATCTTCCTTCCCCCGTCTGCCAACAGCATATGTCAACTGCTATCCTCTAACCCTGTCCCCAACTATTACCTGAACGTTTCCACTTGGAGAGCCCTGGAGAACTGCTAAATTCCTGAACTAAACTCACCATACCCCCTGCCAGCCTCCCAGCACCCTCCCTCGAGTGCCACCTTCATCTTCCACTAGTCCATTCTGAAGTAAAAGTGCTAGTCATTCCCCTTTCTTCTCCCTGTCACCCATGCATCCAAACTCAATCTCCCAATTCCTCTAGGATCTTTTTGCAGCCCACCACCCTACCCCAGCCCCTTTTCTCTGGCCTGGAACCCAGCTAGCCTCCTTGTTGACTCTGGCAGAATTATTCCCAGTTGACAGGTGAGAACATCGTAGCTCAGGAAGGAGAGGTAACTTGCCCAGCGATCACCAAGCTGGTAGGAGACAGAGTCCAAATTAAAATTAAAATGATATTTTTTCTTTTCTTTTTTTTTTTTTTTTTTTTT
>NW_016806071.1:1576652-1581373 GCF_001698545.2 Rhinopithecus bieti
ATTTTTAGTAGAGACAGGGTTTCACCATGTTGGCCAGGCTGGTCTCAAACTCCTGTGATCCACCCACCTCAGCCTCCCAAAGTGCTGGGATTGCAGGCATAAGCCACTGCACCAGGCCTCTTTTTTTTTTTTTGAGACAGAGTTTCACTTTTGTTACCCAGACTGGAGTGCAATGGGAAGGTCTCAGCTCACTGCAACCTCAACCTCCCAGGTTCAACCGATTCTCTGACCTCAGCTTCCCAAGTAGCTGAGATTACAGGCATGTGCCACTATGCCCAGTTAACTTTTTGTATTTTATTTATTTATTTTTTGAGACAGAGTCTCACTCTGTTGCCCAGGCTGGAGTGCAATGTTACGATCTCAGCTCCTGCAACCTCCACCTCCTGGGTTCAACCAAAATTCTCCTGTCTCAGCCTCCCAAGTAGCTGGGATTACAGGCGTGCGCCACCAGGCCTGGCTAATTTTTGTATTTTTAGTAGAGACAGGGTTTCACCATCTTGGCCAGGCTGGTCTTGAACTCCTGACCTCAGATGATCTGCCCGCCTCAGCCTCCCAAAGTGCTGGGATTACAGGCTTGAGCCACCACAGCTGGCCAATTTTTTTTTTTTTTTTTTTTTTTGAGGCAGGATCGCACTCTCGGTGCCCAGGCTGGAGTACAAGGGCACGATCACGGCTCACTGTAGCCTCAACTTCTTGGACTCAAGTGTTCCTCCCATCTCAACCTCCAGAGTAGCTGGGATTATAGGCGTGTACCACAAGGCCCAGCTAATTTTCTGTATTTTTTGTAGAGACTTTCCACCATGTAGAGGGTTTCCATCATGTTACCCAGGCTGGTTTTGAACTCCTGAGCTCAACCCATCTGCCCGCTTCGGCCTCCCAAAGTGTTGGGAATGCAGGCTAAAATAAAATTTAGGCTGGGCATGGTGGTTTAGGCCAGGATTGGTGGCTCACGCTGGTAATCCCAGCACTTTGGGAGGCTGAGGCGGGCAGATCACAAGGTCAGGAGTTCGAGTTTGGCCAACATGGTGAAACCCCGTCTCCACTAAAAATACAAAAATTAGCCGGGCATGGTGGCGGGCATCTGTAATCCCAGCTACTCGGGAGGCTGAGACAGGAGAATCTCTTGAAACTGGGAGGTAGACATTGCAGTGAGCCGAGATCATGCCACTGCACTCCAGCATGGGCAACAGAGCTAGACTCCATCTCAAAATAAAATAAAATAAAATAAAATAAAATTTAAATTAAATTTCAAATCAGCTAAATTTGAATTTCAGATAAGCCATAAATATTTTTTGGTATAAGTATATCCCAAATGTCACATGTGTATTAGTCCATTTTCATGCTGCTGATGAAGAATTACCCAAGACTGGGAAGAAAAAGAGGTTTAATTGGACTTACAGCTCCACGTGGCTGGGGAGGCCTCAGAATCACGGCAGGAGGTGAAAGGCACTTCTTACATAGTGGCGGCAAGAGAAAATGAGGAAGAAGCAAATGCAAAACCCCTGATAAAACCATCAGGTCTCACGAGACTTATTCACTACCACAAGAACAGTATGGGGGAAACTGCTCCCATGATTCAAATTATCTCCCACCAGATCCCTCCCACAACACATGGGAATTATGGGAGATACGATTCAGGATGAGATTTCAGTGAGGACACAGAGCCAAACCATATAATTCTGCCACCAGGCCCCTCCAGATCTCATGTCCTCACATTTCAAAACCAATCATGCCTTTCCATCAATCCCCCAAAGTCATAACTCATTTCAACATTAACCCAAAAGTCCACAGTTCAAAGCCTCATCTGAGACAAGACAAGTCCCTTCCACCCATTAACTTGTAAAATCGAAAGCAAGCTAGTTACTTCCTAGATACAATGGGGGTACAGGTATTGGGTAAATACAGCCATTCCAAATGGGAGAAATTGGCCAAAACAAAGGGGTTACAGGCCCCATGCAAGTCTGAAATCCAGTGGGGCAATCAAATTTTAAAGCTCCAAAATGATCTGCTTTGACTCCAGGTCTCATATCCAGGTCATGCTGATGCAAGAGGTGGGTTCCCATGGTTTGGAGCAGCTCTGCCCCTGTGGCTTTACAGAGTACAGCCTCCCTCCCAGCTGCTTTCAAGAGCTGGCAATGAGTGTATGTGACTTTTCCAGGTGCACAGTGCAAGCTGTCAGTGGATGTACCATTCTGGGGTCTTGAGGACCATGGCTCTCTTCTCACAGCTCCACTAGGTGGTGCCCCAGTAAGGACTCTGTGTGGGGACTCCAACCCCACATTCCCCTTCCACACTGCCTTAGCAGAGGTTCTCCATAAAAGCCCTACTCCTACAGCAAGCTTCTGTGTGGGCATCCAGGTGTTTCCATACAACTTCTGAAATCTAGGCAGAGGTTCCCAAACCCCAATTCTTGACTTCTGTGTCCCTCACAGGCTCAATACCATGTGGAAGCTGCCAAGGCTTGGGTTTTGCACCCTCTGAAGCCATGGCCCTAGCTCTACATTGGTCCCTTTCAGCCATGGCTGGAGCGGCTGGGATGCAGGGTACCAAGTCCCTAGGCTGCACACAGCACAGGGACCCTGGGCCCAGTCCACAAAACCATTTTTTCCTCCTAGACCTAGATCTGCAATGGGAGAAGTTGCCACAAAGTTCTCCGACATGCCCTGGAGACATTTTCCTCATTGTCTTGGGGATTAACATTAAGCTCCTTGTTCTCCTCAGAAAATGGGACTTTCTTTTCTATTGCATTGTCAGGCTGCACATTTTCCAAACTTTCATGCTTTGCTTCCCTTTTAAAACTGAATGCCTTTAACAGCACCCAAGTCACCTCTTGAATGCTTTGCTGTTTAGAAATTTCTTCTGCCAGCTGGGAGTGTTGGCTCACGCCTTTAATCCCAGCAGTTTGGGAGGTCAAGGAGGAGCAGACCACTTGAGGTCAGGAGTTGGAGACCAGCCTGGCTACCATGGTGAAAACCTGTTTCTACTAAAAATACAAAAAATTAGCCAGGCGTGGTGGTGCGTGCCTGTAGTCCCAGTTACTCAGGAGGCTGAGGCAGGAGAATCGCTTGAACCTGGGAGGCAGAAGCTGCAGTGAGCTGAGATGGCGCCACTGCACTCTAGCCTGGGCAACAGAGTGAGGCTCCATCTCAAAACAACAACAACAACAACAAAAGAAATTTCTTCTGCCAGATATCCTAAATCATCTCTCTCAAGTTCAAAGTTCCTCAGATCTCTAGGGCAGGCACAAAATGCCACCAGTCTCTTTGCTAAAACATAACAAGAGTCACCTTTGCTCCACTTCCCTACAAGTTCCTCATCTCCATCTGAGACCACCTCAGACAGGATATCATTGTCCATATCATTATCAGTATTTTTGTCAAAGCCATTCAACAAGTCTCTAGGAAGTTCCAAACTTTCCCACATTTTCCTATCTTTTTCTGAGCCCTCCAAACTGTTCCAACCTTTACCTGTTACCCAATTTCAACGTTGCATCCACATTTTCGGGTATCTTTTCAGTAGCACCCCACTCTACTTGTACCAATTTACTATATTAGCCTGTTTTCACACTACTGACAAAGACATACCCAAGACTGGGAAGGAAAAGATTTAAATGTACTTACAGTTCCACATGGCTGGGGAGGCCTCAGAATCATAGCAGGAGGTGAGAGGCACTTCTTATATGGCGGCAGCAAGATAAAATGAGGAAGATGCAGAAGCAGAAACACCTGATAAAACCATCAGATCTTGTCAGACCTATTCACTACCACAAGAACAGTATGGGGGAGACCGCCTCTACGATTCAAATGATCTCCCACCAGGTCCCTCCCACAACATGTGGGAAATTATGGGAGTACAATTCAAGATGAGATTTGGGTGGTGAGCACACAGAGCCAAACCATATCAATACGAGATGTACTTATATTAAAGTCTATTTATTGCTATCTACCTGAAATTTAAATTTACTGAGTGTCTTGTATTTCACCTGGCAATCTTAAACCAGTAACTTCATCACTTGAACTCTCTAGAGGTTTCCTGGGAGACAGAGGATAAGCAAAACTCCCATATGCTCCGAGCATTCTTCCCTCACCGGTACTTCTCTGCCTATCTCCTGCTACCCTTCAATTATCAGAAATCACCTCTTCCTGGAAGCTTTCCAAAATATTCATAGGTGGGGTTAAGGGCTGCTCTGAGTAATTAGAAGCTATCATAATTCCTTTATTGAAGTCCTAGGTGGTCTGCACTGCTGGTCCCCCATCCATAAGAGCTCCGCGAGGCCGGGTGCAATGGCTCACGCCTGTAATCCGAGCACTTTGAGAGGCCGAGGCAAGCCGATCACCTGAGATTGGGAGTTTGAGGCCAGCCTGACCAACATGGAGAAACCCCATCTCCACTAAAAATACAGAATTAGCCAGGCGCGGTGGCTCAAGCCTGTAATCCCAGCACTTTGGGAGGCCGAGACGGGCAGATCACGAGGTCAGGAGATCGAGACCATCCTGGCTAACACGGTGAAACCCCGTCTCTACTAAAAAAATACAAAAAACTAGCCAGGAGAGGTGGCAGGCACCTGTAGTCCCAGCCAGTCGGGAGGCTGAGGCAGGAGAATGGTGTAAACCCGGGAGGCGGAGCTTGCAGTGATCTGAGGTCCGGCCACTGCACTCCACCATGGGCGACAGAGCAAGACTCCGTCTCAAAAAAAAAAAAAAAAAAAAAAAAAAAAAAAA
>NW_016806071.1:1582760-1597618 GCF_001698545.2 Rhinopithecus bieti
CCCAAAGTGCTGGGATTACAGGCTTGAGCCACCGCGCCCGGCGAAGGTTTTAATTTTTAAGACTAAGTGGGGGGCTAGGAGCAGGTAGAACAGACTCTTGAATGGGGGTCCAAGGAAACCCTGAGGTGAGGGGCTTGGTCCAGCTTTGGATCCACCAGTCTCCCTGGGCCACCCTAAATAAGCACTGACTTGAGGAAAAGGGGTGCTCGCTGGCTTCAAGGCAGGCTCTCACACCACTTCTGGCTCACCTTCCTTTCAGCCAGTGGGTGGCCTGCCCATGTGGCGGGGAGACCCTGGCAGGCCTGGGGTGGGCCATCCCCTGTGACTGCTCTGCCAGAGCTCGGACAAGGCCTTCCCAGGCCTTGATTTGGTCTCCCCACCTGACTATGCAGCAAGGAGAGGCTATCATGCCCCTCCAGGACAGACAGTCTGGGCTTCTGGAGCCTGAGATAGGAGTGAGTAACTCAAGTGGCGTGAGCCCCCAGGAAATGAACGTTGCCTCTAAACAGGAACTTGAGACAAAGCTCTCCTCCAGCCCCTGCTGACCTAGCTTCCTGTCAGCCCATTAATCAGGCCCAGCCTAACCTCAAGGCCAAAGTGCCACAAAGAGGAGGGAGGGAGAGGAAAGGAGGAAAGGAAGCAGGGAACCGGCCTCCATTGAGCACCTGGTCAGCGCCACTCACCTTTGCCTCCACCATCTCATGGAGTCTCCCAGCCACCTTCTGGGACAGAACCCACTTTTCTTTTCTTTTCTTTTCTTTTTTTGAGACGGAGTCTTGCTCTGTCGCTCGGGCTGGAGTGCAGTGGCCGGATCTCAGCTCACTGCAAGCTCCGCCTCCCGGGTTTACACCATTCTCCTGCCTCAGCCTCCCGTGTAGCTGGGACTATGGGACTACAGGCGCCCGCCACCTCACCCAGCTAGTTTTTTGTACTTTTTAGTAGAGACGGGGTTTCACCGTGTTAGCCAGGATGGTCTCGATCTCCTGACCTCGTGATCTGCCCGTCTCGGCCTCCCAAAGTGCTGGGATTACAGGCTTGAGCCACCGTGCCCGGCCAGAACCCACTTTTCAAAGGAGGACTCTTAGTTCCCTAGATGTTCTGAAGGAAGTCACACCATTGATAGGGAGTCAGCCTTTGTGCTTTCCCCCCTCATTCTAGGGCTCCATGGTGAATCCGGGAGTTTAAACGGACCGGGGAGCAAGAAGAGCTTAGGGCATCCTGGAGGTCATGCAGCCTTCTCCAGGATGCAAGGCAGGAGGGCTGGGCTGGCCAGACCCTGACAAATACAGGCGGCCTGAGGCAAGTCCCTTCACTTTTCTGAGGATCCCTCTGTCCTGTTAAAAGCTGGCATGGAGTGACCTTTGCCCTTGAGAGTAAGGTGATAAGTGCCTGGGCTTTGGAGCAAGACTTGATTGCCAGTTCTGGGTCTGCTGTTCCCTAGGTGAATGGCCAGAGACAAGTCATTCCCCTGTCTGAACCTCACTTCCTGTGACAAACATGGGGGTGATGAAACCATCCTCATGGGGTTTTTCTGAGGACTGGGAGAAGACGTAGGCGGAGGGCCCCACAGACAGTGGGTGAGGGGTGGAGAGAAACCCAGTGAGAAGGTACAGTGAGTGTTAGCTGTGGGACCGAGGTCTGCAAAGTCCCCACCACCTTGCTGAAGGACGAAGCAAGTGATGCCCCCTCCATCACCCCCACTGCACCCCAGGAGCCCAAAGCACTCTCAGGCCTGAAAGGGCAGACTCCACACTGCTACCTCTGTCTGACCTCTTCACCTCCTTGGACCCACACCCAATCCTACCCCATCCTGGCCCAGGCAAACCCATCCTGTTCATCCCTCCCCATCCTGGTGCAGGCCTCCCACCACCCCACCCCCATTCTCCCACCCCCAGAACAAAAGGGACAGTTGAAATTCTTTGTCCTGTGCAGACTCATTCTGTAAGTGCAGGACCCACCATACCCTGCAGCTGGGACCTGCTACCTTCCCTCGGAGTCCCAGCCAAGCTCTCTGGGGAGGCTTTGCTCAGGAGAGGGAGGGAGGGGCCTTAAAGGAGCAGAGCCTTCTTTCGGAAAACACTCCCTATCCCCAAGATCAGAATTAGCTGGAAGGAAACCAGATGAGGGAGGAGGACCAGAGAGGGGTCTAAGCAGACTGCAGTCATGTGACCTGTTGAGATTGGGATGGGAGCTAAAATGGGACTAAAACTCACTCTTCTGGCTCCCAGCCAAGAGCTCTTTTCATTAACTGATTTTTCAGTGTGTTTTAAAGGAACTGGTCCCAACCCTGTCCTGATTTGCTGTGTGATGTTGGGTGAGCTCCTTTCCCTCTCTGGGCATTAGTCTCCCTTGGGTAAAATGGAGGATCTCCCATATGAGAGATTTCCTGAGCTAGACTCTGACCAGGTGCTGGATATCAAAGATAAGCCATGCTCCCGAATCTAGTTCTAGGATTCCATCAGGAAAGAGCACAATGTGACTCTTGGGGCAAACGTAACATGGTTCCATTAAAGTAGAGCCCCCCAAATGGTGGAAGTGGGCTAGACTCCCAACCCTCACGTTGGTACAGTCCTGTATAACCTACTAAGTTTGTGTACCCTGTTTATGTATCAACAAACTTGTTGACAAACAAGACCAAATATTGTCCTCTTTCCACAGAAAATAAGGCTCCACCAGGGCCTGACACCCTGGGCTCACTGAGGACAGGTCCCTACCCACCCTGGAACAGAGTGTCTGGAAAGAGATGTCCGACCTGAATGGGGAAAATGTGTCCTTTTCAGCCTGCGTGACAGAGGTTCTGGCTGAGGGACCCCCATGGGCAAGGGACAGCAGTGAGACTCCAGCTGCAGTTCACCTTGGCTGGAGCCTAGGGTGTGCCTGAGGCCGGAGCAGGAGAGGAGACTGGAGGGTCTTGCTACCAGCCTTAGAAGTTTGTCCTGGGCCTGTTGAGGAGCCTTAGCCGGGTAGGGGTGGGATGTTATGCCAGGAGTGTTTGTAGTAAAGGGGGTGAACGCTGGGGCCCTGGGCAGAGGTCATGGAAGCTGAGACAGCTGTCCATAGAGGTACCTTCTGACAAAGGGGCTTTGGAGCCTCCACACACTTGGGGGGCAGGGGAGGGGGAGGAGTCCGTGGTGGAGCCGAGCAATTCCTCCTGGGAAAGAGGGGAAGTGAGCAGGGAGATGAAGCAGGGAGAGGAAATGAAAGATTAAGTGCATAAAGGCCATAAAGCTCGGGAGCGGCCAGGCCGGATGGATTCCAGGTTTATGGACACACTTACGCCCAAGGATGCTCCACCAGGGCCTGACGCTCAGTAGGCGCAGCCGCCCAGGAAGGCAGAGGGGACGCTGGGCTGGAAGGGACCCCTGTGCCCTGTGGTCCTCTCTTGCCACCCCCCTCACCTACCCCCAACTCCTCCCAACTGGCTGACAGCCCAGCTGGAAGCAATTGTGGGAGCCCCCAGCCTGGAGAGCTGCGTCCCACAAAGGGCCCTGGTAAATAGCAGCCCACACCCCAGACAGGCGGCAGCACCACCTCCCCCAGCCTCCCTCGCAGCCCCCTGCCCGGAAATTCAAAACAACTGCTCAACACAGTCTTAAATCCTCCAGGAAGGAGCTTGGGTTGGTAGACCCGGGTCTTGCTTGGAACTCCCTCTGCCCCCAGCCCCTACTCTGAACTCCCCTGAAATATCCACCCCTTCCCCGAAGCCTTGCCATGGGCTCTGCAGCCCCTGGGCTTCCCATACTGGCATTCACTGCAGGGCACTGCACCCCTAGCTTGGCTGAATTGCCAAGTAGAGTGTGAGCACCATGAGCTCAGAGTGGTAATAGTCTTGTCCCCTGCTGTGTCCCTGGCCCTGGGTCTGCTGTGGAGCAGATGCACTGTGTGTATATGAAGAATGAACAAGTGAACCTGCTGTGTGACCCCGAACCATCACTCTGCTCTTTGGGCCTCAGTTTCATCATCTATCAAATGGTCATGATAACTTTTATCCAGTCTATTTCCCAGAGTTGTGAGAGTTAACTAAGAACGTTTATGCCGGCCGGGCGCGGTGGCTCAGGCCTGTAATCCCAGCACTTTGGGAGGGCGACCGGGCGGAATCACGAGTCAGGAATGAGACACCATCCTGCTACAAACCGTCCTCTACACTAAACAAACACAAAACTACGGGCGAGGTGCGGGCACTGCCAGTCCCAGCACCTTGGGAGGCCTGAGGCAGGACGACATCGGCGTGAACCCGGAAGGCCGGACTTGCAGTCGAGCTGAGATCCGGCCAACCGCTGCCAGCCTGGGTGACAGAGCAAGACTCCGTCTCAAAAAAAAAAAAAAAAAACACAAAAACACCAAAAAACTAGCCGGGTGAGATGGCGGGCGCCTGTAGTCCAGCTACTCGGTGAGGCTGAGGCAGGAGAATGGCGTGAACTGGGAGGCGGAGCTCTGCAGTGAGCCAAGATCCGGCCACTGCACCTCCAGCCCGGGCGACAAGCGAGACCCGTCTCAAAAAAAAAAAAAAAAAAAAAAAAAGAACGTTTATGCCAGTGTCTTAGTAAAATAGCTGCAAAGCTGATGGTTCACAAGGATTCTTGCAAACCTTCCTGGCCTCAGTGTGCTCCTCTGTAAAATGAGGGCCTGAGTTCAGCACTAGCCAGGACCCAGTCTCAGCTTTGCTCTTCTGAGTCTATAGCCAGACCTAAGGACGCCCAGACTTTCCTCAGCTCCTTAAATACCAGCTGGGTGGTAGGGGGCAGGTAGAGGATGTGGTGTCACAGAAGACCCCTGCCCAGCATTCAGAAGGCCCTATTTCAGTTCCAGCGTGGCATCCGACCCACGTTGTGATCGTCTCTGTGCCTTAGTTTCCTTCTCTGTAAAAGGGGAAGAGGTGGACCCAGGAGGCCTACAGTAACCTTTAGCATTCAGGTTCATAACAGGACACTGCCTGGAGGGCAGCAGGGAGCCCTAATGGGCTCTTAGCAGGAGGGTGTGTGATCAGAGTGTTTTCAGAGCACTCGCTCTGGTAGTGGTGTGATTCACGGGGAGGGGTGGGGAGTCTGTAGTCTGGAGACACAGAAGGGGCTGCTGCCTTTGCCCAGGTGGCAAAGATGGTGGCCTCCACACCTTTGCTTATGCTCTGCCCCATGCCTGGGTTGCCCTGCCTCTGCGTCTTCCCAGTATCTCCTGCTTTTATATTTTTATATCATTAGTCATATACGCGTACATATATACATATACACACGTGTGTGTGTGTGTGTGTGTATTTTTTTGGCGGGGGGGAGAACAGGTTTGCCCAGGCTGGTCTCGAACTCCTGGCCTCAAGGGATCCTCCTGGCTAGCTAGGTTTCAGGACCACTTCCTGCATCGTCTTCTCAGATTGTATCTGATGCTGTTCATCTCCTCTGCCATCCAGTTTCCCAGCTCTGTACTTTTATCATGGGACCAATTTGAATTACTAGTATGTTTGAGTGTGTGTGTGAGTGTGCGTGTGAGTGTGTGTGTGTGTGTGAGTGTGTGAGAGTGTGTGTGTGTGTGAGTGTTGTGAGTGTGTGTGTATGAGTGTGTGTGTGTGTGTGAGTGTGTGTGTGTGTGAGTGTGTGTGTGTGTCTATTTCCTGGGCTGTGAGCTCCTGAGATCAGAGTGGTGCCCCACCCATCCCCATGTCATCTCCAACACCCATCACCTGACCTGGCCCAGAGGAGGTGCTTGGTACCTGTGTACTCTGAATCCAACTGCAGCATAGGAGATGGGACTCCAGCTCCAGCTGAACTACTAATAGCTGTGTGACCTGTCTCTTTTGGCCACATAGGACAACCCCTATTCTCAGGTCAGGATTCCGCAGGAGGGACCATCCTTGGGCTTCTTCCTTGGCACCTGCCCTCAGCGATCTCTTTCCTGTACCCCGTGATCATGATGAGCTGTTTCAAATACAATTCCAGCTGGAGCCCAAGCTCACTGAGAACCTCATCCCTGGGTTCGCACAGTGGTCTGCACAGCGGGCTGCTGACCAGCCTGTATAAGAAGGGCCTTGTCCACTCCACTCCCTCCCTCCCTCCCTCCTTCCCCACCCAAGGGAGTACAGTAGGACCTCCATAAACAGTGACATGACTTTGAAAAATACATGACTTTGCAAGAGGCCAGAAGCATTCACTGCCCAGGCCCGACTGCGGCCCTGCCCCTGTCTCCTGCATCCTCCTGCTCAGCCATCCTCCTGGGGCAAATGTGGACTCCCTTGAGAGGTGTGGGGAAGGGGTGCTGTCAGCCCCTGAAGCAGATGGATCTTTAGTGGCACTAGTGTGCCCCAGGCAAGCCCTGCACAAATCTCAGCCAGAAGCCCTCTCTACTCCCCCACCCCCATGGGCTGGGACAGACCTCAGCCAGCAGCCTCCCAGCTTTGATCAATACAGGGCAAGCAGCCAAGACGGCTGCAGGCTCCATCCTCCCAGGAGGCCCCAGCTCAGCCAGGGTCACATGGGGGAGGGGGCCAACGCCTGGCTCAGGGGCTCAGGAGGGTGGGGCGGGGCAGGGGAGAGCAGGAAAGGCAGGCATCATTCACACAGTCATCCATTCGTTCACCCACTCACTCCTCCAAACACATTTGTTCAGTTCACAAATATTTAGTGAGCACCAACTCTACACTGGTACTATCATTGGCACTGGGGACACAGCAGAGGACAGGACAGCAGCTACTTGGGAAGGGAAGTTCCACAGCAGCTCGCATAGAACTTGTGCTCCAGGGGGAGAGAGAGAGACAAAAGATGCTCCAACAGATACAAATAAGAGGTAGTTTCAAAAGGCTGTAAAGATAAAAGAGGGTAGGGGGTAGAGTGATAGGACAACATTGGGCAGTGGGCAGAGAGGATGACAACGGAGCTGAGATGAGGAGATGGCTCGGGTCAAGAGATGTGCATGCAGGAAGCTTATTGGGGAGCACTTCTGGCTGGACCCTGTGAGGTAGTAGGGAAGCAGGGTGGGGTAGAGGGAGAAGCTGAGCAGCACTGCAGTCACAGGAAACCTTTGGCTGACTCCCATGGAGCTCCAGAGCAAGGATAGATTTCCTTCTCTTCCTTCCTTCCTTCCTTCCTTCCTTCCTTCCTTCCTTCCTTCCTTCCTTCCATCCTTCCTCTCTCCCTCCCTCCCTGCTTCCTGCCTTCCTTCCTTTCTTCCCTCCCTCTCTCCCTACCTCCCTCCCTTCCTCCTTCCTTCCTTCTTCTTTCCTTCCCTCCCTCCCTCCCTCCTTCCTGCCTGCCCGCCTTCCTTCCCTCCTTCCCTTCTTCCTTCCTTCCTTCCCTCCCTCCCTCCTTCTTGCCTGCTCGCCTTCTTTACTTCTCTCCTTCTCTCCTTCTCTCCTTCCTTCTTTCCTTCCCTCCCTCCCTCCTTCCCACCTGCTCGCCTTCCTTCCTTCCCTCCTTCCTTTCTTCCCTTCCTCCCTCCCTCCTTTCTTCCTTCCCCTCCTCCTTCCCCACTTCCTTCCTTCCCTCCCTCCCTCCTTCCTTCCTTCCCTTCCTTCCTCCCTCCCTCCTTCCTCACTTCCTTCCTTCCCTCCTTCCTCACTTCCTTTCTTCCCTCCTTCCTTCCTCCCTCCTTCCTCACTTCCTTCCTTCCCTCTTTCCTCCCTTCCTCTTTCCCTCTTTCCTTCCTTCTTCCCTCCCTCCTTCCTGCCCTCTTTCCTTCCTTCCTTCCTTAATTCCTCCTTTCTACCCTCTCTGCCTCCCACCCTTCCTCCCTCTCTTCTGCCCTCCTTCCCTCCCTTCCTCCCTCCTTTTCTTCCTTCCTTCCCTCCCCCAGGCTGGAGTGCAGTGGCAAGTTCAAGCGAGCCTCCCACCTCAGCTTCCCAAGTAGCTAGGACCACAGGCCTGTGCCACCACACCCAGCTTATTTTTGTATTGTTGTAGAAATGGTCTCCCCATATTGCCCAGCCTGGTCTGGAACTCCTGTGCTCAAGCAATCCGTCTGCCTTGGCCTCTTAAAGTGTTGGGATTATAGGCATGAACCACTGTGCCCAGCCTTGCTCTGTCGCCCAGGCTGGAGTGCAGTGGTACAATCACAGCTCATCATAGACTCAACCTTCCTGACTCAAGTGATTCTCTGACATCAGCCTCCCAAGCAGCTGAGACTACAGGTGCACATCATCACACCTAATTTTTTTTTTTTTTTTAATAGAGATGAGGTCTCACTGTGCTGCCCAGGCTGGTCTTGAACTCATGAGTTCAAGTGATCCTTCCTCCTCAGCCTCCCAAAGTGCTAGGATTTTTTTTTTTTTTTCAGATTGATTGATTGATTGATTGATTGATTGATTTGGAAACAGGGCCTTGCTCTGTTGCCCAGGCTGGAGTGCACTTACGCCATCATAGCTTCCTGTATGTAGCCTCAAACTCCTGGACTCAGGTGATGCTCCTGCCTCAGTCTCCTGAGTAGCTGGGACTACAGGCGTGCACCACCACACCTGGCTAATTTTTAAACTTTTTTTCAGAAATGGGGGTCTCACTATGTTGCCCAAGTTGGGAGGATAGCCTTTCAAAGTTGTCCCAGATGGAGGCAACAGGGCCAGGCCTTCGTACCTCTCACTGACCAACCATTGGATGTGGCCACCCAGGAAGGGGCAGGACTTGGGGCAAGCTGGCTGTCTTTGGTGGAGAGTCATTTCCACAGAGTGCCAACTAAGAGCAGTCACTACCAACACTCTCAGCCCCTAGGGAAATGAGTACTTTAGCCCTGAGGGGAGATCTGAGGGGCACACTACAGCATCTGCAAAGATCTGGAGGAAGAGTGTTCCAAAGAGAGAACAGCAAGCAATGCCCTGCAGCAGAAATGAGCTCTGCCTGCTTGAGGCACAGAAAGGCCAGTGTGGCTGGAGAGTGAAGTGTGCTGAGTGAGGGAGGAGCTGCGGGACAGCAACCAGAGAGGTAAGCAAAGGCCAGCAGAAAGGCTTTGTGAACCCTGGGACTTTATGCTAAGTGTAACAGGCTTTAGGAAGAGAGTGATAATCACATCATAAATCAGTTGCCCTGGCTTCTAGGTGGAGAATGGAGAGGGCTGGGAAAAGAAGAGCTGTTGGGAGCCTATGGGTAGTGGCTTAACTAGGGCATTGACAATCACAACTTAGAGCCTGAACGTGAGATGAGGGAGGCTCAGGATACTATAGGGATCCAGGGAGAGGGTTCCTGATACATCTTGGGCTACCACGGGGTGCTTTAGAGATGCTTCCTTTATCCCAGGGGGATGGCATACCAGATGAATTTAATTTTTCCCAATCTTAAGATTCTGGAGGCCGGGTGTGGTGGCTCATGCCTGTAATCCCAGCACTTTGGGAGGCCGAGGCAGGCGGATCACAAGGTCAGGAGATCGAGATCATCCTGGCTAACACGGTGAAACCCCGTCTCTACTAAAACAGAAAATTAGCCGGGCGTGGTGGCGGGCGTCTGTAGTCCCAGCTACTCGGGAGGCTGAGGCAGGAGAATGGTGTAAACCGGGAGGCGGAGCTTGCAGTGAGCTGAGATCCAGCCACTGCACTCCAGCCTGGGCGACAGAGCCAGACTCCGTCTCAAAAAAAAAAGTGATTCTGGAATTCTTCAGATTAGGGGAAAAAAAACCTTGGAAACTCCTAGTTCCTTTCCCCAATGTGGGCAGGAATTTCAGTTCCAAACTTGGTGACTAATGAGTGTGCAGCCCCTGCTGTGCCCCACAGGGATGAGGAGCTCACTCCCCCCATTCATCATCCATCACCCTTCAGGGAAAGTTTTTTCTTTCTTTCTTTCTTTCTTTTTTTTTTTTTGAGGCAGGCTCTCCCTCTGTCTCCCAGGCTGGAATGCAGTTGTGTGCTCTTGCCCCACTCCAACCTCCACCTCCCTGGCTCAAGTGATCCTCCTGCCTCAGTCTCCCTAGTAGCTGGGGCTACAGGCACCAGCCGTCATGCCCATCTAATCTTCTGGGAAGTTCTGAGAGCTACTTCTTTATAGCTGCTTCCCTGTTCTGCTCTGGGCCACACTGACTGTATCTATTCCCTCTGTTCCAATGCCCCCAAAAGATGAAGACATGGCTCTTGTCTCCACCCCCACCTGTATCTTCTTGCCTTGTGAGTTACCCTCAAGAGGATCTCAGATGATGCCCCGCACACCCCGACGCAGCTACCCTCCAGCCCCAAGCCTGGTCCCTTGCCAATCCACCAACACATTGCAGTGATTCGTGTCTGAGTCCAGAAAGGTATAGAGAGGAGTCATTTTTGTAGATTTGTAAGAAAAATACATTTCCTTCCTGGTGCATATTAAGGCAAAACCAGGCTGGGTGTTAGAAGAGCTGGGTTTTGGCCTGTCTATGTGACCTTGGACCAGTCTCTTTCTCTCTCTGGGCTCCATTTGCTACCTTTTTTTTTCTTTTTTTTTTTTTAAGACAGAATCTCCCTCTGTCACCCAGGCTGGAGTGCAGTGGCACGATCTCGGCTCACTACAACCTCCGCCTCCTGGGTTCAAGCTATTCTCCTGCCTGCCTCAGCCTCCTGAGTAGCTGGGATTACAGGTGTGCATCTCCATGCCTTGGTAATTTTTGTATTTTTAGTGATCTGCCCCCACCTCGGCCTTCCAAAGTGCTGGGATTATAGGCGTGAGCCACTACACCCGACTACTGGCTCCTATCTAAATAAAGGTGGTCAACTAGATGGTATTTAAGAACTGCCAGGACCAAAGTATCATGAATCTATGTGTAGGTTCATAATTCAAAACTTGAGCCAAAGGGAGTCAGAGAATTCCCTACCCTTGGGCCTGGAAAGGCCTCTCTCTGAAAGTCTAACCAATGCCCCCACCTCCATACCACTTGCTCTGCTGAAATGACAAATCAGTTGATTGTCTACCTCCAGAGTTTATACACCTCCAGACATGGGAATCTCACTACCTTTATTAGACAATTTTATTAGAAAGCTTTTCAGGTAAACGCAAAGATTCTATGATTCTATAAATAACACAGTAACTGTTATCTTACTCTGGATCATTGCTCATCCATTCATTCATTCAACAATATTCATTCAACAAATGAAGCAAAGGAGCACACAGCCAAGTGATGGAGCAAAATCACAAAATAAAAGGGAATTCAGGCCGGGTGAGGTGGCTCACGCCTGTAATTCTAGCACCTGTAATCCTCTGGAAGGTGGGAGGATCACTTGAGGTCAGGCGTTCAAGATCAACCTGGCCAACATGGCAAAATGCCACCTCTACTGAAAATACAAAAATTAGCCGGATGTGGTGGTGCACGCCTTTAGTCCCAACTACTCAGGAGGCCGAGGCATGAGAATTGCTTGAACCTGGGAGGCAGAGGTTGCAGTGAGCTGAGATTACGTCACTGTATTCCAGCCTGGGTGACAGAGCAAGACTCTGTCTCAAAAAAAAAAAAAAAAAGTAGCCGGGCGCGGTGGCTCATGCCTGTAATCCCAGCACTTTGGGAGGCTGAGGCAGGGGGATCATGAGGTCAGGAGATCGGGACCATACTGGCTAACACAGTGAAACCTCATCTCTACTGAAAACACAAAAAATTAGCCAGGCATGGAGAATGGGGTGAACCCAGGAGGCAGAGCTTGCAGTAAGCCAAGATCACGCCACTGCACTCCAGCCTGGGCAACAGAATGAGATTTCATCTCAAAAAAAAAAAAGTAATTCGGATGGGCATAGTGGCTCACATCTATAATCCCAGCACTTTAGGAGGTCAAGGCAGGAGGATTTCTTGAGGCCAAGAGTTCAAGACCAGCCAGTGATAACGTAGTGAAACCCTGTCTCTACAAAACATTTAAACAATTAGCCGGGTGTTGCTGGGTGCGGTGGCTCACGCCTGTAATCCCAGCATTTTGGGAGGCCAAGGGGGACAGATCATAAGGTCAGGAGTTCGAGACCAGCCTGACCAACATGGTGAAACCCCGTCTCTACTAAAAATACAAAAATTAGCCGGGTGTGGTGGCGCATGCCTGTTATCCCAGCTACTCAGGAGGATGAGGCAGGAGAATCGCTTGAACCTGGGAGGCCGAGGTGGCAGTGAACCGAGATCGTGCCACTGTACTCTAACCTGGATGATAGGGTGAGACTCCATCTCAAAAAAAAAAAAAAAAAAAATTAGTCCGATGTGATTGCATGTGCCTGTAGTCTTAGCTACTCCAGAGGCTGAGGGGGGAGGATTGCTTGAGCCCAGGAATTTGAACTGATAGTGAGTTGATTGTACCACTGCACTACATACAGCCTGGGCCACACAGTGACATTCTATCTCAAAGTAAAAAACAAAAGGTAGTTTGCATTCTTTGAGCATTTACTATTGCCCATCACTGTTCTAAGCACTGCCCATATGTGATCTCATTTAATTATCACAGCAACTCTATGAGCTATAAAATCATTGCCTTCCAGTTTACAAACTAGCAAAGTGAGGGTCGGAGAATATATGAGTCCGTGGGCCTCCCAGCTACTTGGGAGGCTGAGACACAAGAATCAAATGAGGTGGAGGTTGTAGTGAGCTGACATTGTGCCAATGCCCTACAGCTTGGGTGACAGAGCCAGACCCTGTCTCAAAAAAAAAAAAAGAAAAAAAAAAAAAGAAAGAGTAAGTGAGGCAGAGTCCCAGTAGGAAATTGATAACAACTAAAAGGGTTTCTTGAAGAGAGTCTAACAAAGGGACTACTTACAGAGGTGAGGGAAGTGTTAAGGAAACCCACAAGGGATGGTGAGGTGCCCTAGGGTTAGCACAGTGGGGTGCAATTACCACCTATAGGTCTAGAGGGGGAAGGAAATATTGTCACCAGAACCACCTGAGAGCTGGAGCTGTGGAAATGGGGTCGAATGACAGGAACTGTGGCTGTAGAGAATAGGGGTGGGAGGTGGGGAATTAATACTCCTTCCCCTCTCTCCTTCTGGGACTTGCCATTGGTTGAATCCACAAGAAACCGGAAGGCAAGGTTTCCTGGGTGATTAGTCCACAGAGGTCAGCCTGCTGAGGCACAGAGCTGGCAGGAGAAAGATAAAGAATAGTTCTTGGGGAAGGGGTAGTGTAAACAGAGCATCCAATCCAGAGAGTTAGGTGATGTGTCCAAGCTGTCAAAGTCAATGGGTTGTGGAACCATAGAAATAAAGACAAAATGATAAATACTGTATTCAATTTTTTTATTTGTTGTTTTTGTTTATTTATTTTTTTTTTTTTTTTTTTTTTTTTTTTTTTTTTTTTTTTTTTTTTTTTTTTTTTTTTGAGGTGGAGTCTCGTTCTGTTGCCAGGCTGGAGTGCAGTTGTATGATCTCAGCTCACTGCAACCTCTGCCTCCTGGGTTCAAGCAATTCTCCTGCCTCAGCCTCCCAAGTAGCTGGGACTACAGGCACACGCTAGCATGCCCAGCTAATTTTTGTATTTTTAGTAGAAATGGGTTTTACCATTTTGGCCAGGATGGTCTCAATCTCTTGACCTCGTGATCTGCCTGCCTGGGCCTCCCAAAATGCTGGGATTACAAGCATGAGCCACTGCGCCTGGCCCAGAAAATTATTTATTTATTTATTTATTTATTTATTATTTTCTTGTTCTGTCTTCCAGGCTAGAGTGCAATGGTGTGATCATAGTTCACTGCAGCCTTGAACTCCTGGGCTCAAGTGATCCCCTCACTTCGGCCTCCTTACTAGCTGGGACTACAGGTGCACATCACTATGTGCGCCTGTAGTCCTGTATTCAAATTTTAAGAGCATGAAGGAGCATGTTGTGGGAGAGTTTGGGGAAGAGGTCATACAAAAGGACCTGGAAAATAGGCAGGAGTTTGCAGAGAAAGGGGAAAGGATAGCACATGCAATTTCATAACAGCACGTTCAAAGGCTGGAGATGGGCAAGAACACAGCATGTTGGGCAGGGGTAAGCAGCTTTCAGGGGATGGAGAATACTGGAAAGATTTCAGAAACCTGTGGAGGGGAGACTGGAGAGGGATCTCAGAAGTGTTACTGTTGGAACAAGCCGAAGTTACTACTTATCCATTAATAGTATTTTTTTTGGATTCTTTTTTTTTTGAAACAGTTACTCTTTCACCCAGGCTGGAGTGCAGTGGCATGATCTCTACTTACTGCAACCTCCGCCTTCCAGGTTCAAGCGATTCTCCTGCTTCAGCCTCCCAAATAGCTGGCTAATTTTGTATTTTAGTAAAGACAGTTTTGCCATGTTGGCCAGACTGGTCTCGAACTCCTGACCTCAGGTGATCCACCTCTGACCTCGGCCTCTTAAAGTGCTGGGATTACAGCCATGAGCCACTGCATATGACTTCTTAATTACTGAAGTTTTATAATGAGTTTTTATATAGGAAAGTGCAAGTCCTCAAGCTTTGTCTTTTCCCAAATCCTGCTCCCACAGGAACCACCTCTTCTCTCTGACCCAGGGCTCTCCAGCTCTGCCTCCTCCTCTGTCCCCCCAGGGCATGTGGAGCTAAATCCAATCTGGATTATTTCACCACCTTACTTTTTGCTGACACAGGTGACCACTTGCTCCTTGGAATGTGGTCTTCCTTGGTCCTTTGTTACACTGTTAGTCTCTTTGCACTTTCATATGAATTTTAAAATAAAATTGCTAACTTAGGCCGGGCGCGGTGGCTCAAGCCAGCACTTTGGGAGGCCGAGGCGGGCGGATCACAAGGTCAGGAGATCGAGACCATCCTGGCTAACACGGTGAAACCCCGTCTCTACTAAAAAATACAAAAAACTAGCCGGGCGAGGTGGCGGGCGCCTGTAGTCCCAGCTACTCGGGAGGCTGAGGCAGGAGAATGGCGTGAACCCGGGAGGCGGAGCTTGCAGTGAGCTGAGATCCGGCCACTGCACTCCAGCTCCGGCGACAGAGTGAGACTCCGTCTCAAAAAAACAAAACAAAACAAAACAAAACAAAAA
>NW_016806071.1:1597869-1603627 GCF_001698545.2 Rhinopithecus bieti
CTTAAAAAAAAAAAAACTGTTAAAATTTTTATTGAAATTGCATCGAGTCCTTAGGCCAATTTGAGAAGACCTGGCACCTTAACAATATTGAATCTTGCAGTCTGTGAATGTGGTGTATTCCTTCATTTATTTAGGTCTTCTTTTATTTCCTGTAGCAGTAATTTAAAATTGTCAGTATAAGGGTCTTACACATATTTCACTGCATTTATTCCTAAGTATTTGATTTTTTGATGTTATTGTAAATGCTATTATTTTCATATTTCATTTTCATAAATTTTTTTTTTCTTTTCTTTTCTTTTTTTTCTTCTTTTTTTTTTTTCCTTTTCAGAGATGGAGTTTCACCATGTTGCCCAGACTGGTCTCAAACTCCTGGGCTTAAGCAATCTGCTCACCTTGGCCTCCCAACGCACTGGGATTATAGACGTGGCCTCCCAACGCGCTGGGATTATAGACGTGAGCCACCATCATATTTCATTTTCTACCTGTTGCTAGTATATAGAAATACAATTATTTTTGTATACTGTTCTTATATCTAGCAACTTTGACACATAAATCCTAATGCTTCATGTATAGAAATTTTTGGAATTCCTGTGTACACAATCATATCTTCAGAAAATAATAACAGTTTTACTTCCTTTTTTTTGTTTTTTTTGAGACGGAGTCTCGCTCTGTCATCTAGGCTGGAGTGCAGTGGCCGGATCTCGGCTCACTGCAAGCTCCGCCTCCTGGGTTTACACCATTCTCCTGCCTCAGCCTCCCGAGTAGCTGGGACTACAAGCGCCCGCCACCTCGCCCAGCTAGTTTTTTGTATTTTTTTTAGTAGAGATGGGGTTTCACCGTGTTAGCCAGGATGGTCTCGATCTCCTGACCTCGTGATCCGCCTGTCTCGGCCTCCCAAAGTGCTGGGATTACAGGCTTGAGCTACCACACCCAGCCCAGTTTTACTTCTTTTTCAATGTTTATTTTATTTTATTTATTTATTTATTTTGAAACAGAGACTTGCTCTGTCACCCAGGCTGGAGTGCAGTGGCGCGATCTCGGCTCACTGCAAACTCTGCCTCCCGGGTTCAAGCAATTCTCCTGCCTCAGCCTCCCAAGTAGCTGGGATTACAGGTGCGTGCCACCATGCCTGGTTAATTTTTGTCTTTTTAGTAGAGACAGTGTTTCACCATCTTGGCCAGGCTGGTCTTGAACTCCTGACCTCATGATCCACCTGCCTTGGCCTCCTAAAGTGCTGGGATTACAGGCGTGAACCACCGCGCCCAGCCGCTTATGTCTTTTATTACTTTTTCTTGCTTTATTATTCTAGCTAGGACTACTAATACAATGGTTGAACAAAATGGTGGATTGGATATTTTGTCTTGTTCCTGATATCAGAGGGAAAATGTTCATATTAAATATGAATTTAGCTATAGGATTTTCATGGATATCCTTTCTTATATTAAAGAAGTTCCCTTCTACTGCTATTCCTAGTTTGCTGCGAGTTTTTATTATGAGCTGGTATTGAATTTTATCAAATGCTTATTTCTCCTTCTACCGGAATGATCATATTTATCTTTTCTTCTATGAATGTTACAAATTATACTAACATACTTTAGGATGTTAAATTAAACTTACATTTCTGGAATAAGCCCCACTTCATCCTACCTATATATCATTATATAGCATGGATCAGAATAAGCAAGACTGGAGACAGTGACACCAGTGAGAAGCCTGATAGAGAGATCCCAGGGAGAGAGGAGCAGGGCCTGAGTTAAGGTAGAGACTGTGGTGAATGAAGAAGATACTCTGAGAGGGTGGAGTGAGCGGGACTTGGTGACAAATTAGATTTGAGGCTTATAGAGACTAAAAGCTTCTGATTCAGGCATTGAAGTGGATAATAGTGGTGCCATTTTCAGGGAAGGGGACTGTAGGTCTGGGGCTGACAGTGGATGTATTATGTATATAAGTGGAGCTGTTACAGGCTGGGCGCGATGGCTCACATCTGTAATCCCAGCACTTTGGGAGGCCAAAGCGGATTAATCACAAAGTCAGGAGTTCAAGACCAGCCTGGCCAAGATGGTGAAACCCCATCTCTACTAAAAATACAAAAACTAGCCGGGCGTAGTGGCAGGCACCTGTAATCCCAGCTACTAGGAAGGCTGAGGCAAAGAACTGCTTGTACCTGGGAGGCGGAGGTTGCAGTGAGCTGAGATTGCGCCATTGCACTCCAGCCTGGGTAACCGAGCAAGACTCCGTCTCAAATAATAATAATAATAATAAATAAATGGAGCTGTCTAGGACACAGGTGGCCACAGAGGACTGGAGCTCAGAGGAGGGGTCTGGGTGGAGATGTCAATGTGGATGTCTTCTGCTTAAAGGAGGTGATAGATGCCTGGAGAACAGAGGACATAGCCTGGAGACAGTGCAAAGTGAAGAGAAGAGAGGCCCAGAACAGGCCCACATTTAAGAAGTAGGCTGAAGAAGGCTGGGTACGGTGGCTCACACCTGTAATTCCAGCACTTTGGGAGGCCAAGGCGGGTGGATCACGAGGTCAGGAGCTCGAGACCAGCCTGGCTAAAATGGTGAAACCTCGTCTCTACTAAAAATAAAAAAATTAGCCGGGCACGGTGGTGGGCGCCTGTAATCCCAGCTACTCTGGAGGCTGAGGCAGGAGAATCACTTGGATCTGGGAGGTGGAGGTTGCAGTGAGTGGAGATCACACCACTAAACTCCAGCCTGGGAAACAAGAGCAAGACTCCATCTCAAAAAACAATAATAATAAAACAAAATTAAAAAAAAAAAGAAGTAGGCTAAAGAAGAAGCCAGGGAATATGGAAAAAGAGCAACCAGAAAAAGATGAGGGAAATCCAGGATTCCAGGTGTCAAGGAAGTTAAGGAAACCACATCCTAAGGAGGGAGTAGTCAGCTGTGTCAACAAGAGGTCAAGTGGTTAAAGTATTCAGGTTGGGTTTAACTCCATGTCCACTGAGGGGACAGAGGCACAGGCAGTGATTGCAAACCCCGGGTCAGACAGAAGAGCTGGCTCACATGGAAGCAGGATCAGAGATCTAGTCCTCAAATTCCATACATCAGAGACTAAACCTTAGTGAGGGGAAACATCTTGTTCAAGGTCACACATCATGACTATGGCAAAACAAGGACCAGAAACCTGTCACCCTAAATCCCAGACCTAAGCTCTTTCAGAATTGCTCCTGTATTCGTCCATTTTCACATTGCTATAAAGAACTGCCCAAGACTAGGTCATTTATTTTATTTGTATTTATTTATTTATTTATTTTTGAGACGGAGTCTTAATCTGTCGCCCAGGGTGGAGTGCAGTGGCGCAATCTTGGCTCACTGCAACCTCCGCCTCCCGGGTTCAAGTGACTCTCCTGCCTCAGCCTCCTGAGAAGCTGGGATTACAGGCATGTGCTACCACACCTGGCTAATTTTGTAATTTTTAGTAGAGACAGGGTTTCTCCATGTTGGTCAGGCTGGTCTCGAACTCCCAACCTCATGTGATCTGCCTACCTCGGCCTCCCAAAGTGCTGGGATTACAGGCGTGAGCCACTGTGCCTGTCCCACATGTTGTTTCTTCAACCCAGAATGCCTTTTTCCATATCTAGTGAGCTAAAACTCAGTTGTTGAAAGCATCCTCAGTCTCACTTCTTCTAGGAAGCCTTCCTTAATCTCACCCCATCCCACTCCACTTGGACTGGATTAGGTGCCTCCCAAGTGCTCCCAGAGACTTCACAGCACTGATCACAAAATGCTAACATGCTATGATTGGCCTCCCTCTGTCCCCCATTAGATTATGAACTCCTTGTGGGCAGGACTGTCTCGCACTGAACTCTTTCTGCAACCTGACATCAACAGACGCTTAGGCCAGACACTGTGGCTCCCAGCACTTTGGGAGGCTGAGGCACAAGGATCACTCGAGGCCAGGATTTCAAGACCAACTTGGGCAGCATAGCAAGACCTCATCTCTACAAAAAACTTTTTCTAAAAATTAGCAGGGTGTGGTGGTATGTGCCTGTAGTCCCAGCTACTCAGAAGGCTGAGGCAGGAGGACTGGTGAGCCCAGGGTGTTGAGGCTACAACAAGCCATAATCATAACACTGCACTCCAGCCTGGACAACAGAGTGAGACCCTGTCTAAAAAAAAAAAATATATATATATATACACACACACACACACACACACACACACACACACACACACACACACATATATATATATATAGTGAATGTTGAATGAATGCAGAGATAAGTGAATGGATAAAGAGGGTCAGTTCTCCACCTGGTCTTGGCAGAAACAGTTCTTCCAGGGAAAGTGAGGAACAGAGGAAGGCATATAGTTGTAGGAGTGGTAGGTGGCAAACAAAAGTGAACAAGGGAGAGAAGGGGCTGCTAATATATCAGACCAGATATAGCAAGTAGGACTATTAGCATTGTTTAAGCAGCACTGTTGCCTGGTTGGCTCGCTATAGAAAGAAATATTTAGAGAGGCCTACAACTGGAGATTGAATTTTGGTTTCCATTTGGAACCTCATAGGGTCACCTGTGAATTCCCGAACCAGCAAGATGGATCTGAAAGAAAAGTAAAATAGACCTGACTTTGAATCCCTTTTCTGCGCCTGATTCTCTGAGTGGCTTTGGAAAATGTGTTATTTTCCTTGAACCTCCATTTCCACATCTATAAAATGGAGATAATAATGCCTCATCCCTCCTGGGTGGGTGTGAGGAATACATGAAGTTAGTTTGTGGAAGTGTCTGGCATGTGGTTGGCCCTCATACATTGGGTTCCTTCTCGCCCTAAAGCAGGAGCTAATCTTTTCCTTTCTCTTGCACTAGCACTCCCCAACAGCCTCCTACCCCCACCCAAGCCACTCCTCTCTCCCTCTTATGATACACAGCAACTTTTTTGTGCCTTTTGAAACACTTACTTAATTCATTGAAATCAGAAAAGTAAGGAATGCACTCATTGGTGTGAAGCAATGTCCATGTGAGTAGCTGGGCAGGGGTTTAGCAACACTCAGCCTCCCAGGGATGTTCACAGGAAACCCATGCAAAGCCACTGGCAAGAATGTGGGTGCCACCTCCCTGACTCTGAACAGCATAGTGTAAGTGCAAGTAGAGTGGCAAATGCAATATTCTAGGAGCACTAGGGCAGGGTGGCAGCCACCGATATGACTTTGCATGTTCAGCCTGGATTCCCTCTTCTTTGGGGACTAAACCTAACTCCTCTCTGGAACTGGCTCTGCCTTCCTGTTGGACCCAGTGAGGCCGAACTCAGGCTGGCTTGGCTGATCAGAGCATCCAGCACCTTGAACACAGTGATTGGTTCTGAGGTGGTCACGTGATCCAGGTCTGGTCAAAGAGGAAAAGCTGCGATTCTTGGCAAAGCTACTGGGGGTTACCAAGCTGGTAGGACATAAGCCTGAAACCATTAGTGGCCATCCTTGGGGATCTCTGCCTGAGAATCAAGCCAACACAGCCGGACGCGGTGGCTCAAGCCTGTAATCCCAGGACTTTGGGAGGCCAAGTCGGATCACGAGGTCAGGAGATCGAGACCATCCTGGCTAACACGGTGAAACCCCGTCTCTACTAAAAAATACAAAAAACTAGCCGGGCGAGGTGGCCGGCGCCTGTAGTCCCAGCTACTCAGGAGGCTGAGGCAGGAGAATGGCGTAAACCCGGGAGGCGGAAGCTTGCAGTGAGCCGAGAGCCGACCACTGCACTCCAGCCTGGGCGACAGAGCGAGACTCCGTAACAAA
>NW_016806071.1:1606390-1611554 GCF_001698545.2 Rhinopithecus bieti
TTATTTATTTATTTATTTATTTATTTATTTATTTTTTGAGACGGAGTCTCACTCTGTAGCCAGGCTAGAGTGCAATGGCACGATCTTGGCTCTGCCTCCTGGGTTCAAGCGATTCTCCTGCCTCAGCCTCCTGAGTAGCTGGGATTAGAGGAGTCCATCATGCCCGGCTAATTTTTGTATTTTTAGACGGGGTTTCGCCATGTTGGCCAGGCTGGTCTCAACTCCTGACCTCAAGTGATCTGTCTTCCTCGGCCTCCCAGAGTGCTGAGATTACAGGCGTGAGTCACCACGCCTGGCCTTCAATGTGTCTTTTAAATTTTGTTGTGATAAACTCTCTAGTAAGTGAATATTCGTATCTCTGGGTATGTGTTCAGGTTGATTCCCAGAAGCCTACTTCCTGGGCAAACAAAATGAAGCTGCTGACATAGGTTGCCACCCTGCCCTTTAGAAGGGCTGGTGCCAGGAACTGTCTCAATGACATCCATGAGGGTACCCAGGCTACCACAGCCTCACCAGCACTGGTCAGTAGTGACCCACCTTATCTGGGTCTCAGATGTGGACAAGACAGCAGACTCCAGAATTTGCTGTTACTTTCGTCTTTATTGCTTGCAATTTGGTCACAGGTCCTTGTTATAAACCTCAGTCATAAGTTGGGAATGGAAGGAAGTCTAAACATGATTAAGCAAATGGAAGAAGTAATTGAGAATCTGGGGGCAATAAAGACAGCCAGTTGCTAGCAAATGTGTGCTCAGGAATCTACACATCTAAACTAAATTCCAGATAGAATCAAGATGTTAACATAAATGATAAAATCATAAAGGTGTTGGAGGAAAACATTGATGAATTACTTTATAACCTGGAAACGGGCAAACGCTTTTGGGCATGACATTAACCTAGAAGATATAAAAGAAAATAATAATAAATTTGAGAACATAAAAGACTTTAAATTTCCATATGCCAAAAACACTAAACAAAACAGAAGATAATATATACAGAGAAACTAGTCTAATTTATCTTATAAAGAAGTCTAGTTTCATTTAAATATAAATAATTTTCATAAATTAATAAGATGAACAGACCAACATAAAATTGGATAAAGGAATGAAGAAGTTGTTTGTATAAAATGAAATACATGAGCACCGTTCCATGGTTTAGAGAAAAAAGAAAAGAGGCCGGGCGCGGTGGCTCAAGCCTGTAATCCCAGCACTTTGGGAGGCCGAGACGGGCGGATCACGAGGTCAGGAAATCGAGACCATCCTAGCGAACACGGTGAAACCCCGTCTCTACTAAAAAAATACAAAACTAGCCGGGCGAGGTGGCGGGCGCCTGTAGTCCCAGCTACTCCAGAGGCTGAGGCAGGAGAATGGCGTGAACCTGGGAGGCGGAGCTTGCAGTGAGCTGAGATCCGTCCGCTGCTCTCCAGCCTGGGCTACAGAGCAAGAAAAAAAAAAAAAAAAAAAAAAAAAAAAAAAAAAAAAAATAAAAGAAAAAGAATTATAAATGTCTAATAAGTATAGTAAAAAGATGAGCAATCTCACATAATTAAGTTAATGCAAATTTAAAAAATGAGACTCCATTTTCACCTATCAGATTGTCGAAATTAAAAAGATTGTAGGCCGGGCGCGGTGGCTCAAGCCTGTAATCCCAGCACTTTGGGAGGCCGAGACGGGCGGATCACGAGGTCAGGAAATCGAGACCATCCTGGCTAACCCGGTGAAACCCCGTCTCTACTAAAAAAATACAAAAAATTAGCCGGGCGAGATGGCGGGCGCCTGTAGTCCCAGCTACTCGGGAGGCTGAGGCGAGAGAATGGCGTAAACCCGGGAGGCGGAGCTTGCAGTGAGCTGAGATCCGGCCACTGCACTCCAGCCTGGGCGACAGAGCGAGACTCCGTCTCAAAAAAATAAATAAATAAATAAATAAATAAAAAGATTGTAGGCCAGGCGCAGTGGCTCATGCCTGTAATCCCAGCACTTTGGGAGGCCAAGGCGGGCAGATCACGAGGTCAGGAGTTCAAAACCAGCCTGGCCAACATGTTGAAATCCCGTCTCTACTAAAAACACAAAATTGGCTGGGTATGGTGGTGCATGCCCATAATCCCAGCTACTCGGAAAGCTAAGGCAGGAGAATAAAAAAGAGAGAGAGAATGAAGCCAACACCACAGAAAGCAGAGTGAAGAATTAGAAACTGTTTCTTTCCTTTTCTTTCTTTTTTTTTTTTTTTTAAGATGGAGTCTCCCTCTGTCGCCCAGGCTGGAGTACAGTGGCACAATCTCGGCTCACTGCAACCTCCGCCTTCCGGATCCAAGTGATTCTCCTGCCTCAGCCTCCCAAGTAGCTGGGATTACAGGCGTGCACCACCATGCCAGGCAAATTTTTGTATTTTTAGTAGAGACAGGGTCTCACCATGTTGTCCAGGTGGCTCTCAAACTCCTGGCCTCAAGTGATCCACCCACCTCGGCCTCCCAAAGTGCTGGGATTACAGTCGTGAGCCACTGCACCTGGCCAGAAACGTGTTTCTAATGGTGACATTTGAAGCCCAGACCCAGCCAGGACTGGCAGCTGGTGCTACACCAAGGCTTTTCAGTTACATGAACCAAAAAATTCGGTGTCTTATTTAAACCAGTTTGAGCCAGACTTGTCATGTGCAGATTAAATCACTAGGTGTGGAAATATTTTCTATTTCAAGGGTCACATTAGGAAAATGTCATTTAGTAATAATAGTGGCTTTCACAGAGAGCCCGTGGGTGCTTGTGAGACAGAGCTGGGTAGTAGACTCACTTTCTCCATATGCATACAGTTTCATGCCTTTTACATTTTTTGACCATTAGAATGTATTTTCTGTTTGTTTTTTTTTTTTTTTTTTGAGACGGAGTCTTGCTCTGTGGCCCGGGCTGGAGTGCAGCGGCCAGATCTCAGCTCACTGCAAGCTCCGCCTCCCGGGTGTACGCCATTCTCCTGCCTCAGCCTCTGGAGTAGCTGGGACTACAGGCGCCCGCCACCTCGCCCGGCTAGTTTTTTTGTATTTTAGTAGAGACGGGGTTTCACCGTGTTAGCCAGGATGGTCTCGATCTCCTGACCTCGTGATCCGCCCGTTTTGGCCTCCCAAAGTGCTGGGATTACAGGCTTGAGCCACCGCGCCCGGCCTATTTTCTGTTTTTTTTAAAAAATTCATTTACATTCAAGCCATATAACTTGTTATTTAAAGAACAATAGAAACAATTTGATTTTTCACCTAAATTTATTTCCTGTTATGTCCTTTTAGAAAATTTGAAATTGGCCGGGCGCGGTGGCTCAAGCCTGTAATCCCAGCACTTTGGGAGGCCGAGACGGGTGGATCACGAGGTCAGGAGATCGAGACCATCCTGGCTAACACCGCGAAACCCCGTCTCTAGTAAAAAAATACAAAAAACTAGCTGGGCGAGGTGGCGGGCGCCTGTAGTCCCAGCTACTCGGGAGGCTGAGGCAGGAGAATGGCGTAAACCCGGGAGGCGGAGCTTGCAGTGAGCTGAGATCCGGCCACTGCACTCCAGCCTGGGCGACAGAACGAGACTCCGTCTCAAAAAAAAAAAAAAAACAGAAAGAAAATTTGAAATATACTAAAATATTGTAAAGAAGAAAATTAAGGCTGGGCACGGTGGCTCACACCTGTAATCCCAGCACTTTGGGAGGCCGTGGTGGGCAGATCATGAGGTCAGGAGTTCGAGACCAGCCTGAACAACGTGGTGAAACCCCGTCTCTACTAAAAATACAAAAACAATTAGCCAGGCGTGGTGGCATGTGCTTGTAATCCCAGCTACTCAGGAGGCTGAGGCAGGAGAATCACTTGAACCCAGGAGGCAGAGGGTGCAGGGAGCTGAGATCACACCATTGCACTCCAGCCTGGGTGACAGAGAGAGACTCCGTCTCAAAAAAAAAAGAAGCAAATTAAAAGCATCTACAATCCCACCATGGTTTGAATTTTAAGATATTTCTTTTTTGACTTTCTTTTTTTTTTTTTTTTTTCTTTTTTTTGAGACGGAGTCTCGCTCTGTCACCCAGGCTGGAGTGCAGTGGCCGGATCTCAGCTCACTGCAAGCTCCGCCTCCCGGGTTCCCGCCATTCTCCTGCCTCAGCCTCCGGAGTAGCTGGGACTACAGGCGCCCGCCACCTCGCCCGGCTAGATTTTTGTATTTTTTGGTAGAGACGGGGTTTCACCGTGTTAGCCAGGATGGTCTCGATCTCCTGACCTCGTGATCCACCCGTCTCGGCCTCCCAAAGTGCTGGGATTACAGGCTTGAGCCACCGCGCCCGGCCTCTTTTTTGACTTTCTTAAATTTCTTTTCATGTTTTAAATTTCAACCTTGTTTTTTATTTTCTGTAGAGATGGGGTCTCACTATGTTGTCTAAGCTGGTCTCAAACTCCTGGCCTCAAGTGATCCTCCTGCCTTGGCCTCCCAAAGTACTGGGATTATAGGTGTTATCCACCACACCCAGCCTGTTCAATTTTATTTAATCTTTACAGCAACTTTCTGAGGTAAGGACCATCAGTGTCTCATTTTACAGAGGAGAAAACTGACGCTTAGAGAGAAAATGACTTGCTCAAATTCAGAGCTACTAAGTGATGTATAATCACATCATACATGTATAATTTGAAAAACAAATTGTTTCATATGGGTTGTTTGTATTCTTATGTTTTCACTTAAAATTATATCATAAACTTTTTTTATGACATTGATTATTTCTTTAAAACATGATTGTTGGCTGGGTGTGGTGACTCACTCCTGTAATCCCAGCACTAAGGGAGGCCGAGGTATGCAGATCATTTGAGATCAGGAGTTTGAGACCAGCCTGGCAAATATGGTGAAACCCCATCTCTACTAAAAACACAAAAAAAGTTAGATGGATGTGGTGGCACACGCCTGTAGTCTCAGCTACTCAGGAGGCTGAGGCAGGAGAATCGCTTTAACCCAGGAGGCAGAGGTTGCAGTGAGCCAAGATCACGCCACTGCACTCCAACCTGGGCAACAGAGTGAGACTCTGTCTTAAACAAACAAACAAAAAACATGATTGTCAGTGGCTGTAAAATATTCTCTGATATGACTGATTCATTATTATCTATTTGTGACCTATTGCTATTATAGCTGTTTCAATGTGACTTATTTTATTTTATTTATTTATTTTTT
>NW_016806071.1:1613617-1619832 GCF_001698545.2 Rhinopithecus bieti
TATATATATATATATATATTGCAGCTGGGCATGGTGGCTCATGCCTGTAATTCCAGCACTTTGGGATGCCAAGGCAGGCAGATCACGAGGACAGGAGATCGAGACCATCCTGGCCAACATGGTGAAACCCCATCTCTACTAAAAGTACAAAAATTAGCTGAGCGTGATGGCGCGTGCCTGTAATCCCAGCTACTCAGGAGGCTGAGGCAGGAGAATCGCTTGAATCCAGGAGGCAGCGGTTGCAGTGAGCCGAGATCGCTCCACTGCACTCCAGCCTGGTGAAAGAGCAAGACTCTGTCTCAAAAAAAAAAAAAAAAAAAGAAAAAAAAAGATGGCTTGAATGTTGACAAGGGAGTAGGCTCAATGGAACATTCTTAGTGCTGTATAAACTTTGAAGGTAATTTGTTCACCTATGCTACAAGATACTATGAAGCTATTAAAAAAAAAAAAAAGAGATGTGCCAGGCGCAGTGGCTCACGCCTGTAATCCCAGGACTTTGGGAGGCCGACGTGGGCGGATAACCTGAGGTCAGGAGTTCCAGACCAGCCTGACCAACATGGAGAAACCCTGTCTCTATTAAAAATACAAAATTAGCCAGGCATGGTGACGCGTGCCTGTAATCCCAGCTACTCAGGAGGCTGAGGCAGGAGAATTGCTTGAACCTGGGAGGCAGAGGTTGCAGTGAGCCGAGATTGTGCCATCGTACTCCAGCCTGAGCAACAACAGCAAAACTCCGTCTCAAAAAAAAAAAAAAAAAAAGAAAAGAAAAAGAGATGGGCTGGGCATGATGGCTCACGCCTATAATCCTAGCACTTTGGGAGGCAGAGGAGGGTGGATCACTTGAGGTCAGGAGTTCTATACCAGCCTGGTCAACATGGGGAAACCCCGTCTCTACTAAAAAATAAAAAAAGTAGCCAAGTGTGGTGGTGCCCGCCTATAATCCCAGCTATTTCAGGAGGTGAGGCAGGAGAATCACTTGAACTCGGGAGGCGGAGGTTGCAGTGAGCCAGGATCACACCACTGCACTCCAGCATGAGCAAGACAGAGCGAGACTCTGTCTCAAAAAAAAAAAAAAAAAAAAGAATTAGACACACACACACAAAAAGAATGTAACATGAAAAGATGTTCATATAGGATATACTAAGTGAAAAAAGCAAGTTACAGAACAGTAAATATAAGATGAATTCATTTGTTAGAAATAAAAAGAATAGGAGCCTGGCATGGTGGCTCACGCCTATAATCCCAGCACTTTGGGAGGCTGAGGCGGGAGGATCACCTGAGGTCAAGAGTTCCAGACCAGCCTGGCTAACATGGTGAAACCCCGTCTTTACTGAAAATGCAAAAATTAGCTAGACGTGGTGGCACATGCCTGTAGTCCCAGCTACTCGGGAGGCTGGGGCAGGAGAATCGCTTGAACCTGGGAGACGGAGGTTGCAGTGAGCTGAGATCATGCCACTGCACTCCAGCCTGGGTGACAGCACCAGATTCCGTCTCAAAAAATAATAAATAAATAAATAAAAAGAATAGGCTGGACATAGTGGCTCACACCTAGAATCCCAAAACTTTGGGAGGCTGAGGTGGGTGGATTGCTTCAGCCCAGGAGTTGGAGACCAGCGTGGACAACATAGCAAAACCCAGTTTCTACAAAAAAATACAAAAATTTGCCAGGTGTGGTGATGCACACCTATAGCTCCAGCTACTTGGGAGGCTGAGGTGAGAGGATCCCCTAAGCCTAGAAAGGTTAAGGTTGCAGTGAGCCATGATCGAGCCAATGCACTCCAGCCTGTGTGACAGAGACCTTGTGTCAAAAAAAAGGAAAGAAAGAAAAAAATATATACATAAATGTGTTTGGAGATATGTAGAAAATACTTGAAGTGAATCATCAGAAACCGTAAACTCTAAACTGTTGGGATTACCCGTCGGACCAAAGCCAAACACTCTATCTACCTCCCCACCATAACTTTGCACCAAGTCCCCTAATGCTCCCTGTTGCTTCACACCTCTGTGATTTTACTTTGCTGACTCCTCATCTACCGTTTCCTAGTCCCCCATTATCTGCCTGGCAACTCCTCTTCATCCTTCCAGACTCAGCAAAGCCCTTCCCGCTCTGGGTCATCATTCCAGATTTTCTGAAATAAAATACTCATTTGTTCCCTTGTGCCACATTGCATATCCCTCTATCTCAGTTATTTTATTATTATTATTACTATTATTATTTTTGAGACAGAGTTTTGCTCTTGTTGCCCAGGCTGGAGTGCAATGGCACAATTTCAGATCACTGCAACCTCCACCTATCAGGCTCAAGCAATCCTCCCACCTTACCCTCCCAAGTAGCTGGGACCACAGACACGCACCACCATGCCTGGCTAAGTTTTTGTATTTGTGGTAGAGTCAGGATTTCACCATGTTGCCCAGGTTGGTCTTCAACTACTGAGCTCAAGTGATCAGCCTGCCTCAGCCTCCCAAAGTGCTGGGATTACAGGTGTGAGCCATGGTGCCTGGCTTCCTCTATCTTTTTTTTTTTGAGATGGAGTCTCGCTCTGTCGCCCAGGCTCCAGCGCAGTGGTGCGATCTCGGCTTACTGCAAGCTCCGCCTCCCAGGTTCATGCCATGCACACCATTCTCCTGCCTCAGCCTCCCGTGTAGCTGGGACTGCAGGTGTCCATCACCATGCCCGGCTAATTTTTTGCATTTTTAGTAGAGACAGGGTTTAACCATGTTAGCCAGGATTGTCTCAATCTCCTGACCTCGTGATCTGCCCACGTTGGCCTCCCAAAGTGCTAGGATTACAGGTGTGAGTCCGGCCCCCTTATCTTAGTTCTTATAATTTCCCATTAAACTGTGTATGTGTGCCTGTCAGCTTTGTTAGACTTGGAGCTCCTTGAGGGCTCAGATATTTAATCTCTAAACTTAGTTAACGTTCATGGAATGAAAAAAACGAGCACATCACTTGGCTGGCATGTCTCTATTCCACCCATTTATCTTTACTTGCCAAGTCGTCTCCTCTCCTTGCCTTTTCATCATGGTACCCAAAAAGGGATACCTGATAAGTGACTGTGAGCACTGTCTCTATGGAGGAAAGCTGGCTATGTATGCATGCACACCACATGCACTCCCGTGTACACACATGGGCACACACACACAGACACTCATGTTTCACCGTTTGCTTCCATCTGTGCCCATAAACTCATGAAGCTTTTCCCCACCCCACGGGCCAAGAGCAGACCTTGTTCTAAGCAGACCCATTCTTAGATACTATACCTTTGAGATCCACTTTTAGTTCAGCACTTTTGATAAGAACACAGGTATGTCTTTGCTGTTGTCAGACAGGAATATGGATGATAAAGGCAAGAGTAGGTGGGCACCTCACTTGAAGCCTCCAAGTGCTCTTTTAGATCTGGGGAGGACAATGGAAAGCCACACCCCCACCAACATGCCTCGGCCCTCCAGTTTTATTAAACAGCCAACCTATCAAGAAATACCACAGGAAAATGTTTTGTTATTTGCTTTATAACAGTTTTTGAGTTCATTCTCTGTGATGTCATACACTGCATCCATTAGGATATATGTGTGTGTGTGTGTGTGTGTGTGTATATATATATATATATTTTGTTTTTTTTTTTTAGACGGAGTCTTCTTCTGTTGCCCAGGCTGGAGTGCAGTGGAGCGATCTCAGCTCACTGCAAGCTCCGCCTCCTGGGTTCAGGCCATTCTCCAGTCTCAGCCTCCTGGTAGCTGGGACTACAGGGGCTCACCACCATGCCCGGCTAATTTTTTGTATTTTTAGTAGAGATGGGGTTTCACTGTGTTAGCCAGGATGATCTTGATCTCCTGACCTCATGATCCACCCGCCTCGGCTTCCCAAAGTGCTTGGATTACAGGTGTGAGCCACAGCGCCCGGCCGCATCCATTAGGATTTTTGTTCCTTTTTTTTTTTTTTTTGAGACGGAGTCTCACTCTGTCACCTAGGCTGGAGTGCAATGGCCCGATCTTGGCTCACTGCAACCTCTGCCTCCCAGGTTCAAGCAATTCTCCTGCCTCAGTTTCCTGAGTAGCTGGGATTACAGGTGTGCGCTACCACGCCTGGCTAATTTTTGTATTTTTAGTAGAGACAGGGTTTTGCCATGTTGTCCTGGATGGTCTGGAACTCCTGACCTCATGATTCACCCACTTCGGCCTCCCAAAGTGCTGGGATTACAGGCGTGTGTCACCGTGCCTGGCCCATTCTTTTTTTTGAGACCGAGTCTTTTCTGTCGCCCATGCTGGAGGGCAGTGATGCAATCTTGACTTACTGCAACCTCCATCTCCTGTGTTTAAACAATTCTCTTGCCTCAGCCTACTGAGCAACTGGGATTACAGGGATGCACCACCATGCCCAGCTAATTTTTATATTTTTAGTAGAGATGGGGTTTCATCATGTTGGCCAGGCTGGTCTCGAACTCCTGACCTCAGGTGATCTGCCTGCCTCAGCCTCCCAAAGTGTTAGGATTACAGGCGTGAGCCACCGCACCCGGCTGAGGGTTTCTGTTTTTAAGCAACAGACACTGACCATGGCTAATGTGAGCCCAAAAAGAATCCCTGTGAAGGCGATGATGTAGCTTGTGGAACCGGGGAAAATGCTGAAACGTGCAGCCTTGGAGAGGATGCTGTGGGATAGTTCTGGAAATCCAAGTAGCAGGAACTGGCAGATAGCCTTTATTTATTTTTTTAAATTTTATTTTATTTTATTTTACTTTACTTTGAGACAAGAGTTTCGCTCTTGTCGCCCAGGCTGGAGTGCAATGACATGATCATGGCTCACAGCATCCTCCACCTCCCAGGTTCAAGCAATTCTCCTGCCTCGCCGGGCACGGTGGCTCAAGCCTGTAATCCCAGCACTTTGGGAGGCCGAGACGGGCGGATCACGAGGTCAGGAGATCGAGACCATCCTGCCTAACACGGTGAAACCCCGTCTCTACTAAAAACTACAAAAAACTAGCCGGGCGACGTGGCGGTGCCTGTAGTCCCAGCTACTCGGGAGGCTGAGGCAGGAGAACGGCGTGAACCCGGGAGGCGGAGCTTGCAGTGAGCTGAGATCCGGCCACAGCACTCCAGCCTGGGTGACAGAGCGAGACTCCGTCTCAAAAAAAAAAAAAAAAAAAAAATTCCCCCGCCCCAGCCTCCTGAGTAGCTGGGATTACAGGTGCCTGCCATCACACTCGGTTAATTTTTGTATTTTTTTTTTTAGTAGAGATGGGTTCCACCATATTGGCCAGGCTAAGTCTTGAACTCCTGACCTCAGGTGATCCACCTGCCTGGGTCTCCCAAAGTGCTGGGATTATAGGCTTGAGCCACCGCACCGCAGCCAAGCAGACGGCCTTTTAAAGGCCCATATCAAGGCCAGGCACGGTGGCTCACGCTTGTAATCCCAGCACTTTGAGAGGCTGAGGCAGGCGATCATCTGTGGTCAGAAGTTTGAGACCAGCCTGGCCAACATGGTGAAACCCTGTCTCTACTAAAAATACAAAAAAATTCACCGGGCGTGGTGGCGGGCGCCTGTAGTCCCAGCTACACCGGAGGCTGAGGCAGGAGAACGGCGTGAACCCGGGAGGCGGAGCTTGCAGTGAGCCGAGATGGCTCCACCGCTTCGCTCCACCGAACTCTAGCCTGGGCTACAGAGCGAGACTCCGTCTCAAAAAATAATAAAAATAAAAATAAAAAATAAAAAAAAATTAGCCAGGTGTGGTGGCGCACACCTGTAATCCCAGCTACCCAGGAGACTGAGGCATGAGAATTGCTTGAACCCGGAGACAGACGTTGCAGTGAGCCGAGATCGCGGCACTGCACTCCAGCCTGGGCAACAGAGTAAGACTGTCTCAAAAAAGAAAAAAGAAAAAAAAAAAAAAGGCCCGGCTGGGAGCGGCGGCTCATGCCTGTAATCTCAGCACTTTGGGAGGCCGAAGCGGGTGAATACCTGAGGTCAGGAGTTTGAGACCAGCCCGGTCAACATGTTGAAACCCCATCTCTACTAAAAAAAAAAAAATACAAAAATTAGCCAGGCGTGGTGACGCACGTCTGTAACCCCAGCTACTCGGGAGACTGAGGCAGGAGAATCAGTTGAACCCAGGAGGCGGAGGTTGCTGGAGCCGAGATCGCGCCACTGCACTCCAGCCTGCACCACAGAGTGAGACTCCGTCTCAAAAAAACAAAACAAAACAAAACAAAACAAAACAAAA
>NW_016806071.1:1622608-1627249 GCF_001698545.2 Rhinopithecus bieti
CTCAGCCTCCCAAAGTGCTGGGATTACAGGCTTGAGCCACCACGCCTGGCCTTGTATTTTTAATAGAGACTGGATTTCCCCATGTTGGCCAGGCTGGTCTTGAACTCCTGACCTCAGGTTATCCACCCCCCTCAACCTCCCAAAGTACTGGGATTACACACATGAGCCACCGCCCCAGCCAAAAACTTTATTCTTTAAACCAAAATGTATCTTACTATCCATTCTGTCTGTAACCAGTTTTTTCTATTTAACAATATATTATTAAAAAAGCTTTCCATCATATTGTGTCATTTTAATAGCTACATAGTATTTCATGGTATTGACACACTGTGCTACAAATTATTCAACCCCTACCAGTGATTGGTCATTTAGATTGTCTCTTTTTTTTTTTTAGCATTATAAACAATGTTGTGGTATATACTAACAATGTTTATATACTAATTTATAAATTTACAATACTATAAACAATGTTTTAGCATTATAAACAAAGTTGTGGTAAACTTCCTTTTACACAGATCTTAGACACTTGTGTTACTTACCTATGATAAATCCCTAAGAGTGGTATGTGGTTTAAAAAAATCAGACAGGGGCTAGGCACAGTGGCTCACACTGGAAATCCCAGCACTTTGGGAGATCAAGTTGGGAGGATTGCTTGAGCCCAGGATTTTGAGACCAGCCTAGGCAACATAGTAAGACCCCATCTCTACAAAAAAAAATCTAAAAAAATTAGACCAGGTGAGGTGGCTCACGCCTGTAATTTCAGCACTTTGGGAGGCCAAGGCAGGCGGATCACTTATAGCCAGGAGTTTGAGACCAGCCTGGCCAACATGGTGAAACTCTGTCTCTATTTATTTATACATTTTAATTTTATTTATACACTAAAAATAAAATATTTTTTTAAAATTAGCTAGGTTGGCCTGGCATGGTGGCTCATGCCTGTAATCCCAGCGCTTTGGGAGGCCGAGGCTGGGGGGGGGCGTTGATCATGAGGTCAGGAGTTCAAGACCAGCCTGACCAACATGGTGAAACCCCATCTTTATTAAAAATACAAAAATTAACCGGGCGTGGTGGCACGTGCCTGTAATCCCAGCTACTCAGGAGGCTGAGGCAGGAGAACTGCTTGAACCTGGGAGGCAGAGGTTGCAGCGAACCAAAATTACGCCACTGCACTCCAGCTTGGGCGATAGAGCGAGAATTTGTCTCAAAACAAACAAACAAACAAATAAATAAATAAATAAAATTAAATAAAAATAAAAATTAGCCAGGCATGGTGGCACACACCTGTAGTCTAGCTACTTAGGAGGCTAAGGTGGGAGGATCACTTGAACCCGGGAGGTCTAGGCTGCAGTGAGCTGAGATCACACCACTGCACTCCAGGCTGGGTGACAGAGTGAAACCCTGTCTAAATAAAAAAAAAAACTTAATGAAAAAAATTCAAAACCAGAGGACTGAAAATTATTTGCTATGTCTCCCATCAAGAGACGTGGTCTACATCCCCTTTTCCAAAACCTGAAATCTGGTGAAGCTGTGCTGCTTGGACCACTAGAGTACAGTAGAAGTGACAAAGTGTGACTTCTGAGGCCAGGTCACAAAAGTTCATGCAGCTTCCACTTTTCCACTTTGGTTTCCTAGAATATTCCCTTTCAGGACTTTTTTTTTTTTTTTTTTTAGACAGACTCTCACTCTGTTGCCCAGGCTGGAGTGCAATGGAGCAATCTTGGCTCTCTGTAACCTCCGCATCCCGGGTTCAAGTGATTCTCCTGTCTCAGCCTCCCAAGTAGCTGGGATTACAGGTGCCCACCACCACACCCAGCTAATTTTTTTGTATTTTTAATAGAGACGGGGTTTCATCATGTTGGCCAGGCTAGCCTCGAACTCCTGACCTCAGGTGATCCACCCGCCTCGGCCTCCCAAAGTACTGGGATTACAGGTGTGAGCCACGGCACCTGTCCAGGACTCTCCTTTTTGAAACCCATCTGACATGCAGTGAATTGCCCAAGCCATAAGGAGAGGCCATAATCCCAGCTGAGCCGAACTTTCAAGTCATCCCAATTCAGGCATCAGACATGTGAGAGAAGAAGCTTCCAGAGGATTCTATCTCTGAGCTCTTGGAGTCTTCCCAGTTGAGGCCCCAGACACTGTGCAGCAGAGAATAACTATCCCCACTGTGCCCTGTCCAAGGTCCAAAGAATCCCTGAGCATAGTCAAGCAGCTGTTGTTTACACCACTACATTCAGGGTGGTGGTCATGCAACAATAGTACCTGGAATAAACGCAATTTCTCTTATAAAAATACACACATTTCTGGCTGTGTGCGGTGGCTCACTCCTGTAATCCCAGCACTTTGGAAGGCCGAGACAGGCGGATCACCTGAGGTCAGGAGTTCCAGACGAGCCTGGCCAGCATGGTAAAACCCCATCTCTACTAAAAATACAAAAATTAGCCAGGCGCGGTGGCGCATGCCTGTAGTCCCAGCTACTTGGGAGGCTGAGGTAGGAGAATCGCTTGAACTTGGGAGGCGGAGGTTGCAGTGAGCTGAGATCACACCACTGTACTCCGGCCTAGGTGACAGAGTGAGTCTCTGTTTCAAAATATATATATATATATATAGGCCGGGCGCGGTGGCTCAAGCCTGTNAAAAAAGAAGCTGGTTCTTATTGACTCTGTATCCCCAGTGCCTAGCTCAAAGCTGGTACACAGGAGAAACAATTCGGTTGTTGAATATTTCTGTAATTAAAAAACAGCAGGTTGGGCTCGGTGTCTCACACACCTGTAATCCCAGAACTCTGGGAGGCTGAGGAAGGTGGATTGCTTGAGCCCAGGAACTCAAGACCAGCCTGGGCAACATGGTGAAAACCCATCTCTAAAAAAAAAAATAATAATAATAATAATTAAAAAACAAAATTAGCAGGGCGTGGTGGCACATGCCTGTAGTCCCAGCTACTTGGGAGGGTGAGGTGGAATGATCACTTAAGCCCATAGGTAAAGGCTGCAGTGAGCTGTGATCATGCCACTGTACTCCAGCCTGGCCAATTGAACAAGACCCTGTCTCAAAAAAACAAAACAAAACAACAATAACAACAGCAACTTTAGGCCACATGTGGTGTCTCATACCTATAATCCCAACACTTTGGGAAGCTGAGCTTCAAGGATTCCTTGAGGCTTGTGGTTCAAGGTCAGCCTGGACAATATAGCAAGACTCTATCTCCATATAATTCAAAATAAAACAAACTAAAACTAAAAAAAAACTTTTATTTTATTTTTTTAATTTTGAGATGGAGTCTCATTCTGTCCCCCAGGCTGGAGTGTAGTGTCGAGATCTCGGCTCACTACAACTTCTGCCTCCTGGGAATTCAAGCAATTCTCGTGCCTCAGCCTCCTGAGTAGCTGGGATTACAGACACCTGGCCACCACGCCCGGCTAATTTTTTTTTTGTTTTGTTTTGTTTTTTTTTTGAGATGGAGTCTCACTCTGTCACCCAGGCTGGACTGCAGTGGCCGGATCTCAGCTCACTGCAAGCTCCGCCTCCCGGGTTTACGCCATTCTCCTGCCTCAGCCTCCCGAGTAGCTGGGATTACAGGCGCCCGCCACCTCGCCCGGCTAGTTTTTTGTATTTTTTTAGTAGAGATGGGGTTTCACCGTGTTAGCCAGGATGGTCTCGATCTCCTGACCTCGTGATCCGCCTGTCTCAGCNTGGGATTACAGGCTTGAGCCACCGCGCCCGGCCGGGGCCATTCTCTTTTATCTATTCCTGGTGACTGGAATGCTGTTCTGCAATAGCAAGTATGCCTTCAACTGCAAGTAACAGAACATCCTGACTCAAACTGGTTTAAACCATCAGGAAACACATTATCTCGCAAGATGGGCCCTAGGCCCTATACAATCAGCAGCTCAAAAATGTTGAGGAGCCAGCTCTTTCTCTCTCTTCTCTGCCATCCATGGGGTCAGATTCATTCTAAAGTTGGATCCTCCCTGGGTTGGAAGAATACAGCAGCAAATTCAAACTTCGCACCCAGACATGACAAGAGCCACAGGAAGAAAAGTGGGCCACGTCTGGTGTCTCTGTATTAGCTGCTCAGAAACACGTCTCAGAAGCCCCTTAGCAGACCTCTCCTCACCTCACATTGGACAGGATGGTCACATGCCTGTCCCTAAACTAACTACCAGCAACAGAAGTGAGATTAAAATCAGTGGAAGGGATCTAGGGGGTCAACCTCCTTCCATGACTCCGACAACTGCCCTTTTCTTTTTCTTTCTTTTTTGAGACATAGTTTTGCTCTTGTCGCCCAGGCTAGAGTGCAGTGGCGCGATCTCGGCTCACTGCAAGCTCCACCCCCTGGGTTCACGCCATTCTCCTGCCTCAGCCTCCAGAGTAGCTGGGACTACAGGCGCCTGCCACCACGCCCAGCTAATTGTTTTGTATTTTTATTAGAGACGAGGTTTAATCATGTTAGCCAGGATGGTCTCGATCTCCTGACCTCGTGATCCGCCCGCATTGGCCTCCCAAAGTGCTGGGGTTACAGGCGTGAGTCACCGCACCTGGGCAGTTCTTCCTGTATAAGAAGCTGGTTCTCGCCGGGCGCGGTGGCTCAAGCCTGTAATCCCAGCACTTTGGGAGGCCGAGACGGGCGGATCATGAGGT
>NW_016806071.1:1630605-1635939 GCF_001698545.2 Rhinopithecus bieti
AAAAAAAAAAAAAAAAAAAAAAAAAAATATATATATATATATACACACACACACACATTTTAAACATTTTGACTATTTAGTAAATGCTAAATTAAATCACAGTGCTAGTAAATGTTGAAAAAAAAAACTACATTAAGATTTTATAGCTTAATACAAGAAGACATGTTGACTCAGAAATGACCTCCATGACACAGTGGAGAAGATGGAAGATGTATGTCTGGGCTGCTACCTTGAACAATCTTACTGACATGTCTGCTTTAGATTGGGTTCCCTGGAAACCAGCCCCGATTCAGAGAGTTGTGGCTCAAAGTTCTTGGGGAAGTGCTCTTAGAAGATGTGCCTGGAAGGCAGGTAGGAAGTCTGGACTGGGCAGAGGCAGAAACCAACCTTCATTGGCTGTCATTGAGGCCTCAACTGATCCCATGGAGTGCCCTAGAGCGGAGACGGCCCTTCAGAGGTGTCCTAAGTAGGCTGGCTGTGGTGACCTACGCCTGTAATCCCAGCTCTTTGGGAGGCCGAGGTGGGGGCATTGTTTGAGCCCAGGAGCTCAAGACCAGCTTGGGCAACATGATGAAACTCCATCTCTACTAAAAATGGAAAGATTAGCTGGGGGTGGTAGCATGCACTTGTAGTCCTAGCTACTCGGGAGGCTGAGGTGGGAGGATCACCTGAGTCCAGGACATGGAGGTTACAGTGAGCTGTGATTGTGCCACTGCACACCAGCCTGGGCTACAAAGTGAGACCTTGTCTCCAAAAAAAAAAAAAAAAAAAAAAAAAAAAAAAAAAAAAAAAGGCTGGGGAGCTGGTATGGTGGCTTACACCTGTTACCCCAGTACTTTGGGAGGCTGAGGTGGGAGGATCACTTGAGGCCAGGAGTTTAAGACCAGCCTAGCCAACATGGTGAAACTGTCTCTACTAAAAATATAAAACTTAGCCAGGGGTGGTGGCACATGCCTGTATCCTCAGCTACTCTGGTGGCTGAGACAGGAGGATCACTTGAACCTGGGAGGTGGAGGTTGTAGTGAGCTGAGATCATGCCACTGCACTCTAGCCTGGGTAACAGAGTGAGACTCTGTCTCAAAAAAAAAAAAAAAAAAAAAAAAAAAAAAAAAGCTAAGCTGAAGCAAGGGCAGCCACCTGGCCATTGTACCTCCATATTAGCCAGGCATTGGCCATGAGCCATCCACTGGGAGGGGGCATAACCTTGACTGAGGATCTCTGCAGCTGAGGAAATTCCTTGTGAGAGATACAGTTGGCGTTCTTCCACAGCCAGTATTCCAAGCAGCTTACGACGGGCAGCTCAGCCAGAAGGGGGATCTAGGCAGAGAATCAGAGTACCCACTACAGTCCACCCCTTGCACTGCTCCCTTCCATTTGCTTCTGTGAAATTTGACCCATTTGGGAACAGCTTCTCTAGGTTTCTGGTTGGGTTTGTTTCCTGTGAAACTCAAAAAATAAGGGTTAGTGAGATGAACTGTAGAATTAGTTGCAGAAGTTGATCTCAATACTGCAATAGATACTTGTTATCACACTCTTTTACCACCTGTCCTAGATTTCCCTTACGTTTTGCTAGAATTTCTTATTTATTTATTTATTTATTTATTTACTTTATTTTTTGAGACAGAGTCTTGCTCTTGTCACCCAGCCTGGGGTGCAGTGGTGTGACCTCAGCTGACTGGAACCTCTGCCTCCAAGGTTCAAGGGGTTCTCCTGCCTCAGCCTCCCAAGTAGCTGGGATTACAGGTGCTCACCAGCACACCCGGCTGATTTCTGCATTTTTAGTAGGGAGGGGGTTTCACCATGTTGGCTAGGCTGGTCTTGAACTCCTGACCTCAAGTGATCCACCTGCCTCGGCCTCCCAAAGTACTGGGATTACAGGCATGACCCATCGCACCTGGCATTGCTAGCATTTCTTCTGATTTGGGCAGTTTGTCCGGTGGAGATCCAGATCCTCAACCCTGAAGGGTCCGAGCCTCAGTTTACTGTGCCCTGCTTAAGCCATGGCTGCTTTACTTGGGCATGTACGAATAAAGCCAGGCACAGTAGCACCAGAAGACCCCTAGTGCATCGCTTGAGCATGACACATATTCATCTCTGTTCCTATTACTTAGCCACACACCCTACCTCCTACTGATGACCAGGGGTAATTATCACCAACAGTATGGTGATTCCTTTCCTTGCTGATGGTCTCTTAGCTCAAGACATTCAAAAGAATCAAGAAGCAGTCATAGTTTAAAGTTCAAAGGAACTTCTACTGTGTCCCCAGTGGAAACATTCCCCCTCTGGGAGCTCTGGACCTGCAGAGCTTTGTGTTGCGGGGATAGGAGGCTCCCCTTAAAGATGGTATAACTTTGGGTAAAGTCATTCCCTGCAGCCAAAGGCAATTCCCAGGGAGCAATGCTCCTGTGAACTGTTAGCAGCCAATATTTCCAGAAGCTGATGAGTGTGTTGGCTCTAGAGAGGACATCTTGGTGAATTACCACCCCAGTATCCACTGCAACATCTGAGATTCACTTTTCTAACCATAAAATGGGAATAACAATAGCTTATTGGCATGGTACTGGGAAGGAAATGAGATAATGTTAAAAATTCTGGGTCGGGTGGGGTGGGTCATGCTTGTAATTTCAGCACTTTGGGAGGCTGAGGTGGGTGGATCACAAGGTCAGGAGATCGAGACCAGCCTGGCTAACACGGTGAAACCCTGTCTCTACTAAAAATGCAAAAAATTAGCCCGGCGTGGTGGCGGGCACCTATAGTCCCAGCTACTTGGGAGGCTGAGGCAGGAGAATGATGTGAATCCAGGAGGCGGAGCTTGCAGTGAGTTGAAATTGTGCCACTGCACTCCAGTCTGGGCGACAGAGTGAGACTCTGTCTCAAAAAATAAATAATAAATAAATAAATAAATATTCTGGGATTGATTGGGCACAGTGGCTCATGCCTGTAATCCCAGCACTTTGGGAGGCTGAGGTGTGCAGATCACCTGAGGTCAGGAGTTCGAGGACAGCCTGGCCAACGTGGCAAAACCTTGTCTCTACTAAAAATACACACAAAATAATTAGCCAGGCGTGGCAGTGCACGCCTGTAGCCCCAGCTACTTGGGAGGCTGAGGCAGGAGAATCACTTGAATCTGGGAGGTGGAGGTTGCAGTGAGCCGAGGTTGCACCACTGCTCTCTAGCCTGGGCAGCAAAGCAAGACTCCGTCTCAAAAAATAAAGTTAAATTAAAATTAAAATTTTGGAATTATACTCGACAAATGTTAGTTATGTCAAGAGCTCCATAAAGTGATCATGCTTCCTTTTTTGCCTTGGCCAGCAGGAGCTCATAGTTTCATCTGGTGCTCATTCACAGAAGATATACTGCTCATTTTTATTCTCTTCTTATTTCCTTGGTTCTCCTGGTTTCTTCTTCTTTTGTCTTTAATTAACCTTACACACAATCCTTTTGTTTCAATCTCTTTGAACTGGAATCATTTTTGCTGAGTGGCAGAGGATAAATAAATGCCTAGCAGAGGAACTTGCTGCTCTGAAGACAGTTCATTTTCCAGGAAGTAACAATGCCTCACCTAGAACACCGCCCCAGCACCTTGTTCAAACCTAGCCAAGCACTTCACGACTGGGTCTTTGATTTGTTTTGGCATCTGCCAACCAACCGGCACCTAAGCGTGGGAATCCCTCCATGTGGAGGGTGATTCACAGCTCTGACAAATTGGAAAAATACAAAGCAGGTACCAAAAATGGGGGGGATTAATGTTATCAGGCACTCCAATCAACCAAAGACACTGCTGGTAATCTTTATTCCTGCTCTTCTTCCAGACTTCCCACCCTTCTACCCACCGCAGATGGCTTAGTTAGTAGTCTCACCCTACTTTTGGAATTGAGCCATTTAGGGGACAGAGACATAGCAGAGAGATGAGAAGGTAGAGAGGGACTGGGGCATATGTGACCAGATGTTTATGGCTGAGCTTGGTCCTCCCACACCAGGCTGCCCATCGGGTTTGGCCCTGACCTCAAGGCATCTGGAGGACCCTGTCATGGAGTCAGCAGGTCTCAGATGGGCCAGCTGGGTTCTCTGCCTTGAGATCTCTTCACCACCTCCAGGTTAATCCTGTGAGCTCCCACCTCCTTTGCTTCTCTCCCTCCATAGGAAGCCTTGGAGTGCCAGTGGGGTGCCATGCCTATTATTATTTCACGTAAGTATATAAGATGAACCACACTCATCAATAACACTTCCTTGGAAATCACGTTAGCAAGCATGCTTGCTGAGGGGTTTCAAATGTCCCACTGTTCATGGCTCTTGGCTCCATCACCAGTTGTGGTTCTATGGCATGTTCAGGAATAGGTTTGGGAGGTCTGGTGTTGAGTTTCCTGGGGCAGGGGTCTTGTTCTCGCAATCACATCCTTGTCTAGTAAGAACAAGCACATGAGCGTGTTCACGGAACCCTTATGGGCTGGGACTTGGAGTTCAGGTTCTGGGGGCTCTGGGAGGGAGAGAGAAGGTCAAAACAGTGATGATGCTGGGTAAGAGGCTGGAGTTGGGATGTGCAGATTCCAATCTTAGCCCTGCTGCCTACTAGTTGGGTAACCTGGTAAACTGCCCTTTCTTCCTCTCTAAGCCTCAGCTTCTCCCCTGGAAAACAGGTGACATAATACCCACCTTTAGGGTTGTTGTGACTGCCAATAAAATAACATTTTATTGGCACAGTGACTCACACCTGTAATCCCAGCAATTTGGGAGGCCAAGGCCGGTGGATCACTTGAGGTCAGGAGTTCGAGACCAGCCTGGCCAACATGGTGTAACCCTTTCTCTACTAAAAATACAAAAATTAGCCAGGTGTGGTGGCACATGCCTGTAGTCCCAGCTACTTGGGAGGCTGAGGCAGGAAAATCGCTTGAACCTGGGAGTTAGAGGTTGCAGTGAGCCAAGACCTCACCACTGCACTCCAGCCTGGGTGACAGAGCAAGACTCTATCTCAAAATAATAATAATAATAATAATAACAACAACAACAACAACAACAACAACAATATTTAGAGCCTGGGTGCAGTGGCTCATGCCTATAATCCCAACACTTTGGGAGGCTGAGGCTGGAGGATGGCTTGAGGCCAGGAGTTTCAGACCAGCCTGGGCAACATAGTGAGACTTTCATCTCTTTTCTTTTTTTTATAGCTAGAGTCTCACTCTATTGCCCAGGTTGAAGTGCAGTGGTCTGATCTTGGCTCACTGCCACCTCTGCCTCCCAGGTTCAAGCCATTTTCCTGTCTCAGCCTCCTGAGCAGCTGGAACCACAGGCACATGCCACCATACTTGACTATTTATATATATATAATATATAATA
>NW_016806071.1:1636479-1651570 GCF_001698545.2 Rhinopithecus bieti
TTGTTTTTTTTATTTTAAGAAAGAAGTAAAAAGAGAATTGAAGAAAAAAAAGATAACATTAAGAAAACTAGCACCTTTTGTCTGGGTGTGGTGGCTCACACCTGTAATCCCAACACTTTGGGAGGCCGAGGCAGGCGGATCACGAGATCAGGAGATCGAGAGCATCCTGGCCAACATGCTGAAACCCTGTCTTTACTAAAAATACAAAAATTAGCTGGGTGTGGTGGTGCATGCCTGTAATCTCAGCTGCTTGGGAGGCTGAGGCAGGAAAATTGCTCGAATCCAGGAGGCGGAGGTTGCAGTGAGCCAAGATCACGCCACTGCACTCCAGCCTGGTGACATAGTGAGACTCTGTCTCAAAAAAAAAAAAAAAAGAAAAAAAAGAAAACTAGTACCTTTTACCATTTCCTGATCAAACACCAGGCTAGGTACTTGGCCAAGCATTTTATAGTTATTGTCGCTTATTTATTTATTTATTTATTTGCGACAGAGTCTTGCTTTGTTGCCCTGGCTAGAGTGCAGTGGTGCAATCTCGGCTCACTACAACCACTCCCTCCTGGGTTCAAGTGATCTTCCTGTCTCAGCCATCCGAATAGTTGGGACTATAGCTGCATGCCACCACGCCTGGCTAATTTTCGTATTTTTCTAGTAGAGATAGGGTTTCACCATGTTGGCCAGGCTGGTCTCAAGCTCCTAACCTCCAGTGATCCACCCGCCTCAGCTTCCTAAAGTGCCGGGTTTACAGGTGTGAGCCCCCATGCCTGGCCTTATTTTTTTTTTATTATTTATTTATGTATTTTGAGATGGAGTCTTGCTCTGTTGCCCAGGCGGGAGTGCAGTGGCACCATTTCAGCTCACTGCAACCTCTGCCTCCCGGGTTCAACTGATTCTCCTGCCTCAGCCTCCCAAGTAGCTGCGATTATAGGCATGTACCACCACGTCTGGCTAATTTTTTTGTATTTAGTAGAGACGGGGTTTTACAATGTTAGCCAGGCTGCTCTCGAACTCCTGACCTCAAGTGATCCACCCGCCTTGGCCTCCCACAGTGCTGGGATTACAGGCATGAGCCACCAGACCAGGCATTTATGTTTTTAAATTATTTTTAAAAAAGAGAGAGAGATGAGGTTTTGCAGGCTGGTTTTGAACTCCTGGGCTGAAGTGATCCTCCCATCTCAGCCTCCCAAAGTGCTGGGATTACAGGCATGAGATGCCATGCTCAGTCCCCAGAGAAGAAACTTTTAGACAGGCCTCTGAAGAAGTGTGATGGTGAGCAGGGTCACACCAAGGCAATGAGTGGCTGGTGTCAGAAACTTTTCCTAGCGCAGATAATCGAAAGAGGCAGTCCTTTGGCCTTGGGGTCCTTCTGTTCAGGGAGTGGCACTGAGCAGAGGGTAACAGTGACTCAGGAGCCAGCGGAAGGCTTCAGAAACAAGCTGCTGACTGCCCAGTTTTGCTGTGGGCTGCCCAATGCTTTGTCCTGTTTATAATGGTAATTTGGGGGAAGTGGGGGAGTGTGTGTGGGCGACTCTCTGAGGGTTGGAGCTGAAGGCTTGAAGTTAGGTTTCCCAAACCCACAACAACCTAGGAAACGTTTATGGGAAGGAATGCTGCAGATGGTTTTATGTGTGTGTGCGTGCATGTGTTCAAGAGGGGCCAGCAGCAACAGAGAGGCAGAACAGTGAGAGAGCGAGAGCGAGAATGAGAGGGACTGAGTAAAGAGGAGAGAGACAAAGAAAGGAAAGGAGAGAGAAACAGAAGGCAAAAGATACACAAACAGCAGATGAGACCAGGAGAGAGGACAAGAGAGGAGGACAGACATATGCAAGAAGGCGGGGTGGGAGGGAGAGAAACAGACAAAGAGAGAATTCATTTGACAAATGCTCGCTGAACACCTACTACGTGCCAGGTGCCATTCCAGGCATTGAGAATAAAACAAAGGACAAAACAGACAAAATCTCTGTCCTCATGGGTCTTTCCAGTGGGAGAATGGAGAACCTCAGAGAGACGGTAGAAATTCAGAGATGCCCACAGAAAGAGACTGAGGGGCAAGTATCCAGAAAGACCCAGAGACAGAGATAAGCCAAGACATAGAGACAGAAGAGGCTGAAACATGTAAAGACGCAGAGAGACAGAGGCACAGTAGAGAGACGAGAAGGTGGGAGCCCCAGGAGAGGGAGCAGAAGGCCAGCATTCCAGAGGGGAAGAGAGCCACAGCCCAGGGGCACTGCCGGATAAGCTCTTTTCCTGCCAGCCTGCTCAGCGCCATGGCACTAGTGCTCCTGGGCGACTGGTGTTCTCTCATTCTCTCCTTCCAGTGTCCTCTTCAAGCTCCCAATGTAACCACTGCCACTCCCTGTACCCACGCCCTGGGCTCTCTTGCATTTGGCTGGAAGGATCCTGAGGTGCTCAACAAACATTTGTTGACTTCAGGAACTATCGCCTCATCATATGGATGGGTAAACTTAAGCCCAAACTAACAGTTCAGGATGGCTTCCTGGGCCTCCTGGGTTGGAAGCAGTGCCAGATAAAGGACAGAGCATTCAACTGGGAGCTAGGACCCTTGTGGTGAGGTGGAGGGTGGGGTCCTCTCAGAGGTTTCTGCCGCCTCCACAACTGTGGAGCCTATGAATCACGTGAGAGTAAGTTTTGGAAGAGACCTGTATTTGAAAGCTGGGACTTTGACGTTTGCCGATGTCTGTTTCCGTGGAAACAGGAATCAGAATCAGAGAACGAGCCTGCAAGCTCTGCTCCGGGTGCCCCAGATTGCGAGGGTGAGAGGGCCGCTGACTGGCACACTCCATGTGTCATCCGCGTGTCTCTGGAGTCCTCTCAACCTCCAGCACGGGCTGATGGGGGAGGGAAGCAGGGCTGGAGCCCCTGCAGGAGGGGTGGCTAGAAGGGAGGTTTTGAACACAGGGCTCCATAGGGGAATAACCAACCGTTACTGAGCACTCTTTGGGCGTCTAGTGCTGACCTCTGTATCTGCACCCATGCAGTGTCGGGCACACAGATGGAATGGAATGAGTGGCTCCAATGAAGGAAACTTGCCATTTCCAGCACACTCATCCTCAGGATGAAATTACTCTGTTACGCTTTGCCACAAAACATGAATCCTTCATTTATTCAGCACACATGTAAGCCAAGTACCGGGCAACACGGAGGTGAACAGGAACATGTTCTTGGCATCCCTCAGCGTCCACAGGTGTCCAGGCTGGGTCCTGAGTTCACAGATGCTCATAAATTCCTACGTGAAGCTGCAAGAGCTCCCTGGTCACCTCTCCACCCTCATCTATCACCACTTCCTCCTGAGCCCCATGTGCATTCCCTCAACCAACCATTGCTCTAACAAGTTGGCTGTCTCATGCCTCTGTGCCTTTGCCCATGCTGTTCCCATGGTCTGGCATCCCTCTACCCCTGCTGCTCTGCCTAGCAAACTCCTACTCATCCTTTAAAGTCACAGCTCCAAACTTATCTCCCCTGGACAGCCTCATCCCCTAGACAGCGAGTGCCTCGATGGTGCAGGCTGAGTACCTCCATGTCTGTGTGCCCAGAGAGGTAAAGGCACTTCTCCAACCCTGCTGAGGCCACTCTCCTCCCTCTTCTTAGGGACTCCATGCTAGCTTCACCCTAAACCTCCACCTAGTTCCTCCAGCCTTGCCCTCTGCATGGACTCCCTGCAATCAGCATTTGTGCAGGTTCTAGAGTCTCCCACTTTCCAGCAAAACACAGCAACACTCTTATGTCTGGGTGCTGGCTGTCTCTTACCCCGAGAGTTATCCGCGCTTGCTGTCTCCTCTCTCCCTCCCACTCCTCCACTGCATTCTCTCGCCTCTGCCTCCCTTCCACTCCTCCACTGCCAGGGTCTGGCTCCAGCCTCATCACTCCCCTAAAACTGCTCTATGTGACTGAGCATGGTGGCTCACACCTGCAATCCCAGCACTTTGGGAGGCTGAGGTGGGTGGATCACCTGAGGTCAGGAGTTCGAGACCAGCCTGACCAACATCGTGAAACGCCCCCCCCATCTCTACTAAAAATACAAAAATTAGCTGGGCATGGTGGCGGGTGCCTGTAGTCCCAGCTACTTGGGAGGGAGACAGGAGAATTGCTTGAATCTGGGAGGCGGAGGTTGCAGTGAGCCGAGATCACGCCACTGCACTACAGCTTGGGCAACAGAGGAAGACTCCGTCTACAAAAACGAACAAACAAAAAAAACTGGTCTACACAGGCCAACTGTGCCCTTCACAGAGCTCTTTCCAAAAGCTGTGTTGCTTGGCCACTCTCTCCTGGAAGCACTATCTTCCCTGGGCTGTCTCCTCATCTGTGGCTCTGGGCAGTCCTCCTTGGTCTCCTTCACTGGCTCCTCCTGCTTCAGCCCTGCTGGTAAACCTAGGAGCCTGTCCCTAGCTTCCCCCTGAGAGCGCTCACCCATTCCCATTACAGCCTGAGGAAGGAAGGTCACCTCCTCCAGCTACCTTCCCTGAAGCCCTGGGGCAGCTTAGCGCCCCTGCACTGTGCCCATGGGGGCCTGTGTGTTCCATCACTACCCTTGTCACGCTGGGTTGGATCTCGTAGGTACTAATGGAGTCATCTGCTTCCCCAGAGGTGACAAACCTCCAGGGAGCAGGGACCACAGCTCTCTTGTTCACACACCCATCCCCCACATCCAGGACAATCCCCGACAAGCAATGGGCTATGGAGAGAGATACAGCATGAAGGACCTTGAATCTTTTTGCTGCGGAATTTGGGCTTCATTTTGGATGAAATGGGGATTCCCCAAAGAGTTTTAAGCAGGAGCATGACATGGTCAGACCTGTGCCTTAAACACATCCCTTGGCTGGGGAAGGAAGGGTGAAGGGGAGTGTTCTGAAGGCAGGGAGACCAGTCAGGGGCTGTGCAACAATTCAGGGCTGGACCCAACCATCTCTACCACACACCATGGGGCCGGTCTCTGCTCCTCCTCTTTCTCACTCCCAGCCAGTGCCAAGCTTGGCCAGCTGGATCTGGTAAACATGGCACCTTCTGTGTGCTCTCCTCACCCGGCGGGAGGGTGTTGGTGCCAGGTACAGAGATGGAGATTGACTACAGGAATCAGATGGGGAGAAATAATGAGGCCAGCTCTGGACACATGGACTTTGAGGCATCAGAGAGACAAGCAGATGGAAATGCACTGTGACTGAACACACATGGCTTTGAGGCTAAGGAAAAGGGTCTGCGCCAGTGGGATGGATTCAGGAGTCATTGTCATTGAGGTTCAGGTGCAATCAGTGCCATGTGAACTTGCCCAAAGACAGAGACAGAAGGTCCAGGACAGAGTCTGAGAGAAGCCCATCTGTGGTAGATTTTACTACTGTTCAGCAAACATTCACTCCCCCTTCCTACCCCATTGATGCTCGGCTTGGCCATGTGACTTGGAAGCGGATGTGAGGCTTGCGTGAGTTGGCCTGGCCACTGGTGCTCCTTTTACTCTGGAAAGAACATGCCAGGCAGCCTCTGCCCTTCAGCCTGTGCCCCAGAATGGGAGACCCATGGGACAGACTCAAGCTGTACCCTGAAGCAGAGCTGCCTAGTTGACTGCAGACCTGTGAGTGAGAAATAAATGGCTTTTATTATAAGCCACTGAGATTCGGGGGCTGTGTGTTATGTAACACTGTATCAGCAATAGTTTGACTAATAAAATTTTTAGAAGAGGCTGGAGAAAAAAGAATCCGTTAAAGGATAACAGGAAGAATGGCCCGAGAGGAAGAGGGAGAACCAGGAGAGAGTGGAGCCCTGAAGCTGTGTGCGGAGAGGGTTTCAGGAGCGTGGGAACCTCTGATGCTTAGACAGGGGTGTGCTGCACCATTCTGCACCATGTCTGTGAGTCTTTCCCATATGTTATGCTTGGGTCATCACCCCTCTCTTTTTAGTTTTTTAAAAAATTGCAGGCCAGGCACGGTGGCTCACGCCTGTAATCCCAGCACTTTGGGAGGCTGAGGTGGGTGGATCACGAGGTCAGGAGTTCGAGATCAGCCTGGCCAACATGTTGAAACTCCGTCTCTACTAAAAATACAAAAATTAGCTGGGCGTGGTGGTATGTGCCTGTAATCCCAGCTACCCAGGAGGCTGATGCAACAGAATCTCTGGAATCCGGGAGGCAGAGGCTGTAGTGAGCTGAGATCGCACCACTGCACTCCAGCCTGGGTGACATAGCAAGACTCTGTCTCAAAAAAAAAAAAAAAAAAAAATTGCAGTAAAACATATATAACAAAATTTACCATTGTAACCGCTCTGTAGCGTACACTTCAGTGGCATTGAGTGTATTCACATTCACATTATTGTGTAACCAATGGAATCATCATCCATTTCCAGATCTTTTTCATTTTCCCAAACAGAAACTCTATTACCATTAAACACTAACTCCCCACTCCCTCCTCCCCCAGGCTCTGGCAACCGTGTTTCTACCCTGTCTCTCTGAATCTGACTATTCTAGGTACCTCATATGACCAGAATCGTAGAGTATTTGTCCTTTTGGGTCTGGCTGATTTCACTTAGCATAATGTCTTCAACGTTCATCCATGCTGTAGAATGTATCAGAACTGCATTCCTTTATTCTTTATTTACTTAATTTACTGATTTTTTAAAATTTTTTGAGACGGAGTCTCGTTCTGTCGCCCTGGCTGGAGTGCAGCGGTGCGATCTTGGCTCACTGCAATTCCCCACCTCCCAGGTTCAAGTGATTCTTTTGCCTCAGCCTCCTGAGTAACTGGGACTACAGGCACACGACACCACACCCAGCTAACTTTTGTATTTGTAGTAGAGACGGCGTTTTGCCATGTTAGTCAGGCTGGTCTTAGACTCCTGACCAGCCTCCCAAAGTACTGGGATTACAGGCATGAGCCACCGCACCAGTGAGAACTGCATTCCTTTTTAAGGCTGAATAATATTCATTCAATGTTTGTACCACATTTTATTTATCCATTCATTTCTCGATGAACGTTTGCGTTGTTTCCATCTTTTGGCCCTTGTGAATAATGCTGCCATAAACATGGATGTACAAATACCTGTTTGAGTCCCTGCTTTCAATCCTTTTGGGTATGTACTTAGAAGTGAGATTGATGGATCATATGGTAACTCTATGATTAATTTTTTGAGGAACTACCATACTGTTTTCCACAGTGGCTGTACCACTTTACATCCCACCAACCATGCACAAGGATTCCAATTTCTCTACATCCTCGTCAACACTTGCTACGTTCTGTTTTTGTTTTGTTATAACAGTCATGCTAATGGGTGTGAAGTGGTCAGCCCAGGTCTGACTCCATACTTTGCTACAGTAACCGGCTTCCTGCAGTGTTACCTGACAGCATCTCCTCTCAGGGACGCCAACTGAGCTCTCATTTTCTGCCCTGGGGCTTCTCTGACACCACGGCAAGGGAGACCTGCTGAACTGCGGGGCATTCTGCTCCTGACACAAGGACAAGCTGTCAGTAACTCCACCTGGCAAGGCTCCTCCCTGCCAGAGACTTCCTTCCCCTGACTGGAACATTCCTCCTCACCTTTGCAAGGTTAACTCCTACACTTTCTTTAGCGTTCAAATGTCACCTCCTCAGAGAAGTCCTCCCTGACCAGCACCTCTTCCCCCACCAGATCAGCCCTGCTATTATTTGCTCTTACAGCATCCTCTCTCCGTGGTTCCTGGCACTGGCATAGTTTGTAATGGCTTATTTGAGTACCTATTGAATTAATCCTTGCCTCTCCTGCTAGGCTGTAAGTTCCACAAGGAAGGAGACCATAATCACCCTGTTCACCACGGCATCCTCAGCACTTACCACGATGCCCCGTCCATACCAAATATTTAGGAAGCCCTTGTTAAAAGAATCACTTTATTCAAAAAACATGTAATGATTTTTTTTTTTTTTAACTGAGTACCTGTGCTAAAAGAAGTGCGGACAGGCCAGGTGCGATAGCTATGCCTACAATCCCAGCATTTTGGGAGGCTGAGACAGGAGGATCGCTTGAAGCCGGGAGTTCAAGACCAAACTGGGCAACAAAGCAAGACTCTATCTTTACAAAAAAGTTTTAAAAATTCACTGGTCATTATGGTGCACTCCTGTAGTCCCAGCTACTTGGGAGGCTGAGGCAAGAGGATTGTTTGAGCCCAGGAGTTTGAGGTACAGTGAACTATGATCATACCACTGTACTCCAACCTGGGTGACAGAGTGAGACTCTGTCCATCCTTCCCAGCCAAAAATAAAACCTCCATTAAGAGTGGGGCTAGGCCGGGCACGGTGGCTCATACCTGTAATCCCAGCACTTTGGGAGGCCAAGGCGGGCGGATCACCTGAGGCCAGGAGTTCAAGACCAGCCTGACGGATACGGTAAAACCTTGTCTCTACTAGAAATACAAAAATTAGCCGGGAGTGGTGGTGGGCACCTGTGTCCCATCTACTTGGGAGGCTGAGACAGGAGAATTGCTTCAATCTGGGGGACAGAGGTTACAGTGAGCTGAGATCGTGCTAGTGCACTCCAGCCTGGGCGACAGAGCGAGACTCCATCTCAAAAAAAAAAAAAAAAAAAAGTGGGGCTAAAACTCCCATGCTCATACAATCCTTTCACTTCGGCCTCTCAAGTAGCTGGGACTACAGGTGCATTCCACCACATCTGGCTATTTTGTTGTTGTTGTTGTTGTAGAGACAGTGTTTTGCTTTGTTGCCCAGGCTGGTCTCGAACTCCTGATCTCAAGTGATCCTCCCACCTCAGACTCCCAAAGTGCTGGGAGTATGGGCATGAGCCACCATGCCCTGCCAGAGTGCTTAAATTCTTATGAAGGAAATAGGTAGGGGGAAAAAAATACACACACACACACACACACACACACACACACACACACACACACAGTGGTGATAGTTGCATAGTTGCTATGGAGAAAAACAACATAATGGAGGGCAGCTGTCATTCTTTTTTTTTCTTTTTCTTTTTTTTTTTTTTTAGACGGAGTCTCGCTCTGTCACTCAGGCTGGAGTGCTGTGGCCGGATCTCAGCTCACTTCAAGCTCCGCCTCCCGGCTTCACGCCATTCTCCTGTCTCAGCCTCCCGAGTAGCTGGGACTACAGGCGCCGCCACGTCGCCCGGCTAGTTTTTTGTAGTTTTTAGTAGAGACGGGGTTTCACCGTGTTAGCCAGGATGGTCTCGATCTCCTGACCTCGTGATCCGCCCGTCTCGGCCTCCCAAAGTGCTGGGATTACAGGCTTGAGCCACCGCGCCCGGCCATCTTTTTTTTTCTTTATTTTTTTTTTTGAGTCGGAGTCTCCCTCTGTTGCCCAGGCTGGAGTGCAGTGGCGCGATCTCGGCTCACTGCAAGCTCCGCCTCCCGGGTTCACGCCATTCTTCTGCCTCAGCTTCCCGAGTAACTGGGACTACAGGCGCTCGCCACCAGGCCCAGCTAATTTTTTATATTTTTAGTAGAGATGGGGTTTCACTGTGTTAGCCAGGATGGTCTCGATATTCTGACCTCGTGATCCACCCGCCTCAGCCTCCCACAATGCTGGGATTACAGGTGTGAGCCACCGCGCCCAGCCGAGGGCAGCTGTCATTCTAAAGAGGTTCCTTTGGTAGAGGCTCTGGTGATTTGACCTGGAGGAAATGAGGAGGGAGTGAAGCCTTTACCTGGGAGAAGAGTGACCAGCAAGAGCAAAGTTTTGGCAAGTGAATGAAAATAGAGCCCTGCTGGTCCCAGGCTGAGGGAACTCAGAGGCCAGGGCACTCTGGTGAGGTGGAGTTGGGAGAGGCTGTGGTGGGTGTCAGGTTCCTCTCCCCAGCTACCCGGGATAGGGCCTTGCCTTCTGCTTTCTTTTTTCCCCCCTTTTTCTTTCTTTTTCTTTTTTTTTTAGATGGAGTCTGTCTTTGTTCCCCAGGCTTGAGTGCAGTTGCGCGATCTCGGCTCACTGCAAGCTCCGCCTCCCAGGTTCATGCCATTCTCCTGCCTCAGCCTCTCAAATAGCTGGGACTACAGGTGCCCGCCACCACGCCCAGCTAATTTTTTGTATTTTTAGTAGAGACGGGGTTTCACCGTATTAACCAGGATGGTCTCGATCTCCTGATCTTGTGATCCGCCCACCTCAGCCTCCCAAAGTGCTAGGATTACAGGCGCGAGCCACTGTGCCCAGCTGGTTTTAAATTTAAATCCACTTCTTTCTTAGCACCTGTTTACTGGCCATGAGTAATCATCATTTCCAATTTTCGAAACATTTCCCCAATTACTGTCTCCCTTGAGCCCCCAAACAACCATCTCAAGCGGCTACTCTCCATCATCAGAACCTTGGGCTCAGCCAACGCTGACTAATAGCCTAGTGGGTGATTCCTCATCACTTACCTCTCTTTGTCCTCCCAGCCTGCCTTTGGCATAGGCATTGACATCCTCACTGCACAGAGAGGATGCTGAGGCTTGGAGGGGAAGGTCACTTGCCCAAAGACTGCCAGCGAGCCAGTGAAGCCAGGTCTTTGGGTGTTGGATTTTGTACTCCTCCTGTGGAGGCCTCTGATCCCTCAGGGAAACTTCTGCTAAAGCCAGAGCTGACCGGCCGGAAGGTTTTGATCAGAGGTGTCGCCGTGCAATTCTAGGACTGAGCGTGATGGGTGCAGAAGGGGGACGGGCTGCATACTCAGCTTCCATTGAAACAGCCCCCAGGGGAGCCTGCATCCATCCTCCTAGCAGCTGTGAGGAGCACTGAAAGAGAGCTTTGAATGAACCAGTGAAAGTGAACAAGGTCTTCTGGCATCCTTGGCAAGCACAGTCTCCTGGGTTGAGTTCATGGGCCTGAAGTCCCTTTCCTTTAACCGCCTCCTTCTGGAGGCCTGGACCCCACCCATCTGGTGCCAGAGCCCAGGATTTCTGCTGTCCCAGTTGCTGGCAGCCAAGAGAGGAAGGAGTGGCCCTTCTAGCCTAAGCTTGGAATCCACCTCTCCGTCTTCGCTCCCACCTCACCTGCATGTCCTGCAACATCTGGTTACCCAGTTCTTCATCTGTCCTTCTGTTCCTTTCACCATGTTACTGGGCACTGAGGGTGCCCCAGAGAATGATGATCATTCCCTGACCCTAAGGAGTCATATTCCCAGGGGAAAAATACACCCCTGAACCACACCCATGCAGTGGGGACATGGAGGGCACACCTGCCCCGAACTGGGAGTTCAGAGGGGGAGTCTGCGAAGGCTCTCTGAAGGAGACGCTGCCTGCCCAGGCTGGATCTGAGAAGTGTTAGTAGGAGTCTGTCACCGGAGGGGGCTTTGGGCAGGGGACTTCACTACAGTGTAAGCTCCACGGGGTAAGGATTTGTGTTCCGTTTATGACCCAAGGCCTACAACAGTGTGTGGTACATAGTAGGTGTTCAATAAGCAGGTCGTAAAAGAAAGAAAGAAAGAAAAAAGGAAGGGAGGGAGGCAAGAGAAAGATGGGGGAGAGAGACAGAGAGAAAATGAGTCAGGGTGGATGTGGGAAATGGCATGGCCATTCTGGAAACTGAAAGTACAGAGTTCCAGGTGGCTGTAGCTTAGGAGGGTGGGGCTGAGCCGAGGGAGTGGCCTTATCTAACCCTATTGTTGGTGTTGTCAGTTCCTTATCTCTCCACCGGGCCCAGTACTTTGGGGCTGGGGTGAGTTTTCCCTCTCTCCGTCCCTGGGGGCTCCTGGTGCCTACACTGAGTGTTAATATACACACAGGTATTCAGCTTGTGCTGTGTGCTGGAGATACACAGATAACTCAAACTGAGATCCTACCCTCCCAGTCTGGTGGGGGAGACAGACAGTAAACAAGTGGCTACAACAATGGGGAGAATGAATGGTGCCAGTGAAACGAGATAAGATTGGAGGGAGAGAAGGACAGGTTTCGCTCCAGGAGTGAAAAGCAGGGGGTTTTTGTGGAGGAGATGGCACTGGAGGGGATGTTAGCCTTAAAGGATGGCAGAAGAAGGGAACTGCGGCAGGAAGCATTCCAGGAAGAGAGACATCAAGCCCAAAGATGGGGCCTGGGGGGATCCAGAGGGGAAAGGTAGACTGGGGCCTTGAATGCTGCTCATGGGTGTTTGGACTTGCTTCTGATCTGACCACATTTTGGATAATTGTGCCAGCAGCCACACACCTAGTTAGGGCTGCTGAGTGGTCCCACTTCCAGGGAACCCCTCAGCAATCTTCTAGCCAGCAGGGGTGAGGGGTGGTTAAGACGCTCTCCCTGCTCTCTCTGCCTGGACTCTCTCACCATCTCTTTTAGCTCCAACAAGGAATCTACCAACCAACGTGCAGCTTTGTTGTGTCAAGTTCCAGCAAAGGGCTGATCACAGAGTGCCTGGCACAGGGTCTCTGAACGCTACCCCTCTCTTCTTGCCACATGTTTGGAAAGGAGGTGCTAGTCCTTTTTCCAGGGTGGTGGTAGGGAGAGAAAAATATAGAAGGGAAATCTTAACATTATAGCACATCAGATTATCAAGAGATACTGAAGATCTTCTAACCTCCCTTTGCCATTTGACAGATGAAGCAACTGATGCTCAAATAGATATGCTTGTGTTACAGCCATGAAGTTGGTAGAGGCATGGCCAATCTGGTAGAGTCCTGGGTCATAGTAGGGCCAAAGAAGGGCAGTGTCTTCTCTTTTTTTAGCCAGGACCAAACCGATACTCCTAATTTGTGGGCCTTGCAGACACAAGATGAGTCAGGCTTCTTGTGAGTCAGTCTGTTGACAAGCCATCCCTGGCCATTCCTAGCCCATTCAAAATAGATGGAAGTCCAGGGGAAGGGTATGAGCAGGCCAATTTAATTAGTGTGGGCTCTAAGGTACCTTAAGTTAGCCCTATTGAATTTAAACCGCCTAGGGGAAAAAATAACTGTCATTATTTCCTTCTGTCCTCTATCCTTGTATTCCAACTCCCAACCTCCATGCTTCCCTCATTCACAAAACAACCTTTAAAATAGGGACTAGCGCAGAGACGCCCATAAACTAGGTCTCAGCGTTCCTTTTTTCTGCCCCTTTCCCCTGTGAGCGCTGGGTCCTGGAAGGGAGCAGAATGAGTCCGGAGGTGTCCGCAGGGCCTGGCTGTATTCTAATTTAAGGAGGTTGTTACATTGAGTAGAATATTATTCCAAAAATGCACCCAGAGTCTCCTTCCTGAACCAATGCAGATCCTTTAGCTGCGGGGCATTTCTTTTAAAAGCCCCTTTTCTCTCTTCTACAGATCAAAATAAGCAAACTTTAATGGTAGGGAATTATTGTTTATTTTGTTGAAATCTAGTTCTGAGTTTTCCTACTTGAAACGTGTTTTCCCCAGGACACTGACCTATCCTTTAATTGTTTGGTGCGAGGCATGTTAGGGGAGGGGCGTTACTTGTTTATTGGAACAGCGCAGTTAAAAAAAAAAAAAAAAAAATCAACCTAGGCTAACAGTTTCAAGGCTCCCCTAAAGATGTATCCAAACAGGCAGCCAATCAGCGCTTACACAGCTTTTTCTGCTTGACTCTTTTAAAGAGACAGTGCCGACAGTGTTTTATCACATTTAAAGAGATCAGCTCTCTAAAACAGTCTGAAAATGGGGAGCCTTCCCCTATTTCGCCGGTACCTGGTCTTAAGAGTCTCTAATGAGGGGCACGCAGTGTGTCTTCTGGGTTCTCGGCGTGGGCAGAAAGGAGTCAGCAGCAAATAGCTGGGTCACTCTGTCAGCCCCCCCTCAATTTCCCATTGTACACCTGGGTCACTGACAATGGAAGCTTCCCCTCCCCCTACGCCTGACTCTCGTCCCCCACTCCCCAATTTAGCTCCATTTATTTGAAGTTTGCACATTTCTGTGGCGCGCATTCCGCGTCGCGGGCCGCCCAGGTGACGCCCCCCATCCCCGAGTGGCACCCTTTCCCGTGGAGAAGCCGAGGGGCTAACTTGCCAGGACTGGCAAACCTTGGAAATTTGGGAGAAATCACTCTTGTTCCTTAGTTGAAGTCCCCTGTCCCCACCCCACCCCCCCAGCTCCCCAAAGCACGCCAAGGGCCATTTTCGCGCGGCTCCACTTTGGGGTTTTCCAAAGTATTTTAATGATCTAGTAAAGGAGCAGCCGCGCGCATCGGCGCCGGCTCGAGCCGTCCCGCTCTCAGCGTGGAGCCCCGGGCCCGGCGCTCGGAAGCTAGACTGGGCGAGAGTGAGGCCCGGGGCGGGGCGGGCTGGGGCCGGGCTGGAGTCTGGGGAGGGGCCGGGGTCGGAGCCTAGGGGGAGGACAACCGAGAAGGGAGGGCGAGATAAGGGTTGGGCTGGCGCGGGCCACGGCGGGGGGGAGGTGAGGGGCAGATAAGGGAGACGGACGTGGCGGGAGGGAGAGAGCGGCGACCGCTTGGGGTCTGCGCCCCTCCCACCGGACGCTGCCGCAGCGCCACCCTAACCCCCAGTGGTCCACGCCGCGGGGAGCGCCGGTCAGATACCCCTCCTCGCTGGGGCGAGGAGACCAGGGTGCCCCAGCCCGATTCACGTCGTCCCCGCCCCAGCGACAGAAAAGAGAGGCTCGCGCCCCAGGACGCCCCCAGTTCGCCCGCAGGAGCAGGCAGCGGCTCCGCGGAGGCGGCCGCAGCGGGGACTGCCGCGGCCGGCGCTGTCAGGGCGTCCCTCCCGGCCGTCCCGGGCCCGCCCCCGCGTGCGCCGATTGGTCGACGCGGCCATCCATCGCGGGACGTTGCCGCCCGCCTCGCTCCCTCGCCCGGGTAGCCACGTTCGGTTGAGCTCCAAGTAGACCAGCGGCGGCGGCGGCGGCGGCGGCAGCGGTAGCGGTGTTGGAGGCGCAGAGGGCGGCGCAGGCGGAGCCGGGAGGGCGCGCGAGCGAGAGGAGAGCGGGCGGCCGTGCGGGCGGCGGCGGCGGCACTCCAGGCCGAGCCGGCGCGGGAGGAGTTCCAGGGCGATGGGGCCGCGGCCGGGGCTGACGCTTTGACAGCTGGAAAGAGCGCGGAGCCAGCGCCTGGGGGGGAGGGAGGGGAGCGCGGCGAGGAGAGCGCCAGCGAGCGAGAGAGCGAGCGAGCGAGCGCCGGGGAGGGGGCCGGGAGCGAGGGGCAGCTCGGGAGAGCCGGAGCGGTAGCGGCGGCGGCGGCGGCGGCG
>NW_016806071.1:1653984-1692103 GCF_001698545.2 Rhinopithecus bieti
CGCCCTCCGGCCCCGGGTCCGGGCGCCGCCTGTCTGGCCCCTTCCCCGAGGCCGCGGCGGGCGGCGTGGGAGAGCCCATTGTTGGGAGCCGGAGGAGGTTGGGAGATCGGGGAAGGGGCGGCCGGGGGAGCTGCCGGAGGAGGTACTTGGTGGCCGTGGCGCGGGCCGGGCGCGGGACCCCGCGGTGAGTGGTGGGCGAGGTCCTGCCAGCGAGCCTGGACGCTCGCTCCAGCCGGGCACTCGCCGCGGTGGCCGCACTTTGCCCACCGGGCGCGGGCAGGGGGCGCGTGGCTTCTGCAGCCCCGAAGCCTCCTTTTGTCCGCCGGCGGCGTGAGGAGTGCGTGCCGGGGGCTTTGTTCGGCCGGGAGCGCTCTCCCTTCCCTGCGTTCGTATTCGTCACCGGGTCCGCGTCCTCGGACGCCGGGCTGGGCAGCGACGGTGGCTCCGGCTTGGCCCCAGGCTTGGGGCACAGTTGTTTGGGGGGAGGTGACGAGGGTGGTGCTTTGCTGCCCTCTCTGGAGCGCGCCAAGCACCCGGAGTCCAAGGCTGAGTCTCCCCGGATCTCCAAAGCTGGGGAGAGCGTAGCGAGGACTGGGTCGGGAAAGGCAAGGTGGCTGTGGGGTCGAGTGGCTTGCGAGTTTGAGGAACCTAGGTGGGTTTGTCTCCGACGCCACTTGGAAGTTCAAGTTTGGGGGCTGCTGTCCATCCCTCACTGCTTGAGGTAACGCGTTACCCGGTCCCCACCCCCTAACTGTTCGCACCTGGCGGCCCTGTTTGGGGTTAGCTAGCTGCTTACCTCTGGTTGGGGCCACAATGGGACGGCGCAGACAGGGCTCAAAGCCTGCTGGCAAGGTCCTGGAGAGCGCCGGTGGGATCTGACGCCTTCCCCTCTCTCTCTTTGCTCCCTGCCCACTTTCCAGGTTAGCTTTATACGTCTACGAATATTTACTGCACGTAGGAGCACAGAAATCTGCACAGACCTTCTTATCGGAGGTGAGTGGGACTCCCCCCAGCATCCAATTTCTTGACACCCCCCCTCCCCACTGTTCTTAGAGCCTTTGTTTTCAGGAGCAGCCACTGTGGCCACCATTTTGAATTTTTATCACCTTTTGGCATTTATTGTTAGTTGGTCTTCCCAGCCTTTTGGCTCTAGGAAGCCCCCAGCCCACCCCGTGTCTGCTCCTCTAAGCTGCCTCCGCTCTTACCTTTCCAGATTCGATGGGAAAAAAACATCACGTTGGGAGAACCGCCTGGGTTTTTGCACTCGTGGTGGTGGTAAGTTTGTGTGATAGTTTTGCATGTGTGTTTGTTTTGTTCTGAGCCCTGGGTCCAAGTGAACAAAGAAGGGAGGCCTGGAGCAGGCCCTCCACCCTGTGGCCCTCCGAGTTGCACAGAGCGGGGCACCTCGAGACACTCCGGCCCAGCTGGCCAAGGAGGAAAAGGGCAGAAGAGGATGCTACCTGAAGTTTTGGGGGAAGAACGATAAAACCATCTATGATGTTGGGGTAGAAACTCCTTACTTTGACATCTTACTCTGGGGCTCTAGGCAAGGGTTTGAAAAAACATTGGAGGATTTTTGTCAATTCTGCATGTTGCTTTAATTAGAGGAGTGGGGGTGGGGCGGCGTGGAGGGGATACCAGGTCTGTTTTACAACTAGCCTGTCCCTTCCTTTTCTCCTCGGAGCTTACAACCTTAAGAGAGGACATCTACGGGGCTTTTCCAGGCACCCTGAGAAAAGCAAGAAAGGGCTGCCACTTCCTTTAAAGATACTGATTCAGACTGACTGGTCCTTCCTTTCCTCTGGGAGCTCCCCGCCCCCCTTCCCCACTAAAACCGCAAAGTGTTGTTTTATGCAGAACCTTAACTGGTCAGAGTCGACCTCACAGTGTCTGTAGTTAGGGGCTCCCACTCTGTGACTCTCTTACCAGGTCTCTGTGTCCTTTGGGTGTGGGGCCACCGCAGGTTTGGTCTCTGTTGGGTATACGACAGCCAAGAGGGAGCTTAGGGTCAGCCGGACCCAGTTGCCCTAAGTGTATGATCCTGGTGTTTTGTGCGACTGACTGGTGGAGTCTTTGACATCCTTTTGAAAAAGAAAAGAAAGCAGAGTGGCTTTTGATATTTTGATGGAGTTCAGCAAAACGGTGTGTCCTGTCTCCTGTCGTCGTCGGGATCTTAGGGATCTTAGCGGGTTTTCCTGCCAGCTCAGGTTACTGTTTTAAGTCTCTTAGAACAGCAGGAGGATGAAGTGTCTGTTCTAACTTGTGCAGAGAAAATGAGTTTTTAATTACTTCTGCCAACCTCGGAACTGCAGGTCTTGGAGGCATTAGTGTGGCGGAAGGATTCCACCTGTAGGAGTGGGTGATAGGTTTTCTGTGGCTGTTTTTGGAGGGAGTGTGTGGATGGGGTTGGCGACTCTGATCGGCTTGGATCTTGTAGAAACTTAGGCTTATGATTGAAGGTTACTTAGGCTTATGAGTGAAGAGGCTGGGGAATTTGTAGTGTTGGAAACCTTTAACGTGTGGAGGAGGTAATCAGATGTGTACAGTTCCAGAAGACAGAAAGGAATGTTCTCTAGCCCCTCTCTGCAGCTAGTAGAAGTCCCTGATTTTCCTGTTATATCCAGGATCTCCTGAAACTTCTCCATCCTTAGCCACAGGAACGTAGAGTCTGTTGTGTTAGGCCTGGGCGATGGTGGCTTATGAGTGGCTGTGGTCCTGTTTGGTAGAAGTTGGTTCCTGCGATTTGACACTGAGCAAAATGACCCAGGGAGGAAGCAGTGGAGCTTGTCTGGTGAGGGACAAGCTGCATTATTCACACACCTTGAGTGAGATGCTTGTCTGATGACTTGCAGAGCTGGCTGGCTGTGACGAGGACAAGAGCATTGGACCAGGAGTCGGACTTTGGTTTTGGTGCCCAGTTTACCCTTTAAGCTGGTTCTGTCACTGGGCCTTGGGCTTCTGATCTGGAGAGTTTCTTAGGTCCCTTGTTAATAACAGTGATAACTCCGTGTTTGAATAGGGCTTTATTGGCTGACATAGGACTTGTATGTCTGTTCTCATACAATATGTTGGAGTGACTCTACAAAATCTTTAGTAGGGGGGTGAGGCAGGCATTTCTGGGCCTGCTTCCTTCCCTTTGCTGGCAGGTGCTTCTCTGAAGAGGGCCCTCTACTGCAGTGTGAAAGGACCGGATACTTGGATGTCCATGACCTGTCCTTTGCCTAACTGATTTGTGTTTTTTTGGTGCGTGGAGGGAGGAGTGGTTCTTGCATAAGAATTCCTTGGGGGAGGGCTTGGGTGGGAGTGGGGGTGGGGTGGGAAGGGTGGAGGTTTGGGCTCTGGGATTAAGAACCTGTAAAATTTCCTTTATTGACAGAGTCTCCTAGATTGCTGGATGTGTGAATCATAGTTGTGTCCTGACTTTGGCACTTGAACCTTTTTTAGGATATGCAGCCATTTTGGTTTGGGTGGTGAAAAGAAAACAGATGAGACCAGTATGGATTCTCATCCACATTTGCGTTCGTCCTCCTAGGGCATCCACGAGTGGGTTCTACTAACCCCTTTGAGCTTCAGTTGCCCCCTGTGTAAAGTGGAGAGAAAATTGCCTACCTTACAGTCCATGGTAGACACAAGTAGTACCGGTGTGAGGCATCGGGCACGTAGTAGGTATTTGATATATAAGAACTATTACTCCCATTACTAATGGCTGGCTTGCCAGAAGAAGTTGGACGTGTTTTGTTTTTTAGGCTGTTTGCCCAGTGAGAGCTGATAAGGTGGGATTGAGCCTTTGGGAGACCTAGTACTGTTAGCACCATGCATTGTGCACTTGCTGTTGTGTACACAAGTAATGATTAGTAACCTGACCTTATTGTATTTTCCTCCTTGCAGTGTATTTTGGGACCTTTACTGTGCCGCTCCTGAAAGGAGAGACACTTGTGAACATTCGAGTGAAGCAAAAGCCTTTCATGATTATGTGAGTAACGCATTTTTAATCCTAGCAATAATTATAGGGTTGGATAGCTCTAACTTCTCTAGTACGAAAAGCAAATACACAGCCAGTTGGCAGTGGTCTTTATTTTCTCCTTGCCTTTCTTTCTGTTCCCCTGCCCACCTCTCTGCAGGCCTCCCCATGGTACCCTTCTCCAGCAGTGTTCTGACTTGGTGAACGGTGTTTCATAATGTTGTGATTGTGAAAAATTGTGTAGATATCTATCTGGAGAATTAAATGGTGTTGTACAGGACTCAGAACTATGTGAGACTTATGTTAAGAGTGGACAGTGAGCTGAGAGGGGACTAAGCCTCTTTAGTGTTGGTTTCAGAAGAAATTGTAACAAACGAAAGTCAATACGAAACTTGTGTTTTGGAGTTGAGTGAGAATTTGGTGAAATGGAACTTTCTTGCTCTGCTTTCCAGAGAGCGATCTTTCAAATTATGGGTGTGTGTGTGTGTGTGTGTGTGTGTGTGTGTTTGGTGTGGGTGGGTTCATACAGTATCCACTAACGATTTGTACTCCGAGATTATCAGCTAGTTCATAATCTTGTGGCCAAAATATTCTTGTGAAGATAGTTAACGTCATCAGATTGTAGTTCTTTTTACTCTATTATTCACTTTCTACCTGGATGAGTTTCTTAAGATTTATGAAATTATTATGAGAGAGTTGTCTGCCGTCTATTCATCTCCCATAGCAGTCCCCTTCAGGAAAAACAAACAAACCCAGGTTTCAAACCTGGATTGGAATCCCACATGATGATCCGATGAAATGGGTTAGGACCCATCTTGGGGAGATGGAAGAGGACATGTCTGAAGGTCTTCCATAGCCTCCATTCAGTTCTGCTTGCTGACCCTATAGATGGTTAAGCATGTCCATATAGCAGGTGATCTAATTGGTCTTGCTCTTCTGCGTGCAGTGGGTAGGAATGGTCCTGGGAATCCGTGGGTCCTTGGGAGTTGGTTTCTTGAACGTTGTTAGGTCCCACCTGCTTGGCCCAGCCACCTGAGTTCCCTGTATGTGGAGGTTGAAATTGGCTGGGAGACCAGACCCATTTGGTTGTTTCACAAGTGGTCAAATCCCATGATCACCAATGTCTTCGTGGTGAAAATTTCTCCTGTAATATGAGGAGTTAAGAGACTCAGGTGGTGAGTGACCCACTGGTTTTGAGAATATTCAATGTGATGCAATTTTGTTGTGAATGAAAAGTTAATGCTCTTGGAATGGAACGCTGAGGAAATGGAGCAGTTCTTGTGCCCTCTTCAGGGCTGAAAAAGAGAAGCTGGTGAATGATACGTCTGGTCTGATAAACTTACGTAGTAGTGAAAGGGAGAGGTCACTGGTTCACTTATGATGTGGTTCTTCTGGGAAAATCCCATGGTGATGATAAGGTTTCCTGAACTGGATGTTCAGGGAGGCTAAGAGGTACACAGCTGTATAAAAATAGTTGGTGAATTTGACCTTTCTACCTAGTAAAAGTCTTGCATGGTTTTTTTCCTAAACCTGTGAACAGCCAACACTGTTGCTAGTTTTTGACTACTATGCAAATAGTTTCGTTTTAGAATCTGGGGTGGGTGGGTATGTCTGTTTCATTCTCTTGATGTAGCATATCTATGCTATTTTTTGCCTGTACCTTTCAGAGAAGTTAGTGATTTAAGTTTGGTGCTCTATAAACTTGAGACTCTTCGGCAACTTGTGGTGTAGTCTTCCATCTTGAAACAATATGGCAGCAGTGAAAGTTTGCACATGGGTTTGCTTTCAGTAATTTGCTAAGGAATGGCAGTAGAATTTTTTTTTTTTTTTTTTGAGACGGAGTCTTGCTCTGCCGCCCAGGCTGGAGTGCAGTGGCTGGCTCTCAGCTCACTGCAAGCTCCGCCTCCCGGGTTTACGCCATTCTCCTGCCTCAGCCTTCCGAGTAGCTGGGACTACAGGCGGCGCCTCGTCGCCCGGCTGGTTTTTTGTATTTTTTAGTAGAGACGGGGTTTCACCGTATTAGCCAGGATGGTCTCGATCTCCTGACCTCGTGATCCGCCCGTCTCGGCCTCCCAAAGTGCTGGGATTACAGGCTTGAGCCACCGCGCCCGGCCGGCAGTAGAATGTTATAGAGATCACTGAGGTTGGCGTTGATATTTAGAAGATCCTGCTAAGAGATGAGTTCACCCTCATTGAGGCCCACATTTCATACGTGTGGGGTGTAAAAACCTTTTTTCCTGAATTGAGCTCCACCTAGTATCATGTGGCCCGAGAGTGAGCATGTGGGAGGAGGGATGGAGTGATGAATGGGGATTATGAAGGAGTTAAGGGGTAGCATTGAGTTGGAGAGGTGACAGCTGAGAAGCAAGTGGAAAACTGAGAAAAACTTGAGAAAATTAGGAAAAGGAACCCACTTTTCTCTTTGTCTTTCTCAAGTCTTCATCTAGTGTCTTCCTTCCTGTGACTACCGTCTAGTTAACCTTCATTCTTTCTTGCTAAAATGATTGCAGTAGCTTCTTGCTGACTCCTTCCTCTTGCCTGGAGTGCAGTCCTCTCTTACCCATTCAAATCCTATTCATCTTTTAAGACCTCCTTCTTGGAGAACTTACAAGATAGTTTTCTGCATTCTGTGATCACCCCTTCTCCATATCTATAAAAACCACCTATACAAAGCCTCTGTTGGCAGCTTTCCATGTGCCAGGCCACTCTGCTAACTGCTGTAGGTTCAGTCCCTTATATCCTGCCAGAGACCCGATGAGAGAAGGCTTATTGTTCACTCCATTTTGCAGATGAAGCAGCTGAGGCACACAGCGGTTAATTCCCAGCTGGGAAGTGGTAGTTAGAATGCACACCCATGGAGTCATGACTGACTCTGGAATGGGTGTTTCTAACCCCACCTGGCTTGGCCCATGGCAAGTAGCATTTGTTTGCACTATTCCACCTACCTTCTCACTTAGGGTTGTCTTTCTGGCAACAGCCTATTAATTTTTTCCGTGTTTGAGACTGTGAACTGTTCATCTCTGTAGCTCCCACAGTACCTTCTATGTAGCAGGCACACGTTCTGATTGTATGAAGGAGTTCAGGTAACGGTAAGAATGAGTAAGTCGCTTGGGGTCGGTGAGCGTTGGATGGTGTTCTTTTAGAGACTTAACTGTTGCGGGTGCTCTTGAACAAGGTGATTTTAAAGTTAGTTAACTAGTTGCCTTAACTGATTTTTAGAAAATCGAGTGTGAGTAAGTGTTTGTTGACTGACCTTCTGTTTTCTATCAAGGAGATCCAAAGATTCTTAGGGTCTGGGGAGTTTGTGCAGCCCAGATACCATACCCATCTTCAGTGGGTAGGAAGTGCTTACAGGGCAATGGGAGCATTGGAGAACTCAAGTGTGGAGTGGACTTTTCTGATACATTGGTTTGCATTAAATCAGAAGAGGTCCCCAGGCCATGGGAGGAGGGTCAGGGTCCCATTGTAATTTCCTTGCTGTTACCCTCAGGCCAGAGCAGTGCATCTCAGAGTGTTGGCAAAAGCCCATGGGATTCCATTGGGGCATCTCTTTGGGTTCTCTTAGACACTGTTGTCTGGGTCCTGACCTTTTGTAGAGTGGACACTTCCAGCTGCATGAGTGTCTCTTACTATGCGCCCAGTGGTGTCCTGGCCACCTTCTCTGCTTTGACCTTCTCCAAGGTGGACCTGCAGGGAAGTGTCTTTGGTGCCTTCTCAAACAATAAGCAATCCTTTTCTCCCGTGTGGTAGCTAATTTTGTGTTTTCCTTTTGGTGTCAAGAAATGAATGGCATTTGGAAGGCCAAGAAATGAGTGGCCTTTGAGCCAAAGAGACTAGAGAATAGCGATGGATTCTTTTTTTTTTTTTTTTTTTTTTGAGACAGAGTCTCGCTCTGTCGCCCAGGCTGGAGTGCAGTGGCCGGATCTCAGCTCACTGCAAGCTCTGCCTCCCGGGTTTACGCCATTCTCCTGCCTCAGCCTCCCGAGTAGCTGGGACTACAAGCGCCCGCCACCTCGCCCAGCTAGTTTTTTATATTTTTTAGTAGAGACGGGGTTTCATCGGGTTAGCCAGGATGGTCTCGATCTCCTGACCTTGTGATCCACCCGTCTCGGCCTCCCAAAGTGCTGGGATTACAGGCTTGAGCCACCGCGCCCGGCCTAGCGATGGATTCTTACACCACACATACCTGCTGTACTTTTTTATAACACGTTTTCATTCGTGTGATTGTGGTTGGGCTTTGCAGTTGCCTTGTTGGTTGGGTTTTGTTATAAAATCTCACTCCTATTTTACAGATGAGGAAACTGAACCTTAGAGTTTAGGTGGCTTGTCCAAGGGCAGGCAGCCAGGTGTTGGCAGTGCTGAGACTAGAAATCCTCCATCTTTCTAGTTTTACCTCGTAGCTTTTATTGACACTTACTTGATAGAGAATCCCTGCAAAACAGAAGGGAGGTATTTGCAGTTGACCTGAAGCATATCTGGCACTGGGTATGCTGGTTGGTGCCCCCCCACAACATGTTCACTGAAGACATGAACTTAACAGAATTGAACGGAAGCTTCTGCAAGGTGAATTGTGGAGTCACTGGCAGAGGTGAGACCTGAACTCTGGGAAGCGGGTTTGCCGTGGTGCAGTGGCTTTTACCTTTTGGCAGGGAGAATGTGGTAAAAGCTATGGACAGTATTTCCAGAAAGCCCTCATAGAGGGGACTTCGTGCATGGTTTCAGGAGGTTCATGGACAGCTGCTCCAACCCCAGCCCCTTTGTGATTCCCGGTGAAGAACTTTGGGAGTGAAATGGACATGGAGTTCCATGACCTTGATGAATTTTCCTTGCTTGCCTCAGTTTCCTTCCTCTGTAGACCTGAGTTCCCTTTCATCTTGACTGTTTTGTGCTCTACCTCGGTGAAGCTGGCTTCCTGGCCCTGTGCTCCCACCCCAGCAAGACTCTGCTGACTCCTTCCTCAGCAGAGAGGAGACTTTGCCTTGAGAAGGGTTGGTTAAAGCAAGAAAGTGCCCCAGAGTCGTGGGCGTGGGCAGGCGCTGAGGTATTTGTGGCTGTGTGGCAGGGGTCCAGCGTCCTTGGTGGGTTTGAAATAGCAAAGTGATATTTGAGAGGGCTCTCCTTGGATGTGCTGAGCTGAGGTTCCTGCCAGGCAGGCAGTGTCCATGCCTGCCAGAACCCTTTAGGGGGAGGGGGACGAGAGGGTGGCAATGCAGGCTGGAATAGGTGGAGAAGGCCTGCAGCTGGGCTTCAAGGAGCTGGGGGAGTGTGCTGCCCCGTGATAAGCCAGGCCAGCTATCTGCCCAGAGGTCCTGGCAAGTTCACGGTGTTGCCTTTGGCTCTGACCCATGGCACCCTTGTGTGGAAGATTAAAAACACAAAACATACACACTTTTTTTTCCCTCTCCCCCATTCCCCTTGGAGCGGAGGCTTTGGGTTGCGGCCCCTCTTTAGGCTCCCGCCCTGTTTTCTGCAATTCCTCTTAACCCCAGAGGCTGCCAGACTCCTCCATCGGTAGCTAATTAAACATTAAATGAGAAACTGGAATTGCATTTTGCCAGAACCTGAGTAATGCAGCCACCTTAATGGGTTTCAAGTGGCGGCAAGACCCCAAATTGCAAATCCTTGCCCTTTATTTCAAGGCAGGAGGTGGGGCGGGGGGAGTGGTGGGGACCCAAACAAAGTTTTTGGCAATGGTCACTTCATTTGAACTCCCAGACCAGCAGTGTGCACCAATCTTTCGCATAATGCCATCTTTGTTAGCTAAGCATTTGCAAACTTGGACTGAGAGTTAGCTCTGTGCCAGCCAGCACTCAGAGGGAGCTGGGAGACACCCAGCTCTCCTCACAGTTCCTTAGGTCGTCTGAATTTTGTGAGGGAGGCAGGTTCTCGAGTGGAGAACCTCAGGTCAAGGGTACCTCCTTCCCTTGGCTTCCCTGCCTCTGTATGAGACTGTGTGTGTTTACGCCTTAACAGGGAGAAGTGGCAGGGAGGTGTGTGTGCTTGAGGGTCTGTCAGCCAAGATAACAGCAATGTTACACTAGCTGTAGCCTTTATAATAGTGTCTGAGGGTTTAGAGTATTTAGAAAAATTAATCTTTTTTAGCTTGGTAATAATTCTGACCATGGCACAAGTGCATTAGATGATTCACATAAACTTCTTTAATACATGTTGCTAGAAGCTTACAGCAAATAGACAATCGTGATTGTTTGTTTTTGATTCACTGGGGTAATGTTTTTTTCCCCCGCTCTTGTTGCCCAGGCTGGAGTGCAATGGCGCGATCTCAGCTCACTGCAACCTCCGCCTCCCGGGTTCAAGTGATTCTCCTGCCTCAGCCTCCTGAGTAGCTGGGATTATAGGCATATGCAACCACACCCAGCTAATTTTTTGTATTTTTAGTAGAGACAGGGTTTCGCCATCTTGACCAGGCTGGTCTCGAACTCCTGACGTTGTGATCTGACTGCCTCAGCCTCCCTAAGTGCTGGGATTACAGGCGTGAGCCACCGCGCCTGGCTGGTAATGGCGTTTTTGTAGCCTTGGCAAGATGAGTTTTAGCAATGTTTCTCTCTGTGTTCTGCATTTCTTTTCCTGGGTTTTGAATCCTCTGGATTTTAAAGGGTTTGGGTTCTGACTGGTGGCTTGGACTCCCATGTGAATTCTAGTTTCCACTCTGTCATTTCCTGGCTGGAAATCGTCAGGGATCCTCATTTCCTGGCCGGGTTCCTCAGTTTTCCCATCTGTAGAATGGGGGAATGGTGATTCCTTTGCATAGTGGTTGTGAGGGTTAAGTAATACAGTACAGTCATCCCTCAGTATCCAGGGAGAATTGATTCTAACGCCCCCACTGCCCGTCCCTGCTGTCATGTGTCACCCTCGCACCCTCTCAAGGGGCAGAGTTGGCGGTCCTGTCACAGACTGGTACTGATAAATGCTCCCCTGAGATGTCTGTGTCCCTTATCTGTATTGGGCAGAATGGTCCTCTCCCGCTTCCGCGTGTGGCCACTGCATGGCTTAAGTGGTAAGGCCCAGAGGGCATGAAGCTTGGCATCAGCAGGAATCTAGATTTGCATTTCAGCTTCACGTCCTTGGTAGCTGTGGGGGCCTTCATTTCTTAAGGTCCATCTCTTTACTGTAAAATAGGCTCAAGGATTGTCCTGACGTAGCCCACCATGGGGACGGCTGTGAGACAGGCTTGGAAAGCTGTCCAGGGGAAAGTTGGTTGTGCTGTGAAATCCTGTGTCATTGTTAACAGGGATGAAATGAGGGGTCTTGCACTGTTGTCTTTGGTAGGTATCCTGCCCTCGCAGGTGCTCAGACTGTCCCTGATTTTTTTATTTTATTGTATGAGGGAATCCCCTTTTATCGTATGTGGGAATCCCACAAAGGGGATTCCCACATATAATTAAAAAAAAGGAGTCTTAAGGAGACAGCTTGAGAAGGGAAGTGCCAGCCATGGCAGGTCCATGGGAAGGTGGTTCTGACCACATTGGCTTCTTTTTCTTTTGACTTCCTGGGGTGATCCTGAGGCCTTGACCAGTCGGCTCTCAGACCAGGAGAATAAGACACTACCGTGTTTTGAGGTTACCAGGCTCCTCCTATGCTCACTGTCTAGTTGAAGAGACAGATGCAGTCTAGGATGAGATGTGGGCCTAAAATGAATTGTGGGGAATGATCTTGTTTTTCTTTCTTTCTTTCTTTCTTTTTTTTTTTTTTTGAGACGGAGTCTCGCTCTGTCGCCCAGGCTGGAGTGCCGTGGCGCGATCTCCACTCACTGCAAGCTCTGCCTCCCGGGTTCACGCCATTCTCCTGCCTCAGCCTCCCGTGTAGCTGGGACTACAGGTGCCTGCCACCGCACCCGGCTAATTTTTTTTGTATTTTTAGTAGAGACGGGGTTTCACCGTGTTAACCAGGATGATCTCGATCTCCTGATCTTGTGATCCGCCCGTCTCGGCCTCCCAAAGTGCTGGGATTACAGGCTTGAGCTACCGCGCCTGGCCATGATCTTGTTTTTGTAGAGACCAAGATACAGAGTCGATATGGAGTTGGGGGCGTGGTGCGGGGAGGTAAACAGTCCCACTCCTGTGTTGTAGTGAAATATATATTTATCGTAGATAAAAATAGCCGGATTGCAGGTGATGGAACTGGAGGTCATCTAGTGTTGTTTCAAGTAGCTAAAGAAACATGCCCAGAGGGAAAAGTGCCCTGCATGAAGTTACCAGTAGAACTCAAACCTGCAAGCCTCATCAGGAGTCCAGGATGCTTTCTTTCCTTTGCCTTGTTGCAGTTACAAGCTGTGCAAACATGGGCACCTTAAGTAACCTCTGAGCCTCAACTTCCTCGGGTGGAAAATGGGGTTAATAAAGTATACCAGGCCAGGCACGGTGGCTCACGCCTGTAATCCCAACACTTTGGGAGGCCAAGGCAGGCAAATCACTTGAGGTCAGGAATTAGAGACCAGCCTGGCCAACATGGTGAAACCCTGCCTTTACTAAGAGTAGAAAAATTAGCCGGACGTGGTGGTGGGTGCCTGTAGTCCCAGCTACTCTGGAGGCTGAAGCAGGAGAATAGTGTGAACCCGGGAGGTGGAGGTTGCAGTGAGCCGAGGTTGCATCACTGCACTCCAGCCTAGGTGATACAGCAAGACTCAGTCTCAAAAAAATAAAAAAATAAAGTATACCTTTATAAGGTCATAAAGATTAAGTTTACACACATACACACCATATATAATAGTGCCTAGCACAGTGTAAGTTTTGCATAAATGTGTGCTGTCATTTTTCTTTTTTAAATTTATTTTTAATGTTTTGTAGAGACGTCGTCTTGCTTGTTGCCTAGGCTGGTCTTGAATTTCTGGCTTCAAGGGATCCTACTGTCAGGGCCTCTTAAAGTGCTGGGATTATAGGTGTGAGCCACTACACCCGGCCTGTGCTGTCATTTTTCTTACCTCACCTCCGGCCTGCTCTGAGTCCTGGCTTCCTGATGGGCAGTGTTCTCGGTGACTGATAACAAGGGGCCAGCAGAATGACCTTGGGGTGAGAGGTGTGTGCCTGTGAAGCGTGAACCATCATGGGCTGGTTCCCCTGTTGATCAGCTCTCTGGATCCCTGGGTTTCAGGAACCCCCGAGGGATTGTGGCGGCAAGTCACATATGTTCTCCCCGCCCCAATGATTGGAGGAGCAAGTCACATATGCAGCTTCCAAGCCAGCCCGGGTGCTTGTGAGGGTGAGAAGAGAGTGGACGCTCAGATGCTCCTGGCCTGCGCCTGGCCTGAAGTTGTCCCATCACTGTCCATTTTCTCCTTGCCCAGTGACTTCTCATTTTCTAGGAATCTGGAACAGGCACTTTCCCCAACCACTTTGGCCTCTTCACCATGATTCCTGCTTGCTACCGTACCACCTAAGAGGGTTTTTTCCTCGCCTGCCAACTATTCCTTCTGTAGAGCCGATGCTAGCCTGGAATGTGGCTGGCTCTACCAGGCCTGCCAGGATGACACCTATGGGAAGACATCCCTCTTCTGTTTTTTTCCCCAGGAACTAACTCTGTAACTCTTTTAGTCATTTGTTATCAGCTGCCTGGAAGGAGAGTTATTTCAGTTAAGGTTGTGTCTCTTCCCTTCCCCTTTCTGGAATGAAAGCTCCTTGAGGGGAAGAACTTCTTACCCTTTCTGCCATCCCGTTCCTGGGGCCTGTTGCAGGTCTTGAAAGCATTCTGAGGTCGGTGAGCAAGGCTCTGAGCCTTGAGAAGTGAGAAGGATTTGATTCCTGCCCAGGCATCAAGTGTGTTAAGTACATGTTTTAATGAAGATGGACAAGGGGCACATGGTGAAGCATTGTTTTGTAAACTGTGAGCTGTGACCCATTAGTACATCATGAAACCAACTTAGTGGGTCATGACTGGTAATTATCAAAAGAGAAACAACCGTATTACACAGAGTAAACACAAGTATTGTTTCCGGAAATGTCTGTTTTCAGTGTGTTATGTGTGCATATAACAGTAAGCGTGCCCTGGGTTTGTGTTGTAGAATTTGCCTTATTTTGGGGCTCAAGGCAAAGTCAGAAGGCCACTTGCCCAGAGACAGCTGAGACTGAATCTTAGTTCCTACAAGTTAAGTGACTTGTGTCAAGTGACAAGCAATTGCTGAGCCTCAGTTTCCAGGTCTGTACTAGAAGGAAATGATCCATACCTTAGAGAGTTCTCGGGGAATTATTCCCCCACCACCTCTTGTGCTTTCAGAGTGGTGCCTGGTGGGCACCTGGTACCTTTGTCTCTGTGGTTTGCTGCCATAGTCTTAGTGCATTGAATGCACAGAAAGTCTCAACAGATGCTTGTTGAAGGCAGAGTAAGCAACAGCTCCCGTTGGAGGGGGTGGGACTGTGGCCTGGACCACTCTGGAGTGGGCGCGGGAGGAGAGGGCCTGGGAGTGCAGGGACACTCTTCTTCATCGCTGAGTCCACGTGGCTCTCTAGGCAGAGCTGGAGAAGTTTGCAGCCTGTCCCTGCTGGCTGGCTGTGGGGCGGCTCCTCCTGTCTGTCTGTGATTGAGGTGGGGGCGGGGGGGGGGTCCCTTGCCCCCTGTGGAGCTAGTGTCTGAACAGGGCTCAGGCAGTAATGGTGGTGAGCATAGGTCGTAAGGCATCCTGTCTGACCGAGGTTGACCCAGCCTCCCAAATTCCCTGTCCCCTCCTGGTGACAGCTGTTTGCACAGCTTCCAGGGCAGGTTTTGTGTCCCCTGCTCTTTGTGTGTTTGGGTGAAGCGCCTGACATTTCACTTCTGTTTCACAGTCCTCTGACCTTAAGAAGCACGACTGCTCCCTGGGGCCGCTGCCTGAGGTTTTCCTCTGATCCTTCCTTCCCAGTCACAAAAGGCTGTTTGAGAGAGGAGGCAGCTGGGGGGAGCAGGCCTCTCCCACATTCCGGGATACTGCTGCAGTGCTTTGAGCTCTGAGAGGGGCAGAGCGTAGCTTAGCTTTACAGACTGGATGGAAATAGCAGATGGTTGGTGGGTAGTTACTGCCCGGCGCCCGCTGCCTGCCAGTCTTTGTCATTAGATGCAGTGTTGTGGACCATACATGGGATTTGGACTTGGATGACCAAGGTACAAGATCTGATTCTTTCACATGGCCTTGGGTAAGTTTTCTGGTATCTGCAAAATGATAGGAAACAGTGGCCAACTTTTTTCTGCCCCTCCAGCTTTTTGGAAGTTGGGTGAGAGCTCGTGAAAATGCTTTGTGAGTTGTAGTCCCCTTTGAGAAGGCTGTTTCAGATGTGCAAGAAGAAGGAGACACTCAGTTTCCAGATGGGGACACTGAGGCTAGAGCAGGCTGGTGACACAGAAAGCCTGGGGCCACCATTGACTTGAGAAAACCTCCACCTAAGAGACTGGCGCCCGTGTCTGTGTCTGTGCCATCCTTTAGGAATTTTGCCCCTTTCTTTGGGAGAGGCCGAGAGCTTCCTGTGGCTTTGGCCATCTGGCTGGTGCTGAGGGGGCAGACGGCCCAGTGGGCAGGCCTGGTGCCGGGCATGTGTGCGCTGCCGGTCTTTGCTTGCCGGCTTTTAGAAGGCTTCCAGTAGAAAATGTTATCCTCTCTCTGGAGGCTCTTCCTCTTGGCAGCGCCGCCCGCCTGCCGGCCAGATCCCGCTCCGAGCCCGCTTGTGTTACCGGCGGCGGCCCTGGCCCGCAGCTCCAGGCAAGGCTCTCCACGATCTCCGCGCTGGTGAGCCGCTTCAAAAGGGGATTTTACAGCATGACAGGGAATTTCAGCCACCACGTTATCTCCGAATTGGCCAATTGATGGTTTCAGCAGAGCATTTCAGCATCGGGGAAGCCAATACAATTTGAGTTAGTTGTGATGGCTGCCACTTTAAATACCGCAGTGAATTTCTGTCAGCGAGCTAATGCGTGGAATAGGGAATTGCAGAAAACTTGATCACCAGAGTGCTTCAGTCGATTCTGACCCCAAGCTACAGAAAATGAACTTAAATCTAGTTGACTGTCGCCACATACTTTCTTTGGTGTTATTTTGCTGGCAGCCTCTTCTTCAGAGGGAGCTGGAAGAGAAAAGTCTAGGAGGAAATCAGGATGTTTGCCTCTGTTTCCCGGGATTTTAGAAAGCGACAGTCTTCATGGGAGGTTAACCATTGGTAGTTGGGGTGGTGAGTTCTTGGTGAGGGATGAGTTTCTAAATGACAGCATTATGGCTTAGTAATAATGAATTTTCTATTTAACAAAGCAAACCAATGCTTATTGAGCACTTACTATGTGTTCCGACCCTTAAAAGGCATTCTTCGTTATTTCCCTATTGGGCAATGTAGAGGACAGGCATTCCTCCCGTTTCATGACAGAAGAACTGATGACAATAGCAAACAATTATTGGGTACTAACTGTATGCCAGGTACTGTTGTAAGTGCTTCAGGTTTTGTCTATTGTCATACTCAAAACAGCCCTGTGGGTTAAGTTCTGTTATTCCTATTTTGTAGAGAAGGAAATGGAGGCACTTAGAGGGATTCAGTCATGGGCAAGGTAGACTTACTAGGTTAGTCTTCCTTTTTTTTTTTTTTTTTTTATTTAAGTTCTAGGGTACATGTGCATAACGTGCAGGTTTGTTACATATGTATATTTGTGCCATGTTGGTGTGCTGCACCCATCAACTCGTCAGCACCCATCAACTCGTCAGCACCCATCAATTCATCATTTATATCATGTATAACTCCCCAATGCAATCCCTCCCTCCTCCCCCCTCCCCCAGTCTTCTTAATAAAAAAAAAAAAATTTTTTTTTGAGACAGGGTCTCCCTGTGTTGCCCAGGCTGGAGTGCAGTGGCATGATCTCGGCTCACTGCAGCCTCAACCTCCCCAGGCTCAGGTGATTCTCCCACCTCAGCCTTCTCAAGTAACTGGGACTATAGGCATGTGCCACCATGCCTGGCTAATTTTTCTATTTTTTTTTTCTTTTGGTAGAGGCAGGGTTTGCCATGTTGCCCAGGCTGGTCTCAAACTCCTGGCCTCAAGTGATCCTCCTGCCTCGGCCTCCCAAAGTGCTGGGATTACAGGTGTGAGCCACTGTGCCTGGTCCAGATTTGGCATCTTTTCTGTCTCATTAATTGATGACTTCCTGCCCAGCCTGGGGTGGTTTGATGCTGAGGCTGGCAGGACCAGGTGGGTCCTGAGGGAGATGAACCAGCTGAAGCCTGGCCTGGGCTCGTAGGGTTCCTGACTGGTGCGGTGCTTCTCTGTGGGTAGAGGGATTGAGTTGGTTTATTAATGACCTCATCCAGGAAGAAAACATCTTGGCTTTGGGACCTATGTAACTTAAAGAAAAGGTTTGCTCTCTCTTCACTGAAAAGGCCCCCTTTTATTAAATCTCCTACCACCCCCTGTGGACTCCACGCTTGAAAATATTTTATTTACAAAGAGATTGCATGCATCGAGTCACCATTAATTTTAATGAAGAAATGTGGAAAATGAGAACTATATAGCTGCTGATGAGACTTTCTCATCAGCTCAGAGGAACCAACGTGAGCATACCAGGTTGGTAGAACAGAATTCTAGTCAACAGAAACACATTGGAAATTTTAGTTCCATTTCAATTGAGGCAGACCCGATTCTTCTAGAACTTAATATTAGCAATGGCTCAAGAGCCCCCAGTAAAGTTTTCCAGGGACCTGGTTAGAATCCTTAGGCAGGACCCACCTAGCAGTGGTGCCTTCTCGCTTTGTCCTGGCTTGCCCAGGGTTGACCTCTGTAGAGGGGCATCCCTCATGTTTCCCTCAGGACTGAGGAAGGTTAGAATGCAGTGTTCTCTCCGGAGATGGCGGAGCCCTCTATAGGTCATCCACCCCTGCTCTCCTGGCTGTGCAAGCAAGGCTTCTCTGTTAGGGCAGTGCAGCTTGGAGGGTAGACACACTGGGGGTTTAAGAGCCTGCATGGACAGCTCCTGTCTGCAGAGCCTCTTCTCTCTACAGATATCCCAAGGCAGGGGTCCCATATTCCCTGCGGTTCTGAGCTGGCATTACCTGTAGGAGATGGATCACTGGACAACAAGTCCAGAAATCATCCTTTTCCACCAAGCTTTCCCACTTAATAGCTTGGTAACCTTTGACAGATTATTGTCTGCGTTCTTTCCTAATTTGTAGCATGGGGACAGTGAGGGATACAACAGCAGTTTCTGAAACTACAGTAACCACCATTTACTGCATTTACCCCAGGCCAGGCACTGTGTATGGGCATGACATTTAATCCCTGTAACACTCTACAAGGTAGGGGCTGTTATGACCCCATTTCTTGGATGAGGAAGCCGGGGCTCAGAGAAGTGAAAGCATGAGCCCATTGTTATGAAGTCATTAGATAGTAGAGCTGGGATTTGAACCCAGGCCCCTACTCTACCTTTGAGCCATGCTGCAACTTTGACAAACTTTTGCATGACTTTGGGAGATGGGGACCTTGAGGAAAAATGCACTTTGAAAGAATTGGATCATTTCAGTAGAAACCTGTAAACGTGTGTCTTAAAAAAAAAATGTCAGTGACAGTTTGCTTCTCGGTGAGATGAATGCAGATAAACCTATTTTGACTGTTAACTTATTTTGTTGCTTAAAAGCCAGTGACATGTAGCGTTGAATTTATTTTTCTTCACAACATTTAAGTGTTTGCCACTTCTTGAGTGACGTGTGTGAATTTGGGAATTGCCTGTACTTTGGGAATGGAGGCCGCTGCTTGTACGTAAGGCTTTTGCCTTAAGAGGGACTTTTGGGAAGGCTTGTTCTGGCTCAGGGCCTCGCTGAGAAGTGACTCGAGTGCAGCAAGGGTACCTGTGTCTGAGGATATTGATGGAGCCGAAGCTCGCTCTGAAGTTGGGGTCACGGTGGAGAGCCGATTGCAGGAGTCTTTGTGACTGGAAGCCTAAATATTTATTCTGTTCTGTCCCTAATGAAAACAAATTGTCAACAGTTGTTCAGTAACTGACTAAATTAAAATCTGTAATTAGTCAATTAGATTAAAGAGTTGGCACAACCTGATTGTATCATGCTGGTTAGGTTATTAAGAGAAAGGGTGTGATTTTTAATTACTGAATGCTAATTTTGACAGTTTCAAATAGAAACAGACGTGTTTTTTCCCCCCTTTCCCTAATTCTGAATGGTTTGGAAAGTAAAGACACTCAATGTGTAAATGATGTGTTTTTGAAGGAAAATAATCCGAGAAGGCCCTTCTGTAGAGTAGGAGGAATTTCAGCAAAGAGCCCACGTTGGATTTAGTTGAAAGGGTTAGTTGGAAATCCTTCCTTTCTTGAAGAGGCATGGCTTGGTTTTGGCAGCTCCATTTTTGCTGTCAATGAGAGGTTGGATTTCAGCTTTAAGCGGTCGAATTATTGAGTTCTTTTTGAGGGTCTCCCTGATTCTCTCAACTTCAGGCTTTTTTCTGGCCAGTGCCCTGGAAACTATAAGCAATAGTAAATGATCCGGGGAGGAATCCCCTGCGAAGGAAGCCCAGTGGGCTCTTTGGGACACCAGCACGTGTGAGTAATCATACCCAGTGTTGTATCAAGTGTCTTCTCATACACTGGCATCTCAGGAAGATGGACGGATGGAACGGACCTTCTTACTTCATGGAATAAAAGTTTTGCTGACTGCCAGAGGAAAGCTGAGAGCTGGGGAATGAGGTGCCCTGTTGTGGAGGGTCACGGGGAGAATGTACTGGGGGCGGGTGCTGACAGGCAAGAAGGAGGGGTCTCCTGTTAAGTAGTAGCTGGGGATGACAGGAGAGAGGCCTCTTGCTTGGAAGGAAGATGGGATCAGAAAGTTGGGCCAGTTCAGCGGGTGAGGTGGTGTGCACCTATAGTCCAGCTACTCGGGAGGCAGGGGCAGGAGGACTGCTTGAGCCCAGGAGTTGGAGGCTGCAGTGAGCTATGATCATGCCTATGACAACATAGTGAAGCTCCATCTCTTAAAACAAAAAAAAGTAGGATCAGTTTATGGATTATGGATTGAAGCCAGCCAGGTAATTTAGCATGGTTAGGGTAGATGGGTTTGAAGATGGAGTAGGTCCTTCTTCCCGCTTTGTTTTTCTGGTGAACGCTATGTCGTTGCTTCCCCGTTTCCCCTGCTGACACTGGAATACGGGATATGAACAACTTTGAAACTAGGGGTGAGAGCACCTGAGCTGCTTCCAGCCAAGGGCCCCAGTACAGTGTGGATCCCCTCATTGGCCAGAGGGGACCATCCCATCTCCCTGTCCTCCCCAGCTCCTGGGAGTTTATGATGTGGGCAGCTCTGTAAGATGCTGTGCCCCTGGGGCATTTTATCTGAAGGATAAAATTTATCTGAAGGATGTCAATCCCAAGAATAGGCTCATGGGCCACTGCAAGAAGGTCACCCACCCCTTGCTTTTCCTTGCACAAAGGAAACCCCTCCTTCTGTGGGGAGCGAGGGGTTGAAGCTGTAACCCCAGGCCCCTGACTGCCCACTGGACAGCAGCATCCCCGTCTTAAGGGAGAGCCACCCTAAACATCTGTGCCTCTAGAACTGCACTGAACCACACCGCATGTTAACGCACAGTCTCTACTTTCTGGATGGTTTTCTTGTGGGCTGAGACTTCCATGATAACTTTTTGAAGCATCAGTTAAAATGGGCTTTAGCTTTCAATATGCAATATTTAAAGCCGTGGATGATCCAGAATGGGTCATTTTTCCTTGAAAAAGGAAACAACTTTAGTTTTTGTGTCTGATGGGTATGGGATACTGGGGACCCAAGGGGCAGAGAACGAGAGCTTTTGAAGGTTAAGCAGCCTGGGTTATAATCCCCACAAGAGCCGTCATCCACAGTGTAACCTGTGCCAGTTGATTAACCTCTGAGCCTCAGTGTCCTTATCTGTAAAATGGGGATTGTACTCAGCCTGCAGTACTGCTTTGAGATAATGAAGCAGAGCATGTTAGAAGATATTTCAGGAATGAAAGAATGAGAGGCTGAAAGGAAGGTATCTGTGCTTAGGGAGTGATTCTGGGGCGCGTTTAGAAACACGAATAAGTGAGAGGAGTGGAATGAAAAGCAGAAAGTATTTATGAATGGTGGACTGGTGTGTATTCTGAATTTGGAATTCCTCCTTCAGACGCAGGATCAATAGTCAAGGTTAAAGAAACCCATAAGAGGTAGTGTGTGTGTGTGTGTGTGTGTGTGTGTGTGTGTGTTTGGGGCTGGGGGCAGTGGTAGATAGAAGGGAAGGGACAGTGCTGGGAGAGAGAACATTTTAAAAGCTTACCCACTGATAGATTTGTAGCCCTGGGTAAATAGGGAAGCTTGTAAAACTTGATTCATTTTCTTCCTGAAGTCTGTTTTTGGTGGGGAGCAGGGGTGAGGACAAAGACAGCCAAGGGAGCCAAATGCTTTTAGGTTAGAAGTGTTTATATGTCCCCAGCACACACCATATCCTTGAGAAGGGCCAGGGAAGTGTTTCATTCTGCTCCCTGTCCCCAAACGATCTTTCTCTTCCTAAGTGCCAGCTTCCCCAGTCCATCGGGGGAGGGATTGCCCACTGTCTGCCACCAGGGGCTGTGCTCAGGCCTCATCTAGGATCTGTGCTCAGGATGACTTCCTACTTCCTTCCCGGCCTGTGGTTTGCTCTTTTCTTTTGGTTAGGAAGTCTGTCCTTCCCTGTCCCTGCCCAGGCCTGCTCTGGAGATATGAACAGGCAGCTGGGGCCACCAGTAGCCAGTGAGGAGATAGGGTGTGTCCACAACTGGAGGCCCATGTGAGCTGTTTAGGAATAGAAGCTACTGCTTTTGGAAAACCACTGCAGAAATGGAAAGGTGGTCAAGGGGGAGAAATGAGAAGGCGATGGGCCTTATATGTTGGAAAAAAATTTTTAGAGGGACTTAACGGAATACTTCTGTGTTTTGAAATAAAAATTATTTGGGGACCTAACATTAAAAAAAAAAAAGATGTCTGTGTATTTCTGTTGTTGGGGTGGAATGTGAAGCCTGAGATTCCTGAGCTGTAGTTAGGGAAGGGCCAGCTCTCTGCCTTGGGGCCTTTGCACAGGCTGTTCTCCCAGCTTGGAGCACTTGCTGCCATTCTTTCTCCTCTCGGGGAAGCCTGTTTATTTTTCATGTCTCAGTTTAGACATCACGTGATTCTAAGACGCTTCTAATAATCTTTGAGCCTCTGGGGGCAGAGCTTGTGGTGGGTCTTGTAAATTGAGGCCCTGATGCTTGTTGGATCCCCACTTAACATTTGTTGGCTGAAAGAGTGATCAGGGAAGATCAGGAGGCTGCCCACCTCCCAGGGCCTCTCTGTGCAGTCTGTGCATTTCTGAAGTCTTAAAGCCCTCAGAACAAGTCCAAGTTCGTCTGCTGAGTTCGAGCCCTGGCCTTGGTGTTTGCCTTGCTTTTCTGAAGTGGGTCTTTGACACATTGATGGAGCTTCAGATGTGAAGTGTCCTCAGAGGTGTGTGGGAAAATGCTCTCTGTTCAGTTAACCCAGCCTTTTGACAACTTCTGAGGCCTCTCGGGCTAGAAGCCCCGTGACTGTTCTCCTGCCCAGTTCTTGCTTTTTATAAAGGGAGTTGGGGAGTAGGGTGGACAGGGATGTGGTCTGGAATCCAGAACTCCATCACTCAGCCTGTGTCTTAGTGGGGTGTTAACAGAGGATGATGGAAAATAGCCCCCTCCTGATTTCTCTCTCTCCCTCATAACTGTGTAGAAATATTTTATTATTGAACCCCCTGTAATTCAGGGTTGGTGGCGATTTTATCAGGCCATACAAGTCTGCAGTTGACCTTTGCATTATCTGAGAAGACTTGCGTTTGCTTAACCAAGGATAAATAAGATTCCAGTGTGGGTGGCTTAGGGCTTGGGGCTGTGGTCTCTGTGTGCAGGATTGCTTCTAATTGTGAATGGCTCTTATCTGTTCTTCAAGGAGGGTCTAGCCACACTGTAGTACAGGGGCTTCTTTATTTCTTTTTTCTCTCTCTTTTTTTTTCCTTTTGGAGACAGAGTCTCGCTCTGTCGTCCAGGTTGGAGTGCAGTGGCGCAATCTGTGCTCACTGCAACCTCCGCCTCCTGGGTTCAAGAAATTCTCCTGCCTCAGCCTCCCAAGCAACTGGGACTACAGGCACACGCCGCCACGCCTGGCTAATTTTTTTTTTTTTGTATGCTGATAGAGACGGTTTTACCGTGTTGCCCAGGCTGGTCTCAAACTCCTGAGTTCAGGCAGTGTGCCTGCCTCAGCCTCCCAAAGTGCTGGGATTACAGGCATGAGCCACCACGCCCAGCCGGGACGTCTTTTTTTCTTTATTTTTTTTGTCACGGAATTTCGCTCTTGTAGCCCAGGCTGGAGTGCAATGGCACGATCTCGGCTCACTGCAACCTCCTGGGTTCAAGAGATTCTCCTGCCTCAGCCTCCTGGGTAGCTGGGATTACAGGCAGGCGCCAACACGCCCAGCTAATTTTGTATTTTTAGTAGGTAAGGGGTTTCTCCATGTTGGTCAGGCTGGTCTCAAACTCCCGACCTAAGGTGATCCACCCGTCTCAGCCTCCTAAAGTGTTGAGATTACAGGCGTGAGCCACCACGCCTTGCTGGGGCTTCTTTATTTCTAAGCCTGCCATCAAGGCTTTTCCAAGGGCCTGAAATGCTTACCCCCTTTAAACAACTGCTTTCTGCTAAGATTGTCCTAATAGTATCAGTTTAGGAAGATATTTTATCCAAAAATCCACCCATAGGTCATCGAAGATACTTGTTTTTCCTCACATATTCATCTAATCAGTCTAGTCTTCCATTCGTTAAATATTTGATGCCTCTGCCGTTTGGCTGTGGAAGCGAAGACACCAGCAAAATCTTTTGCCCTCACAGAGCTCATAGACTATTTTCCTCCCCTTTATTTGGAGTTTATATATTTTAAAGTGCTAACTGGCTGGGTGCAGTGGGTCACATCTGTAATCCTACCACTTTGGGAGGCGAAGGTGGGAGGATTGCTTGAGCCCAGGAGTTCAGGACCAGCCTGGGCAACAGAGTGAGACCCTGTCTGTAAAAAATAAGAAATAAAATAAAAGGTTACTGCACATATATACTTTTACTTTTTTTTTTTTTGAGACAGAGTCTTACTCTGTTGCCCAGGCTGGAATGCAGTGGCACAGTCTCAGCTCACTGCAGCCTCTGCCTCCTGGGTTCAAGCAATTCCCCTTCTTCAGCCTCCGGAGAAGCTGGGATTACAGGTGCCTGCCACCATGCTCAGCTAATTTTTGTATTTTTAGTAGCGATGGGGTTTCAACATGTTGGCCAGGCTGGTCTTGAACTCCTGACTTCAGATGATCCACCCACCTCGGCTTCCCAAAGTGCTTGGATTGTAGGCGTGAGCCCCCATGTCCAGCCTAACTGCACATCTTTAAATATAAGATATATCCTGCTGCTTCCAGTTGACTTGTCCCCTAGGAAGGCACAGGAATGCTTCCCAGCATCTCCTCATGAGATTGTGGGGTCACCCTGTCTTACTGCGCTGGCCGGCTCTGTCATTTTTGGACTTGTTGCTTGGACTCACCTGAGTTTTGCTTCCTCCTCTGTAAGGTGGTGGTAAATGATACCTTTGTGGTCCCAGCATAAGTGGGTGGGTGTGGACTTGGTTGAGCCAAGTCATTTGAGGGCCTTGGCTAGGTGCCCCACCCAGGTGGGGTTGAGAGTTTGGAGAAAGTGGTGATCACCTTGGTGAGAGCATAAACTGGAGATGTAGCTAAAACAAAATGTCCTTATAAGACTATTATTCTAGCAAAATGTGTTAAAATTGGTTATTGGAAACACAAATCTACAAGGACATAAACTAAAAGAATGAAGACTATACTGACTCTCTCTCTCTCTCTTTTTTTTTTTTTTTTGAGACAGTGTCTCGCTCTGTCACCCAGGCTGGAGTGCAGTGGTGCGGTATCAGCTCACTGCAACCTCTGCCTCCTGGGTTTAAGTGAGTCTCCTGCCTCAGCCTCCTGGGTAACTGAGACTACAGGCGCACGCCACCACACCCGGCTAATTTTTGTATTTTTAGTAGAGACGGAGTTTCACCATGTTGGCCAGGATGGTGTTGCTCGCCTGACCTCATGATCCACCCGCCTCGGCCTCTCAAAGTGCTGGGATTACAGGTGTGAGTCACCACTCCTGCCCTCTCTCTCTTTTTTAAAAGTATTGGAGTCTTACCTTGTCACTCAGGATGGAGTGCAGCCTCAAACTCCTCCTGCTTCAGTCTCTGAGTAGCTGGAACTACAGGCATGTACCACCATGCCCAGCTAATTGTCAGATTATTTTTTTTCTTTTTTTGTAGAGAGGGGGTCTCTCGCTGTGTTTGCTGGGCTGGTCCCAAACTCCTGGCCTTAAGCAGTTGTCCCGCTTCAGCCTCCCAAAGTGCTAGGATTACAGGTGTGAGCCATCATGCCCTGCCTAATATACTGGCTTTAAGGAAGCTTTCAGGGGCCCACACTCTGTCAGACTTGACTTAATTTTTCTAGGCTTTACCAACACCCCCAACCCATGGTTAGGGGTTGGGAGTTACAACTAGGCTGTGGTCACCTCTGAGGCACAGGTGTCGGCCACAAAGCCACCCTTTTGAGTCAGCGAGTTTGTCTGGAATACCCCTCCCTAGGTGAGACCCGAGGTTCTGGACTGGGACCACGATGGACCGTAGCTTCTCAGGAAGCCGAAGCTGGCCCTGGCCAGAGCTGCCTTGCAGACTTGAGATACAGATGGCTTCTTTCCCCCTCCCGTTTTCTTTTTGAAAATGTTTTAACTCGGAGCATGTGTCAGCACGGCGTTCTTTTCACGAGGACAGAAGCTGTCACTGCACGCAGCAGAGACACTGGTTCTGATCCAGAGCCGATTGTGGCCTGCTCCTGGGTCTAATTATTTGGCAGGCCAGGTGCTGGGGTCCTGTCCAGGGTATAATCAAGACTCAAGCATTTGGGCATGTGGGTGAGAAGGAACCATGGGGAGGGGAAGGAAGAAGGAGGAGGGGAGGGGTGTGACTTAGCCTGTCCAGACCACAGAGCGAGTCACTCACCCTGGAACAGCAGTGAAACAGCAGTGTCTGCTGCTCTGTGGGGAGGGTCTGCCTATGACCTGGTGTGGGAGCTCAGGCTGCCACCAAATTGGGCGCCCAGCCCAGACCCTAGGGGAGGGAGGAGCCTGGAGCAGCCTTTCCCTGGCGAGATTGGACACATTCCATTTTCCTCTCTGACCAGAGAGCCCTCTCACCCCTGGGTGTACAGGCTCTCTCCACTAACGGAGGCCCTCCTCCAGCCCCATTGGCCCCACTGGGAGACCAGGAATGCCCCTTTCCCGGCCCCCCAAAATGAGTGAGCTCCCAGTGCCAAGCACAGAGTGAAAGCCTCGTGTTTTAGAACGGCGGGTGGGAAGGACTTGATGTGTTGTGTTCTTACAGGAAGGACAGGGACGATACTGCCTTGTGCTTTGCCTGGTACATGGTAGGGGCTTAGGTATTTGGGCGAACAGAGTGATGTCCAGAGAAAGCAGGACTTTGGCTTGGGCAAGGAGTGGGTGGCAGTAGGGAGGGCTGTGGTCTGTGGAAGGGGCACCGTGTCTCTTGGCTTTCTTCCACTGTCCCTGCCGATGGTGACAGCCAGCCAGCCTCCTGGCCATACCATTGTACCGCCTCTTTTGGCTTGGTCCTGGGCGTGGATGTCAGATTTGCTTTGTTCGTGTAAAATGTGGTGGGATCATGTCTTTCCCTCAAATCAAATTCCAACCAAAATCAAAACAGAACAAATCAAGAGTCTCAGTGAAGACAGCCCTGAGGGTTCCGTTGTCTCAGCCTGGGAGCCTGGTCAACCTCACCTGCTTTTTAGATTTTGCCATGTTTATTGCAGACGTCCCCATCCTGGTGCTGGGCACTCACCTTCAATACAGGTTAATTCTCACAACCTCCAGATGTGGTACGCAGTGGTTTTAAGGAAAGAGAAAACAGAAAAAGGCCGCACAGGTAGGGCTTCCGAGAGCATCTGAGGGCACCCAGGGTGGCCGAGGTGTGTTGCTGGCGAAGGCCCTCCTGCAGACTAGAAAACCCGCATCTCGCTCCTGTGTAGCAAGTGTCATGTCTGTCACTGGCTGACACTTTGAGGGTTTTTCTTTTCTCCAAATAAATAATTCTTTGTCTCTCTTCAGGATGGCAGATCGGGGCTGGAGGGAAGCAGCCGTCAAAAGCAGCCTGGCTGACTATGAACAAGTGGGCCGGGGTGGGGGCCCGGCCAGGCGATGGGGCCAGGAGAGCCAGTGTCCTGTGTCTGGCGTGGGTGGGGGGGGGTGTGGGAGACACCTGAAGCCACCTTGGAAAATGTTGAGTGGGACATTTCTTGCCCAGAGATGTGTAAGTGAAATATTAGACTAAATGGGGAGTTCCTTCCTCAGAGGAGGAGAAAGCGGGCTCTCTTTTCCTGTCCCTTTGTCTCCTGTCCCCTTTGTCCCAGCCCTCCAGCTCTGCGGCCTCCCCTCCCCCAGCGGTTCCTTCCTTTGTGCCCGCCGGCCACTCACCAGCGAAACTTAACTCAGCCCCAGGCCTCACTCCCCTCGAAACAACAGAAGGAGCCAGTAGGGCCGGCCTGGCTGTCAGCGCCTTGGACTAAAAGGAACCAAACCGCCGTCCCAGCCCCCAAAGGTGGCAGTTAATTTAGAAGTTTGGCGTTGACTGTTGGCAGTCCCTTCAGAGGGAGCAGCTTTGGAGGGGTTGTTGCTGCCCCAGCCAGAGGGATTGGGGGCTGTAGCTGAGGCCAGGAGACCTGGCCTTACACCCCTTTTCCCTGGTAAAGGGCCCTGGGTTCTCCATCAAAGCCCTTCTTTTTCCTGCTCTGAGTGGTTTGGGGTTCTTTGTGCAGTGGCCAGAAATATGGACATGCAAACTGTAACAGAACCCCATCCACACTTCTTGGTAACGACGCACCCATATTTGTTACGTGATTGTCTTCATCCCCTTTAAGCAAGGATTAGCGATAACTAGGGGGTTAAACAGAAATCAGAAGGAAAAACTGTAAGTTGGGGAAAATCTGTCCATGAAAGCAAGTTGATGAGAATATGGGAAAGTTGGGCTAGATTCAGTTCATTTGTTATAAAAATGGGAACTCTGGCACCTTGTTTCTAAGCTGATGGCCAGAGGTCTCAGGGCATCTGCTTTTTGGGGGTGTGTGGCCTGCATGTCAGGAGAATGAAGGGACTGGGGCCTGTGGAGGTTTGGTAGACTCGGTGTGGATTTGTGCCTTGTTGAGGCCGAGCAGAATTGTGGTGAATCGGCACGGCTTCATTATTGCTGGAAGTATTTTTCCTTACTTAAAATATCTAATTTATTTAACCACACGTGTTTAAAGTAATAAGATAACATATAAATTTAGAAATACTATGTTCCACCTTCAATTTACATGAAATATTTTATTGTAGGCCTTCATATGCGTTTTTGTTAGCAGTGTCTTAAATGCTGTCATCAAAGCCAGTTTTTGTTTTCTAACCCACCTTTCTTTTTTTTTTTTTTTTTTTGAGACGGAGTCTCGCTCTGTCGCCCGGGCTGGAGTGCTGTGGCCGGATCTCAGCTCACTGCAAGCTCCGCCTCCCGGGTTTACGCCATTCTCCTGCCTCAGCCTCCCGAGTAGCTGGGACTACAGGCGCCCGCCACCTCGCCCGGCTAGTTTTTTGTATTTTAGTAGAGACGGGGTTTCACTGTGTTAGCCAGGATGGTCTCGATCTCCTGACTTCGTGATCCGCCCGTCTCGGCCTCCCAAAGTGCTGGGATTACAGGCTTGAGCCACCGCGCCCGGCCTCTAACCCACCTTTCTAGGACGTATCACCAACACTCCAAGTTGTTTGACATGTATTATTTTTCTGCTTTGTGTATGATGCTTCCTCTGGGAATTTTGTCCCAAGCCACAGGAATCCATTAGAACATTAAAACAGTGGCTTTGTAAAAATGTGTCTCATAGGTGTCTGTCGCTGGAAATGCTCCAGCAGATCTGAGATCTCTGCTGTGATGCTGGGTGGGGGGGGTGGGGGGCACCGCCCTTCCTGAGTGTTAAGAGCCTGAGTACTGGTGTCCCACTTCCAGCCACCTGTGTGACCCTGCTCTTTCTGCAACCTCAGTATCCTCGTCTAGAAGAATCAGACAACAGGGCCTAGAGCTCACTTCTCAGGATTCAGTGTGTGCCCAGTGGCCTGTATACAGTAAGCACTCAGCACACTGAGGTTGGGCTGTTGGAGCACTCCTGCCCTTCAGGTTTACAGAGTAATCTTGAGGGCTTATCAGACAGCGCCTGGAGGCAGACCTTGTGGGGAAACGAGGAGCACCCTGGGTTTCAGTTTTGGGTTTTGGAGTGGGGAAACCATTCCAGGGGAAAGGGGGTGTGCTTTCAGTAATGGTGATGAGGCCTGTGGCTCCCCCACCCCATTTATTGATTGCTCGCCTTTTAACCGTAGTGTCTCTTTGCCAGCCCTCTGGCATTTTCAGAGTGGAATGTTTTAAATGCCCTTGGTTGGGGACTCTGTGTCTTGGAGGTGAGAGAGGGCTTTACCTCTCTTTCGGTCTGTAGAAAAGCTAGTCATTTAATGCTTTTTATTGCAAAGCTGGCAAAAGCTTACCTGGACTTGTAACAGAGGGGCCAGGCTCTTTGCGTGGGAGTTAGCATTGTCATGGTCATGACTTGGTGGTCACGGGGTGACAGATGGTAGTCACACCCCTAGGCCTCAGTTGGGACGGAAACTCCTGGGATGGGCAGTGGCAGGAGTGTCTGTCAAGGGTGTCCAGGTTGTTGGGACAGATTTGCATCGCCGTTTGTAAATAAGTGCTGCTTTGAATATCTACCTTTGATGGGCTGGTGGTGGAGGAGCTGGGATTCCCAATTTAGATGTTTGATGTAATTTGAAACTGAAACCATCAAAAGTCTATCTCATGAAGAAGAAAAGGAGGGTGAAAGTCCCCCTCCTGGAAGTTGTCACCTGGCTGAGATTTTAATCCGTTTGGTTTGAAGGAGTCCTGGCTGACCATGTTGAAGGCCCTGTCCCAAAGAGGAGTTTTTCCTTCACGTTATTGCATTTCATTGAGAGAATTAGCCAAATGAAGTCAGAGGAGGCAGCGTGTCTTGTTACTTGGTGGAGTTGTAAGGGCTGCGTCTTCAGGTTGGGAGCGCCATTCCTTGACTCACCATTGCTAGGCCAAAGCAAGAAACGGGTAGTGGGTTTAGAGGCTGGCAGTGGTGGCAGTGGTAACATGCCTAAAAGTGGAACTGTGTGGACGAAAGAACTTGAGGAAAGGGGTAGGGATGGGAGCAGGTTTTTTTCTGAATGGGCAAGGCCTCAGGGCCACTATACCTCTTAGAGGTGTGTGACACACACACACACACAGACACGCACGCATGTGAGTGAAAGGGGTGGAGGGGAGCCCAGAGACTAAGGGAGGGGAGGGGGTCCAGGAGTGGATGACTGGGCTTAGGGGAGGGGTTCCCGGTTTGCATAACTGATTGTTGCTGCTGGGGACTGTGGAGGGGGGGAAGCCAGTACAAAGGCTCTTTCCTCCCCCTCCCTCCTTGCCCCATCTCCCTCTCCTACTTATCCCTCTCCCTCCTCTTCCCTGCTCTCCTCCTCCTCCTCCCTTTCCTCCCTGAGCCTGGTCAGCACCACCTTGTGGCCCCCCTGGGCAGCGGATGGCACTGGGCTGGCCTTGCCTTTGCTTCCCTACAGGCAGGGTTTGCCACCGCCAGGGCCCTGTAGCAGGCAGGGCTACCGCAGCCGCCTGTAGCGTCAAGATAAAGTCCAGAGGAAGGCTCTGGCTGTGGGTCACCCTTTAAAGGCTGTTACTTTACACAGATGGCTTCTCTGTGAGCTCTGAGGTACTCGCCCCTCACCATCCTTTCCACCAGGACTGGAGGCTTCTGGAGGGAGGACTGGCTGGGGGCGCCTTTCATGAATGGTTATTCTGGATCCTGTCTCCTGGGCCCACAACTTGACACTCTTGAAGAAGCACTGGAGTCACAGTGAGCTGCTGGTGTGAAAGTGGCTGGCAGCAGGAGTGTACTGTAGCAGCTTCAACCAGGCCTCAGAATGGGGATGAGGTCGAGGTGCCTGTGGACTGGCCTGTGGGGAAGAGCTCAGAGCGGGATCCCCTGGCAGACCCCAGTCTGGCTGGTCCACCACACATCTTTGCTAAATAAATAAATTGAATGAATGCATGCAGTGTGACCCCCCAAGTAGGAATAAATAAATTCCCCTAGGTGGTTTGTCATCCACATGTGGGCTTTTGTGTCTGATCCTTAGTTTCCCTAGAAGTCCCACGGTGGTGACTTTTCAGCACTGTCAGGCTGTCTGATGATTGCTATTGTGCTACATGCTGAGCCCTCCAGGCTCTGACCACAGGGTCCTGCCCAACACCTGGGGACACAGAGACAGAAGCAGGCCCTGTGGACAGCTAGTGGAGAAGGTGGGTGGCATGTGCAGGGCCAGGGGCGAGTCCTGGCCCAGCCTCCTCTGCTGCCTTTTTTGGTTTGCCGCAGGATAAGGTTACAGGTTGGGAACCAAGACTCCCGCAGTGATGGGTGGGGTGTTGTGCATCTTCCCAGGGGATGCTCTTGTCCCCTCCCCGTCCCTGGCCCCGGCCTTCTACCCACCTGAGTGGTGCTTGTGCTTTGGCTACATGACCTTTTCATGAAATGAGGACTAAAGAATGTTTTTAAGCGAGTTCGCACTCTGCAAGTTGGTTAGTCCCCGATAGCTCACGTTGGATTAGGTGGGGGTTTGCCTTTTATACACTGTCTGGGTTGTTGGGGCCAGGGCTGGGTGTGGTTAGCATGGATTTGCTTTGCATTCTGTCCCCTGCCAGATGGGGTGGGGATGAAGGGGAAAGGTATGGGGAAAGCTTGTTCCACCCGCAACAGGCTTCACCGATTGCTTCGCTTCTTCACCTCGGCTTCTGTGAAATGGGGATAATGTAAGCATCCATTATAGGGTAGTTGAGGGTGGTTTGTGAACAAATTTCATCCTGGAGAATGTGAGGTGTTTGGTATCAGTTGTCCTGGAAAGGCTTGGACAGGTCAAGAACTTCTAGATGGGAAGGAGCAGGGCCAGCAGCGCCTCAAGAAACTGTGATGACCTTTTGGGGCTTGCTGAAGAGATTAATGACAAAGGTTGTGTGGGATGACCTGGGGTGTTTGCTCAGAGTCGTATTCCCAGAGCCTGTGCTCCTTGTGAGTAGCTGCAGGAACCAGGGCTTCAGGCCTCCTGGCTACCCAGTCTTTGGGTCCCTGACACGCTGTGGGCTGCTGGCCACTTGCCTCCACACACATTCCTGCACACCTGCGTTGTACCTGCCCAGACTGCCTTCCAAGGCTCTGTATGAGCCCTGACTTCTCCTAAGAAGGCTGCCCTGGGCTGCTTTGCCGTTCTCAAAGACAGGCTTCCAGCCAGTGCCCATTGGGCTTTTTGAGCCCTTTAGTCACCTCTTCCCATGATGTCCCTGTGCAGGGCTCGGAGAAGTCTCTGTAATAGCCTGCCTTTCCTGTCCAGCAGGAGAGATTCTAGTGGGGATAATGGGATGAACATCACACTGACCGCAGCTCCAGTGGTCCAGATGCACACACCATGGGAAACAACTCACGTCTCCCCCGGTCAGCCCTTGGCACTCAGCTCAGACACTGTCCCTGAGCAGCCCCTGGGTGTGAGTAGGGAGTTGGGGCAGTTCTGCTGAGTTGGGGCGCCGAGAGGCATTCCGGTTTTTTTTTTTTTTTTTTTTTTATCTTCTTGAGACAGGGTCTTACTTTGTCACCCAGGCTGGAGTGCAGTGGTGCAATCTCGGCTCCCTGTAGCTTCCATCTCCCGGCTCGAGCGATCCTCCCCCATCAGTCTCCCAAGTAGCTGGGATTACAGGCATGCACCACCACACCTGGCTAATTCTTGTATTTTTTTATAGAGATGGGGTTTCACCCTGTTGTCTAGTCTGGTCTTGAACTCCTGGTCTCAGGCAATCCGCCCGCCTCAGCTTCCCAAAGTGCTGGGGTTACGGATGTGAGCCACTGAGCCCAGCCTGTTGCTGTTTTTTTCAAAACAACTGTTTGCTGACCCTTCTAAATCCATCCAGGGCAGCCCCAGAGGCCCAGATTGGCTAGATTCCCGTAACCCTTCTCAGCTCTGTAACTAGAATCATGAAAAAAGCACTCGCTTTTTATAGAAGAGGAAACCGAGTCCCAGACAGGGAAGAGGCCGCTTGATTGACAGAAAGGGGCCCCAGAGGCTGTTGAAAATTTCCCTTCAGCCCTCAGTGGTGGGCTGGTAGGTCTCACCTTGCTCCCAAGGCTGTTGCCATTAGCAACCAACTTCCCCTGTTGGTTCTGGGGGCCCTGGAGGGGAAGAGGGAAGAAGGTGAAGCAATGCTGTCAGGTGGCGGATGAGTGTCTGTGCCAGCAGGTTATGCGGGTGACACCAGGAAGAGGGCCTAGGCACAGAGAGTCACGCGTGCACAGCCCGCTGGTTTGCTCTTCATCATCCCAGCCGTGGGGAAATTATATAGAGACATTGCATTCTTTACAAAAACATCTCCTCCAGCCTCCCAACAAAAGAATAGAAAAGGAAGAAGAACATAGAGAAAGAGGAGGACTAGGCATAGGGTCTGCTGGAGTCAGGGAGGCTTTGCCCTTGTCCTGGCCCTGCCGTTCTCCAGCTGTGTGGCCTTGGGTTAATTGCCTGGCCCCTGGGGCTTCAGTTTATCCATTCATAAAGGAGGGGATGGGGTACAGGTATACACTAGCAGTACAGGTGTGCAGTGCTCAGCCCCGTGCCTGATGCTTCTGAGCCCTCAGGAAAGGATTGTGGGTGGAAGAGTGTCGGAAACCTGCAGTGGGTGGATTTCCAGTCACATGGTCACCATTTATTGAGTGTAGCCTAGATCCTGCCACAGGTATGGCACCAAGGGGATGCAGACTTGAGCCAGGATTGTGTTGATTGTTGTCTGTAATGGCAGACAGACTAATTGACAAGGCAGGTAGTGGTCATGCTCAGGAGGAACACAGGCAGAGTTTGAAGGGAGCCCAGAGAGGAGAGGCGCTGGCTGCTTTAGGGGGCTGGGAAGGCTTCCTGGAGGGGGTGTTGCTGCTGGGCCTCAAAGAAGGAGTGAGAAAGAAAGTGGAGGGGAAGGGGCATCCTAGGCAGGTGCAGATCTTTGTCTTGGAGGATTATGGGCGGTGAACACTGATACACTGATAATGCCTGATGTTTATTGGGCTCTCAGTCTGTGCCTGCCCTTGTTCTCAGTGCTTTGCAATATGAAGTAGTTTAATCCTCCAAATCAACCCTGCAAGGCAGGTATTATCCCATTTTGCAGAGGAGAACTGAGCCGCAGAGAAGGGAAGTAATTTGTCAGGGCTTACACAGCATGTGAGACTCAGTCTAGAAACCCTGAGAGTCAGGCTCTGGTGACCAGGCACATGCCTAGCCTGCCTTGCCTGACAGGAACCCAGGTCTGGTTGTTGGAGATACTCATTAACTAGTGGTTTGGGAGAGTTGGTGAGTCCCTTCCACCTCAGTTTCCTTATCTGTAAAGTGAGTATAACCCATGTCCGTGAAAGGATGAGGTTCTTGGATGGAGTTGGCTGTAAGAGATGTGCTCAGAGAATGCCTCATGTTGTGGGAGGCTCTTTCCTCGGCTCCTTTACCAGGTGTGGTTGCAGGGTAGAAAGGTGTTCGATCTTAAGGCAGCCACTCTCCCACCCCTGCCCCACCATCTTCGTTTTTGAGGCCAGGAGCCTGTCAGCTTTGGCAGGATTAGATAAAATGTGGGCATAGTGCCCAGTGCAGCACCAGCACATGCACAGCCCCTGTACACAGTTGTCATTTTTATTATTGTGTCTTCTTTCTTGATGTTGGTGATTGTTACTGATGGTCCTCTCATCAGTCCTATGGGTGATTTTAGCCTCACTTTAGAAGAGGTGGTAGCTTGGGAGTGGAGAGTGCATCCAGAGGCACTATCATTACAGACACACTGAAACACCAAATTGCGTGTATCTCTCTCCCATTCCTGCGCCCATGTCACAGCACAGGAAGGCCCCAGCAGGCTCTCCCTGTGTGTTGGCAAACAAGGCTTAAAGTTGCCCAAGCCTTCCCCAGAGCCAGCCTTCTGAAGCAAGCCACCATGTAAGGTGTGACATGTTCACGCACACGTGGCATCCACACACGCTTTCTCCCACTTGGGCGCTTGAGCGCATGGTAGTCTCTACTCAGTCCACAATGGAGTGTTCCTCGGTGCTGGAGTTAATGCGCTGTAAACCTAATCTTGACTCTGAGCAACTCAGTCTTGTAAGAACATGCAGCTCCTATCTGAGAATACGGTGTTTGCCCTCAGGGCGACCTAATATGGCTATGAAAATAATGCAGTGGAACGAGTGTCTGTAGCTTTGGGGTGCTTGGAGACCCTTCTTGTGGTCCTTCACCATACCCACCTTGGGTGGTCTTCTGGCAGCAGTCTTGTTGCTCCTCTCCCTTCCAGCCACCACTGGAAAGGGGGTTGGCCCTGTCTTTTCAATCACTGAGTCCTGGGGCATTACAGCATTTGGGTCTCTGGACCGTGTGTGCTTACGGCATAGGGCTAAGAAGACACTGGGATCCCTTGATCCTATATGACGGGGGAACTGTTCCCAAGTCTAAAATTGAGCTGAGCCATGCTAAGGGCTGCCACCACTCACAACCACCACACTCATGCTCATTCTTTGTTGATTTGGAAGCCTCTTCAGCATCGTGTAGTGCCTGAGGGCCACTCTTGCGGAGAAGAACTGTAATCCCTTAAATATAATAATCCCCTGCACTGGACACTTTGTAGAACAATCTCCTGTATGTGAGCTCATTGGCACCCTCTAGCAGTCCTGGGGCAGTGACAGACAAGCCTTATTACCCTATTTTGTTGATAAAAAGGCAGGTGGCTTTAGTGACTTTCTAAAGTCACGTGTCCAGTATATGATGAAGCTAAGAGTAAAAATCCAATCTGAAGGTTAGTGATGGTGCACGGGACAGATGGTAAATGCTTGGCACATACTCCGGCATTCCTCCCTTGTTCATGTCAGACATTGCAAGTTGATCACAGTAACTCTTTTTCTGCCAACCCGCGTTCAGAATTATTTTCAGAACACAGCCTTTTAGTCAGCCATTATCAATCGAATAGGATCGCCATGCAGGAAGAGTTTGTTGTCATCGGAGTCACAGATCAGGCTGAAAGTTGGCCAGTGATGTTGTTTGGGTTTCTTGGTTGTTTGGATTTCCAGATAAGTGAAAGTTGGATGCAGACAGTAAATGAATTCCATTTGGAAGCCCTGTACCTGCTTGACACCCAGCTACCAGCTTCCAGGAAGGCCCTGGAGGATCTTAGGGAGGTGCATGGTGATTGACTAAAGAAGGGTTGCTTGCATTGGAGTGCCAGGTGGTGACCCTGAAGCGGATGGAGAGTGGGACAAACTAATTGCAGAGACACGATGGAACCCTCCCAGTTGAGGGAAGCTTCGAAGAGGAAAGCTTCTCTTCCAGGCATCTTGAGTTCTGCTCCACATTTTGATTTCTCTTGGGATGTTCCAAGGATGGTTTTTAGTATCACACAAACCCTCATGGAATATGGGGATCCTGAGAGAGGCGACAGGGTAAAAAATAATGGAGCAGTGTTGTGCCCAGGATACCGTTGAGGGTACTAATCTTGGGAATCTCATCTCAACCAAAGGGACAGGGTTATGTTCTCTGACTGGTTGGTGAGTCTGAGTGTCTGATTCTGTTCTGAGCATCTTCGTACACCAGATTTGAGGTGGAGGTTGAGTTTGAAGTTCTCATTCAAGTTGAACCTTGAATTTTGCATCTGCCCTTGTACAGCCAGACCATAAGAACAGACGACTGCAGGACTTCTTCACCTCCAGTCTTTCCTCCATGTGGAGACACAGAAACCGTCTGCCACGGTCACCTAACTAGTGGTTCTCTTTTTTTTTGATCACATAACTCTTCAAACATTAGCTGATTTCTTGCTGTCAGCCTCCACGTGGATATTCTTGACCTTGGTTTTCAAGATGCCTTTTTATCCATCCACCTAGCTGCGCAGTCCCTCTCATCTCCCCCAGCAATGGTCACCCTAGCTCCCTGCCTTCCTGCATAGGCAGGCCTCTCAGTTTGCCACCCCCCACCCCGCCCCCCCAATCCCGTGGAGCCTCTGCGGGAATAAGTTCAGCTCAAACCCTCACCTTTCGCAGAGAGCCTGGCTTGGGCCCCCCCACTCGAGAGGACTTTTTCCCATGTGAAATGCAGATTTAAAGAAAGTCAACGGTTGCAGTTAGAAAGGACCACACAGGACATAGGTTTCAGTGGTTTCTGACTGACTTTTTTTCATTTTAGCAGAAAGAACTTTTCTTTAAATGAAGTCTTACATGGAAGTGCAAATAATGAAACAAAAATGGAGCCATCTACTCATTTTAGGGGAGTGGGGTGCTGCGAATTCTGCCCACTGGGTTTCCCACCTTTACACCTCCTCTCATGCCCCGAAGGGTTTTACCTTTGAAGAGAGCACAGATCTAGGTACCTCTGATTTAGTCAGCTCCCAGTTGGAGAAGTTGTGCCTAGAATAGAGAGATGACTTGGCTGAAGATACCCCTAGTAAGTGAGAGTCATGGGGGCCCCCAGGCCTCCCTGCCACATCCAGGGTGCTTTTTAGTCTATCAGCTTTCTCAGCTTTTCAGTGAGATGTTCAGGCACATTTTAATGAAGGGTCTATAGCCAGCTCTTTGTGGGGAGTGGGAAGAGTGAAGCAGCTTCTTTAATGTAGGGCTTCTCAGAGTTTGTGGTGTATTAGCGTGCATTGCAGATCTCAGAAGTGGATGGGATAGATTTTAAAAAAGACAGTGATTCTCACACCGGCTTATTGCAAGACCTTATCTGGTTAAAGAATCCTAAAATGGTTTCAGAAATGCTTCAGGCAGGGAGGTAACGGGTTGAGTTTGTTTCTGATTTTTTTTTTTCCCCTAAATGTGGGGAATTGTAGGTCCAGTTGGCAATCCATGAACAAGTTCCTTCTCCCTGGCTGCAGCGTAGTGTCTCTGTCCTTGAAAGCCCCTGTTTTTCTTCATTAAGCATCTATTTTGCTGTTAGGTGAAGGGCTCCGTGGGTCCCTCCATGTCATTAAGGTTTTCTTTTTTTTTTTTTTTTTTTTT
>NW_016806071.1:1692487-1737262 GCF_001698545.2 Rhinopithecus bieti
TTTTTTTTTTTTTTTTTTGAGATAGAGTCCTGCTCTGTTGCCTAGGCTGGAGTGCAGTGGCATGATCTCAGCTCACTGAAGCCTCTGCCTCCCAGGTTCAAGTGATTCTCCGGCCTCAGCCTCCTGAGTAGCTGTGATTACAGGTGTGCACCACCACAGCTAACTTTTGTATTTTTAGTAGAGACAGGGTTTCACCATGTTGGCCAGGCTGGTCTCGAACCCCTGACCTCAAGTGTTCCACCCACCTTGGCCTCCCAAAGTGTTGGGATTACAGGCATGAGCCACTGTGCCCGGCCTAGGTTTTCTTTCTTTTTTAATGATCACATGTTATGCTTCTTGGATGTGGCATAATTCACCATTTCCTTACTATTGCTTGTTTCCAGTTTTCCAGTTAAAAATTCTTTTGCATTAAGATGCTTTTCAGCTTTCTCATAATGTGAACAGTACTGTGATGAACATCCTCATGGCTAAATGTTTGTGCACATAAACGTGATGGTATTCTTAAATGTAAAGTTGGTGGTGCACAGAGCACACTTTAGAAACAAAAGTCCATCAGAATTGCCAGCACATTGCTTAAGAGTGATTTGAGTTTTACTTCCTAGAAGCGTTGTTCCTAGCAAAGGTGGGGACCTGCCACAGAGGCAGCTTTTGGCTCAGGTAACCAGTCTCTGGGACATCAGAGAAGGACCTCATGTAGCTTACTGTGCTACCTTATCTGGCTAGTCTGGCACCAGAGTGCTGGGACTCTGCCCCTCGTCCCTTCTCCACTCACTCTTCCGATGCTCTGCTTGAGCAGTGGGCCCTGTGGGGACTTAATACATATTAATTGACTTAGATTCAGATGTTTTTCCCTGTGTAAGAGCTCAGTAGTGGAGACCCATTTGTCTGAATGCTTTTTACGTCCCTGAAACCTTGCGTGAGAGGCACAGATTGGACTACAGAGACAATGGGGCAGCAGGGACCTTGTTCGCAAGAAGGTTTCTGTCTCTGCTTTTATTGCCTGGATCATGCCTGACTCCAAAACAACGGCTGGTATTCTCAGAAGGCGAGTATCAGGGTGGAGGTTTATGGGCAAGAGCGATTGGTGGCATTCTGCCCTGCACCTATCTTTTGCCCAAGTAGATCATTTTGGAGAAGAACTGGCTTACGGATGTAGACTAGGATTAACCCTTAAAAACCAGCTCAGACTCTAGCAGCAAAGGGAAGAGGCAGCCCTACTTCTGGCCTCTGATATGCATAGCACTGTATCAGATCTTTGCATGCTACTTCAGGTGATCCCCATGAGAATCCGCAGGGTAAATAATAGCACAGTTCCCTTTCCAGTACAAGGGATTCGGAGGCTCTGAGAGGCTTAGTGCCATGAGCAGTGTCACTCAGTTGTAAACGGGAGAGGGAACTACTGAGACTGGAAGCCAGGTTTGTCTGAATCCAAAGCCAGTTCTTACCAAGCTTTCAGTCCAGGAAAATTGAACACTTCTGAAGTTTTATTAGAATTCAATCAGAATTATTTCAAGGTCTTTTGTAGGACGTAAGTTTAATATGATTCTTTATAGTAAGCTATTTATTTTTAATTATGCAAGTAATACCTAAGTACTTCTTTTGTTAAAAATTGCTAAAATATAGAGGTGTATAAAATAAGAAATGAAGCGAAGCTCCCTGCCCCCCTCACTGTCTTCCTCTGCATCCTGGTACCAGGTATAACCAGTTGGAGGATGTCCTTCTAGACCCTTTTCTGTGCGTTCACATGAATTGATACCTGTCTTGATTCAACCCTGAAAGCCATTTCAGTTCTGAATGAAGGCCCCTAGTTTACTTTAATTTCAGCAAACCAGAATTAAATAGCAGCATACTAGTCTGTAACTTTGGGTAAGTTGCTTATCCAGGAGAGATCAAGCATCACATTCCTCATCTGTACACTTGGGGTGATAGTCCTAGAGTATATTAAGGCTGTTGAGAGAGAACTATGTAATGGCCCAGTATATGGTGCAAATATATTGTACCAGGTACTAAGAAAAGGGACCGGGGCCTCCGCCTCCATGCTGCAGGAATGGGTATAGTTAGTACTCTGCCTTCAGAGTCGTGTGGGCAGCAATGATATAAATAGGCATGAGTAAAGATAAGCTATAAATGCCATCAGAGGGCTGTTAGCAGCAGTTGGAGCTCCAGGCTCTGGTGGGGAGCGGCTAACCCACAGAGGGCATTATGGAAGACTTTCTGGAAAAAGTACCCTTCAAGGAGGGGTGGGGACTTTCATGATACTAATTCAGCCCTGACTTTGTGCCACACAGTGTTCTGAGTGGACTAATTTAGCCCGTATCAGTAACTCTGTGAGGTCAGAACTGCGATTCGTTTCCCAGATGAGGAAACTGAGGCAGAGAGAGGTTAAGTAACCTGCCCAAGGTTATACAGCTAGTAAATGGCTGAGACAGGATTTGAGCATAGGCAAACTAGTTCTAGAGTCAGGGCTCTTAATAGTTAGGTTTTGCAGCCCACCAGATTTCGAGGAAAGACTGGGCCAGAGAAGCACAGGAACCAGTGTGAGCAAGGTGCAGGGTGTGCAGAAGCTGTCGGCAGATCCAGGGAGAAGGCAGGCTTTCCAGGTGAGGGGCTGTGGCCGTTCATGATGGAGCTGGGTAGGGTGATTGTGGCAGACAAGGGAGTACCTAGGATCACCGATATCTGATGGTTGGGCCCCGCCCACCCAGTTCTGTGACTTGAGTGGGAGGGCGTTTGCCAGCTCCTAACCTGCTGAGGTCACTCAGTAGCTCATAGGTGGCTCTGTGCTTTTCTGTGCCCCAATTGTTGCCTTTCACTTAGGCTCTCAAATAGAGTATTAGTATCGATGTTTTGGTTACTGCAGTTTTGAAATTAAGAAAGTCTTAACACTGACACTTCTTAACCACTAGCCTCCCAACACACACACAGGCACATGCCTTTCTTCAGGGAACCAGGTTATTGACACGATAGAGCACGTCCTCACCCTGTTGTACCTGTGGCTGCCAAGGGCCTTTCGACATTGTGTGTGATGCCCTCGCACTTTGATTGCTTCACCGCATGGCACAATGGAGCCTCTGTCAATATGCCAGCTAATTAATTTTAACTTTGGGATGTTGCTTCATCTCCATGCACCATTCACGTTGTCTGGTGTTTTCCTGGTGCGGGTGCAAAGAAAGCTCGTCGGCGCCTTTGTCTTCTTGCTGACCCTCCTCCTCAGCCCCTTTTCCCTCCCTCCTGCCCCTCTGTGCAGGCCTGGGGCCTCTCGGCCTGCGTTTCCCTCTCAGCCTGCGTTTCCCTCTCAGCCTGCGTTTCCCTCTCAGCCTGCGTTTCCCTCTCAGCCTGCGTTTCCCTCTCAGCCTGCGTTTCCCTCTCAGCCTGCGTTTCCCTCTCAGCCTGCGTTTCCCTCTCAGCCTGCGTTTCCCTCTCAGCCTGCGTTTCCCTCTCAGCCTGCGTTTCCCTCTCAGCCTGCGTTTCCCTCTCAGCCTGCGTTTCCCTCTCAGCCTGCGTTTCCCTCTCAGCCTGCGTTTCCCTCTCAGCCTGCGTTTCCCTCTCAGCCTGCGTTTCCCTCTCAGCCTGCGTTTCCCTCTCAGCCTGCGTTTCCCTCTCAGCCTGCGTTTCCCTCTCAGCCTGCGTTTCCCTCTCAGCCTGCGTTTCCCTCTCAGCCTGCGTTTCCCTCTCAGCCTGCGTTTCCCTCTCAGCCTGCGTTTCCCTCTCAGCCTGCGTTTCCCTCTCAGCCTGCGTTTCCCTCTCAGCCTGCGTTTCCCTCTCAGCCTGCGTTTCCCTCTCAGCCTGCGTTTCCCTCTCAGCCTGCGTTTCCCTCTCAGCCTGCGTTTCCCTCTCAGCCTGCGTTTCCCTCTCAGCCTGCGTTTCCCTCTCAGCCTGCGTTTCCCTCTCAGCCTGCGTTTCCCTCTCAGCCTGCGTTTCCCTCTCAGCCTGCGTTTCCCTCTCAGCCTGCGTTTCCCTCTCAGCCTGCGTTTCCCTCTCAGCCTGCGTTTCCCTCTCAGCCTGCGTTTCCCTCTCAGCCTGCGTTTCCCTCTCAGCCTGCGTTTCCCTCTCAGCCTGCGTTTCCCTCTCAGCCTGCGTTTCCCTCTCAGCCTGCGTTTCCCTCTCAGCCTGCGTTTCCCTCTCAGCCTGCGTTTCCCTCTCAGCCTGCGTTTCCCTCTCAGCCTGCGTTTCCCTCTCAGCCTGCGTTTCCCTCTCAGCCTGCGTTTCCCTCTCAGCCTGCGTTTCCCTCTCAGCCTGCGTTTCCCTCTCAGCCTGCGTTTCCCTCTCAGCCTGCGTTTCCCTCTCAGCCTGCGTTTCCCTCTCAGCCTGCGTTTCCCTCTCAGCCTGCGTTTCCCTCTCAGCCTGCGTTTCCCTCTCAGCCTGCGTTTCCCTCTCAGCCTGCGTTTCCCTCTCAGCCTGCGTTTCCCTCTCAGCCTGCGTTTCCCTCTCAGCCTGCGTTTCCCTCTCAGCCTGCGTTTCCCTCTCAGCCTGCGTTTCCCTCTCAGCCTGCGTTTCCCTCTCAGCCTGCGTTTCCCTCTCAGCCTGCGTTTCCCTCTCAGCCTGCGTTTCCCTCTCAGCCTGCGTTTCCCTCTCAGCCTGCGTTTCCCTCTCAGCCTGCGTTTCCCTCTCAGCCTGCGTTTCCCTCTCAGCCTGCGTTTCCCTCTCAGCCTGCGTTTCCCTCTCAGCCTGCGTTTCCCTCTCAGCCTGCGTTTCCCTCTCAGCCTGCGTTTCCCTCTCAGCCTGCGTTTCCCTCTCAGCCTGCGTTTCCCTCTCAGCCTGCGTTTCCCTCTCAGCCTGCGTTTCCCTCTCAGCCTGCGTTTCCCTCTCAGCCTGCGTTTCCCTCTCAGCCTGCGTTTCCCTCTCAGCCTGCGTTTCCCTCTCAGCCTGCGTTTCCCTCTCAGCCTGCGTTTCCCTCTCAGCCTGCGTTTCCCTCTCAGCCTGCGTTTCCCTCTCAGCCTGCGTTTCCCTCTCAGCCTGCGTTTCCCTCTCAGCCTGCGTTTCCCTCTCAGCCTGCGTTTCCCTCTCAGCCTGCGTTTCCCTCTCAGCCTGCGTTTCCCTCTCAGCCTGCGTTTCCCTCTCAGCCTGCGTTTCCCTCTCAGCCTGCGTTTCCCTCTCAGCCTGCGTTTCCCTCTCAGCCTGCGTTTCCCTCTCAGCCTGCGTTTCCCTCTCAGCCTGCGTTTCCCTCTCAGCCTGCGTTTCCCTCTCAGCCTGCGTTTCCCTCTCAGCCTGCGTTTCCCTCTCAGCCTGCGTTTCCCTCTCAGCCTGCGTTTCCCTCTCAGCCTGCGTTTCCCTCTCAGCCTGCGTTTCCCTCTCAGCCTGCGTTTCCCTCTCAGCCTGCGTTTCCCTCTCAGCCTGCGTTTCCCTCTCAGCCTGCGTTTCCCTCTCAGCCTGCGTTTCCCTCTCAGCCTGCGTTTCCCTCTCAGCCTGCGTTTCCCTCTCAGCCTGCGTTTCCCTCTCAGCCTGCGTTTCCCTCTCAGCCTGCGTTTCCCTCTCAGCCTGCGTTTCCCTCTCAGCCTGCGTTTCCCTCTCAGCCTGCGTTTCCCTCTCAGCCTGCGTTTCCCTCTCAGCCTGCGTTTCCCTCTCAGCCTGCGTTTCCCTCTCAGCCTGCGTTTCCCTCTCAGCCTGCGTTTCCCTCTCAGCCTGCGTTTCCCTCTCAGCCTGCGTTTCCCTCTCAGCCTGCGTTTCCCTCTCAGCCTGCGTTTCCCTCTCAGCCTGCGTTTCCCTCTCAGCCTGCGTTTCCCTCTCAGCCTGCGTTTCCCTCTCAGCCTGCGTTTCCCTCTCAGCCTGCGTTTCCCTCTCAGCCTGCGTTTCCCTCTCAGCCTGCGTTTCCCTCTCAGCCTGCGTTTCCCTCTCAGCCTGCGTTTCCCTCTCAGCCTGCGTTTCCCTCTCAGCCTGCGTTTCCCTCTCAGCCTGCGTTTCCCTCTCAGCCTGCGTTTCCCTCTCAGCCTGCGTTTCCCTCTCAGCCTGCGTTTCCCTCTCAGCCTGCGTTTCCCTCTCAGCCTGCGTTTCCCTCTCAGCCTGCGTTTCCCTCTCAGCCTGCGTTTCCCTCTCAGCCTGCGTTTCCCTCTCAGCCTGCGTTTCCCTCTCAGCCTGCGTTTCCCTCTCAGCCTGCGTTTCCCTCTCAGCCTGCGTTTCCCTCTCAGCCTGCGTTTCCCTCTCAGCCTGCGTTTCCCTCTCAGCCTGCGTTTCCCTCTCAGCCTGCGTTTCCCTCTCAGCCTGCGTTTCCCTCTCAGCCTGATTTTCCCTCTCAGCCTGATTTTCCCTCTCAGCCTGATTTTCCCTCTCAGCCTGATTTTCCCTCTCAGCCTGATTTTCCACAGCTGTTTTGGGGGAAGTGCTGGCCATTCCTTTTGGGAGAGGTCTTAATTATTGGAATGTTAAAATGTAGCACAAACCCCGCTAATTTGGCCTCCTCACCAGCAGAGTTGTGTGAGAAGCAGAAAAGGTGACATTGCAGGCAATGGGGAGAGAAAGGCTGTTTGGGTTCGGCACTGCCAAGTTCACCATCATTGCTAAGAGGAGGAGTGGCCATAGTCTGGGCAGGGAGAGGCGGGATTGATCAATAGCACATGTGCTTTTGGGTGTGTGGAAGGGGTATTTGGAAAGGGCTGAAGATAGGTTGCCCTTGGGATATTAGTTTGCTTAGACTATCCCATGTGCTCTTCTTCCCCTCCCCATTTTTCACATTTCTCATGTTAAGCTTGAGCCAAGCATTAATGTTTATCTGTGGGACTTGATAGTCTATTTATATTTTCCCCTACTGCTGGTGTTTTGTTTTGAGAAGCCTCACCCCTTCCTCTTTGTTAAACAGAGTGCTAGGTTGGGAGGCAGGTGGGACCTCAGTCCTTCTAGCGGATTGACTCTAGCAGGTCATCTCCCCTTCTCTGGGTCTCAGTAAACATTTGTAAAGTAGAGGTGCTGAACTAACTGTCCTTATTCTTTGGAACCTGTCTATTACAGCAGCCTTTGTGATGGAATGTACTTGACACTAGAGTAGGGTTCGGCCAACTTTTTCTATAAAGGACCAGAGAGTAAATATTTTAGGCTTTGTGGGTTGTGCGGTCTCTCTTGCAACTACTCGGCTCTGCCATTGTAGCATAGAAATCAGCCATAGACAGAACAGAAATGAATGGGTGTGGTTGTGTCCCAATAAAACTTTATTTACAAATACAGGTGGTGGGCCAGATGTGGCCCTTGGGCCTTACTGGTTTGCCAACCTACGCTCTAGAGTGTTCTCTTTGGCTGCCATAATGTTTTCTCATACACCAGGCTAGTCTGTAAGGAAGAAGTTCTTATTTGAATTAGGGACCAATACCTGAACCCTCCTGAGGCCTTGCCTTGCCATGAATCTGGTCTGCCCCCTTTGTTTCCCCTCTGGTTGCTGGGGAGGTGGCCTGTTCAGGCCTCTCTAGGGACCCAGGTGTGCCTAGCTCTATGCAAATCACCCTGTTCCTAAAGAGATGTAAGATTTGGTAAATCCTATTTTAAGTCCGATTGAGGAAAGTCTCTAGCACAAAACAATATACCTTTCCCTATACATTTCCTCTGCAGTATACGTTTATGGTGGAAGGGAAAAAAATCAAACATTGGTTGCTTTTTAAAATTTGGGGTTTTGTTTTGTTTTGGGAACCTTTTATTTTACATTAAAAAAATGGTGGTGCAGAGGGTGGTTTCAGGGATAATAGTATTGTTCTCCCTCCCATATAACTTATTTTTCAGTCTATTTCTTTCTTTTTTTTTTTTTTTTTGAGATGGAGTCTCGCTCTGTCGCCCAGGCTGGAGTGCAGTGGTGCGATCTCGGCTCACTGCAAGCTCCGCCTCCCGGGTTCACGCCATTCTCTTGCCTCAGCCTCCTGAGTAGCTGGGACTACAGGCACCCGCCACCACGCCCGGCTAATTTTTTTGTATTTTTTAGTGGAGACGGGGTTTCACCATGTTAGCCAGAATGGTCTCGATCTCCTGACTTCGTGATCCGCCCGCCTCGGCCTCCCAAAGTGCTGGGATTACAGGCGTGAGCCACTGCGCCCGGCCTCAGTCTGTTTCTTTGAGGGCCAGAGAAGATTGTGGTTGGTGTGAGAGTATAAATGAAGTATCATGAGTATAAATGAAGGGCAAATTTGGCTACTTGTCTAATTTGTAACTGTCTGATTTGGCATCAGATTGCTGATTTGGTAGCACAGTTAGCTGTCATAATTTTGAATTGTGCTAAATACTTTTGAATTGTGCTAAGTACTTTTTCTCCAGGTGAAGAAACACTCATGATTCACACCATTGCTGAGAGCTGTGTGGGTCTTTCCTTTTGAGATGGCTGGTAGGGAGAAAGCACCCTTGTCCCCATTTCCCAGATTGGTGAAACAAGGCACTGTGCGGTTAGGAGGTTTGCAGTTCTGGATTGAAAAGTTCATGTGGCTGTGACAAGCAGTGTCTATCATTTTCCCTTGGAAACTGAGATGTGACTCAGCAAACAGTATCCAGCTGTTCAGGGGCTGTGCTAGAGTGGGCTTCCTAATGCCTGGTGCCTTTCATCCCAGGAATGACCTCTAGATAGCATTGTATCCACACTGGTGGAGGCTGGCAGGACTGCACCCTCTTTCCAAGGCTCCCCGTGTAAATATGGAATCTTAGTAAGACAACAGTGTCTTACTGAGTATCCCTCCTGCCCCGCCCCCCGTGAGACAGTTGATCTCCCAGGCCTCCATCCAGTCAGATTGCTACTCCTGGGCAGCACACAGCTCTTCTAAATGCCTGTCCTTGCTGTTATCTGGGAGAGAAAACGAGGGGTAAAACAACAACAACAACAGCAGCCCACCACTGAAAGCAGAACTAATCCCCAGGGCAGTCTAGCATGTGGCTCAGATGCTCAGACAAATGTTTAGACAGCTTAAGAAGGTAAACTAGAACTTACGTGAATAAAACCATCTGCCTGGTCTGTGAAAAAGGTTAGATTTGGGGGCCTGCTGTTTTCTGATCTTTCAAGGCTGGGAGCTTATAGGGCGGGGGATATACCACTGAGTGTTCCTTCTTGGTCTAATACCTTGCGCCTATGTAGGGGCTGCCCGGAGGAGCTCAGGTCGGGTAGACGCTTCTGCCTTCTGGGTCCTCACTCACCAAGTAGACTGTGGCCATAAAGAGGATTTGACCTGGGTACCTCCGATCCCATTTGTTCACTAAGCCAGTCTTTCTACAAAGCAACCCCTGGGGGCCCTCCACTCTTTGCCAGGCCCTTTGTTGGGGAAGAGAGGATGGTTTGTGGAGAGAGACCCTGGGGACTGCTCTGTCTCAAAGGATGCTGGCTGATGCCACATATTGGGCATGTGGAGATTTGCTCTTAATTGAGCAGCTTGCTTGCTGCCAGGATGGTCCACTGCTGGCAGGGTCACTGAGCTTGCTCTTGGGAGCTCTGGGTCTAGCGTGAGGAGATGAATGAATAGTGAGAAAAGGGAGAGATATTTGTGTGGGTGTGTTTATTCGTGGTCTCCTACGCTTGTCCTTACCATGGTGGTAAAGATGGGCATGAAGATAATTAAGATGGCAGGCTGGGAATGAAAAGATACAAATTCTGAATTTTGCCTTAAGCCACCCAAGAAATCTTTGCCAGGTCTTCAACACCTCTCCTTCCTGAGCTTTTAAAATTATGCCTCCAGTCTCTTTCTGGGAGAGCTTTCTGTGGTTGCACCCTCTTTCAGTGAGGAAGGGAGAATTGAACCCATGGTGGAAGGAGGATGACAACGCCTCCCAGTCAGGGACAATGAAAAATTAGGGCTTTTGCCATTAAATGAGAATCCACATTGACCAGTAGTATCATCGTGGTGGTGGGGCGGCTGAGTGTATCTGGCATGTCTAGAAAGGCTACTTGTCTTGATTTTGGTTGTCACATCTGTCTGCTACTTGTAGATGCTCTGTTGATAGACACCACTGATGGTGGCTTTGCTTGTTCAGTTCGCTGCCGGGCTTTGGGGAGCGCAAGGGGATATCCCACACACTGCGAGAACAGGTTCGGCACCTCGTCTCTGAGGCCCCCTGCTCAGGACCAGAGTTATCCAAGAGGCTCTTTGTGAATTCTGTTCAGCCTGGGAGGGCCTTGCTCTATTGGGGGCAGTGTTTCTCTGCTTATCTCACACTCAGCGGAGTGCGTGTGGGGTTCATCTGCAGCTTCCGAAGGCCTCTTTTCTTTTTAGGGTTGTTCGGTTTTCCAAATGTTCCCCGTTTCTGCTTTAAACCTCTATCTGTTCAATTTCCTGAGAAGGGAGCAAAAAACTCTAGATGAATTAGGTTTTATGAAAATTTACCTCTTTATAGTTAGAACAGGCCAGGTTACAGGATGTGAATTTTCATAAAATGTTATCTTGTGAACTGGTCTTGATTATCCTTTGTCCTGAATTAGCATCTCCCTTCTAGGGTAGAAGTATGGTAAGGTTTAGAGCTGGAAATGAAGTAGGTCCCTCTGTGAGTGATTGTGGAGGCTCACTCTCTATGCAAACTACTTTTACTGCATTATCTTAGTTAGTTCTTTTTTTTGAGACAGGGTCTTATTTTGCTTCCCAGGCTGGAATGCAGTGGTACAATCATAGCTCACTGCAGCCTTAATCTCCTGGGCTCAAGCAGTCCTCCCACCTCAGCCTCACATGTAGCTGGGACTACAGGCATGCACCCCCTGCCACATCTGGCAGATTTTTTTTTTTTTTTTTTTTTTTTTTAAAGTAGAGACACGGTCTTACTATGTTATCCAGGCTGGTCTCAAACTCTTGGCCTCAAGTGATCCTCCTGCTTCAGCCTTCCAAAATGTTGGGATTACAGGAGTGAGCCACTGTGCCTGGTCACATGTATTATCTTATAATCCAGGCTGTGACCTGGGGCATGGTCCCCAATTTTGCAGATGAGGAAATTGAGGCTCGAGGAGGTTCAGTGACTTCCCCAAGTTCATGTGTCCTAAGCAGAGCTGTTACCTAAACATTTTGGGCTTTAAATTTGGGTTCTTTTTTTTATGGCACCACACTGCCTCCTAGCTTCTTCTTTAGTGGAAACACTTGGGGACCCATGCAGGCTTTCTCTGATCAAAGCCATTCCCAGGCCAGTTTACCTGGGTCACAGGCTTTCAGATACATTACAACTGGCTGGGGACCCCTGAGCCCCTTCCAGCACTGTTATTCTACAGTTAAGAAAAGATGTTCTAGAGAGTGAAGTGATTGCCAAGATTGGACAGTGAATTTGTCTGCTAATTCTTTTTAGGTGTTGAGTTCCTATTGTGTGCCAGTATTAGAGCACATGATAAAGCAATGAACAAACACAAACATTCTGACATTCGGGGAGCTCAAATGGACGTTTCCATATTTCCGTGTTTTAACTTTCCTCTTCCTCCCTAAGCTTCTAGACAGCTCTTTTATCCCTCTGTGGACTCAGGGAATGCAAAGTAATTTTGGTGTAATTTTTTTTGGGTTGAAGTCAAGGAGATAGGTGAATCAGCAGAGGAAAAGAAGTTACGTAATTGATTCCAAAACCGAGAGAAAAGACACTTGGTTGACTTATTTGTTTTAATATGTATTCTTTTATAAGTATTTCTTTGAGCACGGGGTATGTGCCAGGTACTGTTCTAGGTCCTAAAAATTTTGCAAGTGAACAAGACTCTGAAGGTGTTGGCAGTTGAGCCACATACCCGGTAGTGGTGGGAGGTCATGGTTTGACTCCTTAGTGATCATCAACCTGTGATCTGAACATTTCTTCAAGGTAGGTGAGTGTTAACTGGTCACAGCGGTCCCTATTTATCTTCAGCCTGCCAGGCCATTGTTGTTGCCATGGGGTACCAAGATGGCAGCACACCCTCCTGAAATGATGAATGCCAACCTGCTCCATTTCTGCTCTCCAAAACGTATTTTCTGATTCTTTGCTCCACAGAAGTGCCCTAAACATTTGAGTTTTTACATAACAGCTTTTCTTACTTATCTAGCATTTCTGTCACCACCTGCAGCTTTTGCCACAAAAACACAGTGACCTCTACAGCCGGGAAGAAGAGTGGGTGGAGTCTGGCCAAGGGTGCCAGGGAAACCTTATGTTTATAAAAAGCTCTCTGTAGGTCAGTGAGGGCATGCAAAACCTTTCCATGTCCTCTGTAGGAATCCTAGGTGCTTTTTTAAAGGAAAGACTGTTTTAAAGCATAAAGGGCTTTGAGTTATTTTCCCATTAGTATTTTATCAGTCAGTAACCTCTAAAATCCCTTGTGACTATGAGAGTCTCCCTGGCCCTGGTTCCTTCTGCAGCCTCTGCTTTACCTTCAGTGACAGGGAACTCACTACCAGACAGGGTAGCCCATTTCTGTTTCAGACAGAACAGCTCTAATCTGTGTCCTAGGTATTACCATCACCAACTGGAAAGACTTCTTCCTATGATATCTTTTTTTTTTTTTTTTTTTTTTTTGAGGGGAGGGTAATTATAGCAACTCATATATGTCTCTGTTCTTCCCATAAAACTCTCCCCACCTCCACCAGTGGGTTTACGTTTAAAATAGCCTCTGTTCTGTTTTGGAAGGCATCTCCCTGGCTTCTGGCTTGCCAATGTTCTTCTGATAATGTGACTTCCACAACTGACCTCCAACCCCCACTTTTTGGCCTGGCCCCTTTGAAGCGCCTGGAGTTGGCAGAGGGAGAAGTGTGGCGGGTAGAAGACGCTCTTGAGTCAGGAGCTGGCGGTGATCCGCTTTGCTCTGTGGTAGGTATTAACTATGTTCCCAGACCTGTTTCCTGCTCTCAAATGCCAACATCCCTGCCTCTTAAGTGAGGTTTAGCTTAATCCCCAACCTTACCTAAATGTTATTTCTTTGATTATTCAGAGCTGCGGGCAGAATTTCCCTGTGTCGTCGAGAGCGTAGGTGGGGACACACTGCTGGGATGCCCTCCCCACTTGGAATCCTCTGTCTTGCATCCATCGTTCCCACAGCCCCATCCAACTAGGATGGTACTGGTCTCCCAGTGTTGTTCGTTAGGATGTCTTCAGAGGTCAGACCGGGCATCCTCCTCACTTTACCAGCAGGGGATACTGAGGCCTAGGGGACGGAGATTATCCCATGTCCCCTTCTCCAGTCAAGCAGCTGGAAGCCCTGGAGCAAGGTGTGAGCTGCAGCCCTGGATACATGGTCTATAGTTTAGCAGTTGTGGAGTTGCTCCCGAAGCTTTCAGTTGGTCAGCCAGTCAACCGGCACTGGGATTTGCACAGAAGCCCTGAGACTCTGCCCTTGCCCTCCTGGCCTCCTGAGCTGGGTGGGCTGGCTCAGCCTCAGGGGAACACCTGAAAAGCCCCCAAGAGTCCACCGTATCTAAATACTGAGGGTCTGTTGCACACAAGGCAGAAATGGAGCCCTGTCAGAGTGTGGCACTGAGTTGCCAGTTAAGAGGTACTCCTTGAGGTCAGGCAGGCGTGTTAGTCTTCATTTTGTATGTGCAGCGCCTGGCACATAGTAAGTGCCCAATGAAGATAAACTTGGTGGCAGCCTGCCCATCTGGTGGGTTAAAATGGAAAAAGCTCATTCCTTTTTAGCTCGAAAATGTTCTCAGAGCTCCTGTCCTGTCCCAGATGCTGCAGAGGGCTATTGAGGTGCTGTCTAAGCACTGCCCACGAGTGGATTAAGGAAGGAGACCCTTCTGTAAGAACACTGCACCCTCATGCCTGGACGGTATGGTGTAGGTGTGGAAGTGCTGGTTGCCCATCTGCCTTCACTTTGGAGAGTCCACCCTTGAGGGGTCCTCTGGAACCTGATGACTGCTCTGCATGTGGAAAGACTGGGAGGCAGGTGAACATACTAGCAAAAATCATCCCTGCTCCCTGGGTGCCAGGCCATTTGTGGTGTGTCTTATTACTTGGCAAAGAAGACATTAGGACTTTATTTATTTTGTCAGAGACAAGGTCTTGCTATGTTAACCAGGCTGACCTGGAACTCCTGGGCTCAAGTGATCCTCTGGCTTCAGCTTCCTGAGTAGCTGGGACTACAGGTGTGCACCACTGTGCGCAGCTTAGGACATTAGGGCTTTAATTGACTGGGCTGGATTTCACCCTCTGGATGGGGGAGAAGTGGAGGTGGCGGGGCTGGCTGGGGAGTAGGAGGATGAGGTGGCAAGGATGTGCAGGGTTGAATTTTCTCTTTTTTCTCCACAAATAGTGCTAGCACCCTTATGGTACACCCTACCCCCAGCCCCCAAACAACTTACTGAAGCACTGCCCACCCCCACATTGACCTTCCTTCCACCTACCATCTGCCTGACTTTGTAAGTGAGCCCCTAGCTTTTTGTCAGGAGTGGGGGTGTGGATCTGTGTGTAGCACAATGGCCTCATTTGTCGAGTGCCCACCCTGGGCCACTGTGTTAGGCACTCACGATTGCTGCAAAGCCTTTAATTAGCGTCCTAGGTTACCTGGCTGCCTTCCTCACTCGCACTGCCTTCTTCTTGTTCACCCTTCCCCTCCAACCCCTTTAGTCTTCTGTCTCCTCTCACTGGGGACTCAGTCCTGTCTTCCTGTTTTCCCTCCCTCCCTTCCTAGGGGCCTTTAGATTCTCTGGGGAAACCAGACAGGCCTCTGCTACACCAGTGAGCCCCGTTCCCTCCACCCAGAAGATGTGGAGTGAGGTGAGGGGGCTTTACCCCCAGTGGTGAGACTGTGCCTAGTCCTTTCTCTGCATCTGTGTGATTTTATGAAGTCTGTCCTGTCAAAACCAAGAGGCTGAGGAAAGTCCCTGCATTTATTCTTTGAAGACCTCTGAACGCTGGTTGCTGAGCACAAAGCAGGTGGGGCGGGTGGAGGAAGACTTTCTGAAATGGAGAGAAGGCGAGTGGACGCCCGATGACTTGCAGATGTGGGTAAAATGCTGGAGGGAGAAGCGGCTCCCGTGCTTGGCCCCCTTTGGATGTCGGCCCCCTTTGCGCCTCCCTTTGCAACTCCCAAGCTCTATGTTTTGGGGGGGAGCGGCTGCAAGGCGGTGGGGGGCTTGTTTGGCAGCCGGCGCCCATCAGACAACTGGAAAGTGCCAGTGCCTGCGTGGCCATCTGTCCCCGCCGCCTAGCTCCCGGCCGCCTTCTGCTTCCCACAGAAGGGCCCGCGCTGTTCTGCAGCACAAGGGCACGGGGCCTGGCCGGGAGGGGCAGGCACAGTTCCATTTTGCCGTTGTTTATTCCCATCTCCTTTGCAGCTCCTGCACTTGGGAGTTGCCAGGTGCGTGAAAAGTTTGCTGCGCCGTGGCCGATCAGGTGGTTTGGTGGGGCGCTGGCGGGAAGGAAAGGTGGATGTGTGTGGCGTTTCCTTTGCACCACGTCTGTTTGTTCAACTGTGGACTTTCACCCCTCCCCCAAGCCGCTGGTTTTCTTTTTTCTTGCTTTAGTTTGTAAAAACGCAGCCAGAGCAAGCCAACTCCCCGGGATTTGGGCTCATCTGCACGCCACCCTCTCTGAGCTAGTTAAAGGGTTAAAAATTATGGGGAAGTTCAGCCGGCACTTGCAAGATATGGTTGCCGTAGCAACAGGCCTTCTAATCTGGTAGGTGACCTGAGAGACTGGAGAAGATGTAGGGGTTGGTTTGGCATTTCATTATTTCATGAGGCTGCCTCTCCAGCTGGTTTCTCTGCTGAGCTTAAAGCTTGCTGTTCCTGCCACTAGAATTACTGGCACATTCCAAAACAACAGTGTTGATGGCACGAGCACTGCGTTAATGGGGTCTGGCCAGGCAGGGTGGGCGGAGGAGAGGGAGCTGGGTTCCAGGAGCCCTCATGTGGGACTGTGTCTCCCCCACAAAGCGGGGAGGTGTGGATAGAGGGATGTGTGCAGGGGTTTGCCCTCCTGCGTTACAATAGCCGCCTTCTTGAGACACCACCTCACATAAAGAGGGACTGGCTTTTTAGGAGGACTTTAAGATAACTCCTTCAGTTTTCCAAGAAGCCTGCTTACATTTGGGAGGCAGGGGAGCTGTTTGAATGTGGGGGAGAGGCGGGGCGCGGTGGCTCACAGCTGTAATCCCAGCACTTTGGGAGGCCGAGGCGGGTGGATCACTTGAGGTCAGGAGTTCCAGACCAGCCTGGCCAACATGGTGAAACCCCGTTTCTACTAAAAAAAAAATTAGTCACGCATGGTGGCACGCGCCTGTACTCCCAGCTACTCGGGAAGTTGAGGCGGGAGAATCGCTTGAACCAGAAGGCAGAGGTTGCAGTGAGCTGAGATTGTGCCACTGTACTCCAGCCTGGGCAAGAGAGTGAGACCCTATCTCAAAAGATAAATAAGTAAAATAAATTTGAGGAAGATCTCCACTGTAATGTCTGTGGTTGGTGTCTTCCTCTTGTTTTTATCTCCAGATAGATATTGTCCAGAAATTCAGCTTAGTTGAGCACAGTAACCTCATGTCTGCTGTGTGCCCAGCACAGAGAGGAACAGGACAGAGAGTGCCTGGTCTCATTCATTCTCTCATCAGACGTTTGTTGGACACGGCATGTGGCAGGCACTGCAGAGAAGGGGCAGGTCACACCGTTGTCCTGGCCTGAGAGCCTCCCATTGTGTGAGGGACCTTCAAAGCAAGAGCAGGAGAGGAGGAGGAAACAACCCAGCCTCACCCTCCCCTTCCTTTTAGAGGGACCTTGTGTCGAGGGCAGCAAGCAGTCTTCTGGCCTTGGAAAGGCATGAGGCATTCATGGTTTTTCATTCACCTTTCTCTTTTCTACCCCTTTGCTCTTGGATGTAATTACTGGGAAATGCACAGGCTGGGTAGATGGCATGTACAGATGATGTGTTCTGAAGTCCACTTCTCCCTAAGGCACCGTGTCTTAACACAGAGTTGTGTGTTACATTAGGTCCAGGTTCACAGGGATCTCCGATTGGTTGACTTCCTGGGTTGGGTTTCTTGTTTTTTTGAATTTCTTTCCCCTGGAGAGGTTAGTGTTCCTGGGATTTGTGAGGGAGAGGGTGGGGTGGGCTGGAGAGGAGCTTAGAGTACTTACTGGGACTTCATGTGGCTATCTCCCCCTCCCCATCTCGATTGTAAGCTCTTGGAGGAGAGGTCTGTGTGTTAGAGGCCCAGCAGGTCTTTGTGAAAGTTGTTTGCTCCCACGTTAGATGTGAATACCGAGGACCACACGACAACAGTGGTAGCGTGTACCCTCCTGGGACTCTGGGATCCGGCAGGCCACCTCCCCACTTCACCCACTGCCTCGTGTCTCTCCTGTAGTTCTTGGGTTTGCTGTTCAGTGGGGTGACCCTCAACCATTGAGGGTCCCAGCATTGGCTTATGTTTTGTGGGATTGGGTGGAAAGACTTGCCTCACTGTACCGTGTCATCGCTGGGCTGTCCACCTGCCCTGCATGTGCCAGGTGCCTGGGAAAGGTCAACCTGGCATGTAGTTTTGATGGGTAGGAGTTTGAGGGACTGGGAGGTGCACTGATGCTGCAGCAAGCGGAGCAGACATGCAGCCTTGTAAGGCTGTAGAGTCTGTAGACAGTAGTATACACTGGCTCTAGGCTTTAAGGTCGGGTTGAGGATAGTGAAATGGGAGTCCCATCTTTTGTTGGGCATCCTGGTCCAGCATTGGGATGTAGGAGTGCTCTTGCGGAGCCGGGGGAGCGGTCAGCCACTGACAGCCCTGGATCTGGGTCCAGTTCTGTTTCTGGTCCCTGTATGATTTGGGGGAGTCAGTCCCCTCTGTGCAGCAGTCTCCTCATCTGTAGAATGAAGGTGCTGACCTGATCATCTACAGTCCCTCTCAGTCCCTCAGCCCGTGTCTGGATGGAAATGGAAAGAGAGATCTCAGCAGAGTCTGTGTGCATTGCTGGGCCTCAGACTGGTTTCTTGGTATAGAAGGTGGCTTTAGGGTTTATCTGGCTTCTGTGAATTTTGCCCCATTCAGTATAGTTTCACAGGGTTTGCTGAATGCCACTCCCCTTGCCCTGGGCTGCAGCATAGGTAGGATGGGGCAGCCAGCCCTCGAGAGCAGCCTCTGACCCTGCCTGGTTTTCTCTGACTTCCATGGAGCCTGCGAGAGGGTGGCCAGAATTGGGATCTGACAATGCACTTGGGTCACCTGGATACTTGAAAACACTCCCATTCCCCTTCTGGGAGAAATCTTGACTTGGTAGGGCCAGCATAGAGGGTGTACAGGGTGTTTCAGAGTGGACACATCTCAGAGGAGCAAAGGGAAAAACCTTTAAGGTTGAAACCTCTGGGGATGGCTTGGCCACATGTGTGTAAGTCACAGGGCAGGAGCGGGGGTGTTGAGCTGAAGATTTTCTGGAATCTCTAGGATCTGAAAGTAGAGGTGACCTTCCAGTTTACCCTTTCAACTTGGATTTTGACCCACAGTTTTCCCCTCACAGTGGGCCTGATTTCCACGGAAAGAATGGGTCTGCCCTATTCCAATTAGAGTGTCAGGACCTTGTTAGATGCAAAATAAATAAAACTAACTGTGTATCCAGCTCTAAAACTGGCTGGGGCCCTCTGAGAGCTGTCCTCCCTGTGGCAGGGGTATGTGGGGACCCCATGCAGGTGAGGAAACCAAGGGCTACGCAGGGGATGGGGTGACGGTCTGAGGACGCGGTGCTGTCCAGCCAGGCCGCCTCCTGGTTTTACCCACTGCCTCCTGTCTCTCCTGCAGTTCTCGAAACCCCGTTCAGAATCCGTTGAGGGGCCCGATGTCAGCTTACATTTTGTGGGACTAAGTGGCTTTTGTGCTCTGTTGTGAGGGATCTGGCTTGAGCCCCATGGATTGTGTTGAGGTTCCTCTGTCATTAGTCATCCTGTTTTAGAGTGGGAAAAACATGACAGTTTACTCTCAGATTGAAGTTTCCGAGCAGTTGATTGAGATGGGAGTTCTCAGGTTTTGTGTTGTCTGTGCGTTTCTGTTAGTGGTGATGGCAGTGAGCACAGCAGATCATGCTAGATGCTCACATGGTCAAACGGCGAGGCGCAGCTTCCTACCGCTGCACATCCTATAAGGTGAGACTCATGAGTTGACGGCCAGCCCACCATCTGCTTGCCTTGTTCCATTAACATTACTATAGTAAGACCCCAGATGGATGACTTTCTCTTCTGGAGGCTGGGAGGTGAGGGCAGGGGAGGAAGGAGTTTGGCGCTGAGATGAAGCCTCATAGGAAGTGGGGTGACCTAGTGGGGATGGTTTCTGACAGGTTCCCGGGGGGTGTTTTTTTGGAGAAGTCACTTGAAGAAGCCACGTTACCAATCAGTCAAGAAGTTTGGACCCATTTTGCCTCTCTGGAGATTGCCACTTAGTAGGATAACAAGGTAATTCCCTGCTAGGTGAAGTAGGACTTGAATCGGTTTGCTTCAAGCTTCCTAAGGCACTTGTGCTGCTCCCGAAGTTTTAGGCTTTTGATCCTTTTATATACCCTGAGCCCTGTCTAGCCCAAGGCTGTTCAGACTGAAGGGACTGTTTTGTTGTTGTTGTTGTTTGTTTTGTAGAGACAGGGTCTCACTATGTTGCCCAGTTAGGTCTTAAACTCCTGGCTTCAAGGGATCCTCCTGCCTTTACCTCTCAAGTAGCTGGGACTACAGGCGTGCGCCACCAGGCCTGGCCAACATTGGGGGTCTTCATGTATTTTGCCTTCCATGCTGTGGACGCCTGTTGGTTTGCTGGAGTTCACACTGCTCTTTAGCTCACCAGGAGCTCCTTCTGGAGAATAAACATACAGATGTTTGGGTAGGTGGATGGATAGATAGGCAGTATGCTGAGCTGGGCTAGATCGAGTCAGGAGTCCTTCCCAAATGGCATTGGGGATGTTTCTACAGCTGGTGTACAGGCAGCAAGCTGGTCCCAAAACAGGGGCTCCCATAAGGGCCCAGCGAGGTCACTCCATGGGAGTGTCTGCTGGAGGTTCATCCCTACTAGCTTGGCCTGTTAAGGAACCCTGTCTTAGGTGAATATCCCAAATGCCAGAGGAATATGAAAAGATGAAGGAAGATTGTTGTTAAAGTTTCATTTGTGTTTAGATTATTATAACATTACTCTTGAGATCTGTGACTTTTAGCCTTTGTGGCCTCAACAATTGATAAGTGACTGGAGTCATTTATAACCTTCCTGAGCATAACTTGAATTTTGGCCCAGGAGGCAGGGGGAGTCCGTGAGTCACTGATCTGGTGGGTCAGCTTTTCCAGCACCCCTGGCTCTTCAGGCTCCACCTTTCCGGCACCCCCGGCTCTTCAGGCTCCGCCTTTCCGGCACCCCTGGCTCTTCACACCCCGCCTTTCCGGCACCCCCGGCTCTTCACGCTCCGCTTGTTTCATACATAATCTAATTTCATCCTTCCAGTAACCTTGGGTATCGGGTATAATTGCTGCCATTCTATATCTGAGAGAACTGAAGAAGTTATGTGTTCTATACATGCTCATTTTGAAAAGTAGGAGGAAGGAAGAAAAGAAAGTCACTCACCACCAGGATTAACTTTGTGCTAACTTTTCAAGTATTTCTTTTCAGTCTGTTTTCCTACTTTTACTTAACTGTTTTCACATCATCTTCATCTTCTTCTGGTCAGAAAATTCTCCTTATAAAAAACAGCATTTAAGGCCGGGCACAATGGCTCACGCCTGTAATTTGGGAGCACTTTGGGAGGCCGAGGTGGGCAGACTGCTTGAGCTAGCAGTTCAAGACCAGCCTGGGCAACATAGTGAGACCCCATCTCTACAAAAAATACAAAAAGATTAGCTGGGCGTAGTGGCATGTGCCTGTAGTCTCACCTACTCGGGAGGCTGAGGTCGGAGGATTGCTGAGTCCAGGAGGTCGAGTCTATGATTACACCACTGCACTCCAGCATTGGTGACAGAGTGAGACCCTGTCTCAAAAAAAACCCAAAAGAACAAAAACAAAAACAAAAAAAAAGCATTTAAGAAGGTGTGCAGGTTCTATTTCTGCGTCCAGACTCTTGAGTTTATTTACATGTTGATACGATATTTTGGATGGTCATGGTGTGGGTTCTACTGCCTGTCCCTGGGCTGCTGCCGACCCCAGGGCAAGAATGGTTTATTCAGCTCAACTTCCCAGGCTGAGACATTCAGACCCAAGCAAGGCCTTTGTGTCTAAAGTAGTAGTTGATTGGAGTGCTAATGAATCAATTAGAAAATTACTTGCTGCTGAGCTCCTCAGCCAAACCCGGATTGTGCACACGTCTTAGAAAACCATCCGAAGGCCATACGCGAATAAATCTCTCTTGGCTGTGGCCCTCGTAAATCGCACCACAGCCTTTCTTGGACCTGTTAATCACTTGAGAAAAACAGGACTACTTCTGCTTTGCAGAGCTGCCTTGTGCTCGGCACAGTTTTCTAGCTTGTACCTCTTGCGCGGATGAGAAAGGAGACTAGAGTTCCTAGAAACAGCGCTTGTTCCACACTTTCAAAAAGAAGCATTCAGGGGCTGCTCTTGTGTTTTGTCCCTACAGCAACCCCGTTGGGAGGCACTATTATTATTTTGCCCATTTTTATGCATGGTACAGTCGGGGCTCAGATAGTGTGAGCAACCTGTTCTCAAGTCACCTCCTAAAAGGAAGCAGCTGTGGAGCCTTCAGCTTCCCAGATCCTCACACTGTCACTCTGCCGAGATGCCTTTTCACGTGGATGCCCCTACTTAATGTATCTTGGTGGGTTTTCATAGTCCCAGGTTGGCGTGGCAGGTGAGGTACAGCCAGTAGAGGTGGAAATGGTAGAGGCATTTCTGGTTAAGTACCCAGGGTCGGGGTTTAGTGTGGTTTAATTTGGGACAGAAGGGTTGGAATGACAGCCAACAGCAGAGGCTAAAAGGACCCCAGGTGAGAGGTGTACCAGGGGCTCCAGATTGCCAGCAGTTTGTGTTATTTATTCCAAGACACTCGCCAGGTATGGCCGAACCTAAAATGGAAATGAGGAGAGGAGAGGAAGGATAAAAGATGAAATGGCTATGAATCCCAACTGAAGCGGGAGCCATTTCTTGAAAAAGACACCTGTAAAATAATGATTTGGATTTATTTTTTATTTTTTTTGGCCCATCCACACTGTTTCCTCATTGGGTACCCATCTCTTGTGATCCCCAGCCATCATTTCATGAGTGAGACTAAGGTGGCATGCCTAAACCCTTACCTGCTTCCTGGAAGAGCCAACATGCCTCTTCAAGGCTGAAGCCTGAGGGAGCTCTGTATTGGTCTCCTCTTTGATTTTGGCTTCATTTGGGAGGAACCAGCAGCCTTTTGTTCCCAGGATGGGGGCCAAAGCTGCTTGTTAAGTAACTTCATAGTATGCTCTTCTTTCCCCAAGATGGTCAGTGTATCGTGCTGTTTTGACATTTCTGCATCTAACCTTAAGGGCATTGGATGCCTGGCAGTTGTTTTGTTCACATAGAAACATTTGGGTGCCTACTGTGTGCCAGGCACTGTTGTAGGGGCTGGGAATGCCACAGGGAACAGCAGAGGAATATCCCTGCCTGCCTTGTGGAACTGACATGCTGGTGGACGATACAGAGACCTGGTTGGGTCTCAAGCTCTGGGATGGAAGTTGTGACCCTAATAATTATAATCTCTCCTCCATAGTGGCTCTTTTTGATGTGCCCAACATTATGCTGGGCATTTTTTATTTGTTATCATGTTCCATCCTCAGAAGAGCTTTGTTCAGACAGGTAATTGTCATCCTGTCTTTGCAGATGAGGCTGCTGAGAACACAGAATGGGTAGGTGCTCACCTGTTTCTTGTTGAATGGGTGAAGAGCAGCAGCTTGCTGGTTATCGAGTTGGGTTTCTAGCCTGGCTCTGGCTCTCAACAAGACACCAGCCTTCCTCTCCCAGGCCTCACTGGCCTAATTTTGTGACTTGCCTTGAGTGTCAGTGAGTGCCAGAGCAAGGAGAGGAGGTGAGATTTAGAGGCCGCTCACTTCCACAGTCCTGTGAACTCACTTCCAAGGCCCTGGCCTTGCTCTTCCAGGCACGTTGGTGCCTCCATCTGAGCTGTGAGTGTGGTGGGGAAGTGAATGGGATGTATCTGCCCCGCTGCCCCATGACCACAGACCCTAAGCTGGCACAGGTGAGGCAGCGTGTAGAACCTTGCACTGCATGAGGCTGGAGTGCAGTGGCATGATCTTGGCTCACTGCAACCTCTGTCTCCCAGGTTCAAGCAATTCTCCTGCCTCAGCCTCCTGAGTAGATGGGAGTACAGGGAGTAGATGTGCCACCATGCCTGGCTAATTTTTTTGTTTTGTTTTGCATTTTGTAGAGACAGGATTTCGCCATATTGGCCAGGCTGGTCTCGAACTCCTGACCTCAAGTGATCCACCCACCTTGGCCTCCCAAAGTGCTGGGATTACAGGTGTGAGCCACTGCGCCGGGCCTAATTTTTTGTATTTTGGTAGAGATGGGGTTTCACTGTATTCCCCAGGCTGGTCTCAAACTCCTGAGCTCATGCAATCCATCCTGTCTGCCCAGCCATCTCCTTGGCTTTCCAGTATTGAATTGGCCCCAGCAAGTCCCAGGTATTGGAAATCCAAAACAAACAAAGCCCAAGCCCTGGATGGAAGTAGGCTCGTATTCTCATTGTGGGAGCTTGAAGTGCAGCAGCTGTGTGGGTAGCCAGTGCTCTGGGTGTCACCTGTTTGGCAGGCTGTGGGAGGCTGTCCCAGGCAGACCTCAGTCCTGTGAGGGAGAAAGAAGCATGTGACTGGCTGAGGGGCAAGGCAGGAGGGTGTCTACTTCCTGTTGTCGTTTGTGTGTCCTCTTGACCCACAGGCTCCTTTTTGAACCTTTTCCTTTTTCTCTCTTCTTTCTGCCCACTCCCTGCTAATTTCCACCCATCCTCACCCTGCCCCGCTCCCCATGCCTTCGGTTTCCCAATACCTTGTGGGTTACCTCAGACTTTCCTTGGCGGTTCTCAGTTGGCGGACTGAGGGGCAGAGTCTGCCACCCAATAAAGATGACTTTGTGTTGCTGTCTCCAGGTGGATATGGGGACTCTGACCTCTCCGGATGGTCAGGGTTTGCGGAAGGTCAGGGTTGGTTGCACAGAGTCATATAACCCTAAAGTGGCAACAGTGCACAGAATGAGGAAAAGGATGGGTGATTGGGTGGCTGAGAGTGTTGACAGCCTTGGAGTGAATGAATTCCAGACCTGTTAGTTTTCTAGACGCAGTAACAAAGTACCACAAACTGGGTGGCTTTAAACAACAGAAACTTAGTCTCAACGTTCTGGAGGCTGAAAGTTCATGAGGAAGGTGCCCACAGGGCCATGCCCTCTGGAGGTTCTAGAGGAGCGTCTGCCCCATGTCGTCTTCTTACCTTCCAGTGTTGCTGCAATCCTTGGCATTCCTTGACCCCCAGGACTCCAATCTCTGCCTCTGCTATCACATGGCACCTCCCTATACATCTCATTTTATATTCCCCTCATTTTATATGGATACCAGTCATTGCAGCAGGACCCACCCTAATCCAGTATCACCTCATTTTCGCTTGATGACACTTGGAAAAGGATGTAGGGTCGACCTTCCACATCTGCAGGTTCAGTCAGCATTTGCAGATTCAGTGATGAAAAATATTCAGGGAAAACAAACCAACGCAAAGAATACAGGCCTGGTGTGGTGACTCATGCCTGTAATCCCAGCACTGTGGGGGGCTAAGGTGGGAGGAATGTTTGAGGCCAGTAGTTCAAGACCAGCTTGGACAATATAGCAAGACCCCATCTCTTTAAGAAAAAAAAAAAAACAAAAAAACAGAAGGACAAATTAAAAAACAGCCTAACAACTATTTACCTAGCATTTATATTGTATTAGATATTATAAGTAACCCAGAGATGATTTAAAGTATATGGAAGGGCTGGGCATGGTGGCTCACATGTATAACCCCAGTACTTTGGGAGGCCAAGATGGGAGGGTTGCTTCAAGTCAGGAGTTCAAGACCAGCTTGGTTAACATAGTGAGACCCCCATCTCTACAAAAAAATTAAATAAATTACCTGGGCGTGGTGGTGTATGCCTGTAGTCCCAGCTACTTGGGAGGCTGAGGAAGGAGGATTGCTTGATCCCAGGTCCAAGGAGGTAGTGAGCTGTGATCACTCCACTACACTCCAGCCTGGATGACAGAGTGCAGTGTCTGAAAAAAATTTAAAAATGTATGTGGGAGGATGTGCATATACTCTACCATTTTATATAAAGGACTCAAACATCTGAGGATTTTGGTATCCGTGAGGTGGGTTGGGGAATGAGGGCCTGGACCCAGTCCCCAAAGGCTACCACAGGAGACTGTATTTCTATTTTTTTTTTTTTTTTTTAGATGGAATCTTGCTCTGTCCCCAGGCTGGAGTGCAGTGGCGTGATCTCGGCTCACTGCAAGCTCCACTTCCCGGATTCACGCCATTCTCCAACCTCAGCCTCCCGAGTAGCTGGGACTACAGGCGCCCACCACAATGCCCAGCTAATTTTTTTGGTATTTTTAGTAGAGACGGGGTTTCACTGTATTAGCCGGGATGGTCTTGATCTCCTGAAGTTGTGATCTGCCCGCTTCAGCCTCCCAAAGTGCTGGGATTACAGGCGTGAGCCACCGCGCCTGGCCTGTATTTCTAAATGAGAGCTCATTCATAGGTACTGGGGGTAGGACTTAAGCATATCTTTTGGGGGTACACAATTCAACCCCAGCACAGGGTGACAGTGCTAGGCCGGAAATCAAAATCCACATTCCTGTTACAAGGGGCCTTAAAGATCTTAAATTTCCCTGTAGATTTAGGGAACAAACTGATCTTTTTTTTTTTTTTTTTTTGGGAGAAGGTCTTTTGCTTTTACCCCAGGCTGGAGGGAAAAGGCATCTTTTTTCCCCCCTGCAACCTCTGCCTCTTGGGTTCGAGCAATTCTCCTGTCTCAGCCTCCCGAGTAGATGGGAGTACAGGCGTGTGCCACCACGCCTGGCTAATTTTTTTGTTTTGTTTTTTGTTTTTTTGTATTTTTGTAGAGAGAGGGTTTCACCATGTTGGCCAGGCTGATCTCGAACTCCTGACCTCAAGTGATCCACCGCCTTGGCCTCCCAAAGTGCTGGGATGACAGGCGTGAGCCACTGCGCTGGGCCTAATTTTTTGTATTTTGGTAGAGATGAGGTTTCACCATGTTGCCCAGGCTGGTCTCGNTAAAGATCTTAATCTACTCTGTAACTTTAGTCAGTACAGTAATCTTTTTTTTTTTTTTTTTTTTGGGAGATGGAGTCTTGCTCTGTCACCCAGGCTGGAGGGCAATGGCATGATCTTGACTCACTGCAACCTCTGCCTCTTGGGTTCGAGCAATTCTCCTGTCTCAGCCTCCCGAGTAGATGGGAGTACAGGCGTGTGCCACCACGCCTGGCTAATTTTTTTGTTTTGTTTTGTTTTTTTGTATTTTGTAGAGAGAGGGTTTCACCATGTTGGCCAGGCTGATCTCGAACTCCTGACCTCAAGTGATCCACCGCCTTGGCCTCCCAAAGTGCTGGGATGACAGGCGTGAGCCACTGCGCTGGGCCTAATTTTTTGTATTTTGGTAGAGATGAGGTTTCACCATGTTGCCCAGGCTGGTCTCGAACTCCTGAGCTCAGGCAATCCACTCACCTCGGCCTCCCAAAGTGCTGGGATTACAGATGTGAGCCACCACGCCTGGCCTCAGTACAGTAATCTTCTGTTAGGAATCTACTGTGTGTCATGGTCAGGGCATGGTCAGGCACAGAGACTTTGCTTGGCTTTTGGGGTGAGACGCTAGCTACTTCTTTGGAAACCAAGGATTTTAAAGGAAATCTTAAAAGGAGATGTTCATGCAAGCACTTCAGAGGAGGCCTTTGAAATGTGGAAGGCTTTTCTTTTCTGCCCTGTTAATTTTGAGCCAGCTGGCTCAAGTGAGGATTATTCTTCCTTCTCTCTGAAGGAAGGTGTGGGGAAGGTAGCCGGGACCATGGACTTGGAGGTTCTTCCAGTGCCTTGGTCTTCTCCTTGGATGGGAGGGCTTAGACTTGGGTGGTTTTTAGAGTGCGGCTCTTGGTGTCCTTTGTTCCAGGCTGCCTTGATAGCTAGGAACTGTTTTATTGGAAGGGCAAATACTGCATAGTGTCAATAAGGATATTTTTTACTGGGGCTCCTGTGTTTCTGCTGTGGATAAGCATGAAGAAGCCAAGTGTAAGTTAGTTTCTAATGGCTGGGTTCAGCCCTTTTTCTTCCCTTGCAGAAGTTTCCCATCTGAGCAGAGAGAACTGAGACTGAACCTGCTGGCCACGCACGAGAGCTCTTGTGACTTTCTCGTCTCCCTGTGTATCAGGAGAATTTCCGCACAGATGACAGGAGTGGAGTAGAAAGCATTTGTAGCCATTGTATTGGAGAAAACAAGTGTAATGTAAATAGGAAGTCTGGATTATACGTATCCTCAGTGCTGTGAGGAAAAACCACACGCACCAAGTGCAGTTTACAGCTGTGTGCACGTGGACTGATGGGCACTGTCTGCCAGCGACCGGATCAAGCAGTGGGAGACCTTGCTTTGTTTTTCAATTTCTTTCTTTCTTTTTAATTTGAGACAGTGTCTTGCTGTGTTGCCTAGGCTGGTCTCGAACTCCTGTGCTGAAGTGATCCTCCTGCTTTGGCCTCCCAAAGCATTGGGATTGCAAGTGTAAACCACCCGGCCTGAGAACCTGTTCTCTGTTGCTATCTCTCATCTCTTTGCTCTTCTCTTCCCGCCCAAAAAAAGAGAAAAAAAAATTGATCGGATGTTTCCCCCAATTCTTTCCTCTCTTTACAAGGCCTTCCCCATACTGACGACACCGAGTGTGTTAAGAGGTGACGGGATTAGCTGCCCCGGCAGTCATCACGGGGAAGCAGAGCTCATCTTTATGCCCCTAAACGAATCACCCACAGAAGAAGTCTCTTGAACATACTCAGATCACCCCATTCTTTATTCCCAAAATGATACCTTTTCTGGGAGTGGCTTGAATCACTCATTGTGAAAAGGGGGCTTCAAGAGCCTACTTTGGGCAGAACCACAAATATTTATTATGCCAAGACTGTGTGCAGTGCATAGCTGTTTTTGTAAGTAGATTGGTTTTGTGTCTTCTTTCCAGTGGATGTACGGATATACGTTCCTTGTGAAGGAAATTAGATAATAAACGTAAACAAAACTCTGGTAATTCCACTTTTCAAATATTAATATTGTTCGTATCCTGATTCATGTCTTGGTGTGACTTTTTTTTCCTAAACATGTCTCTGCCCTTACAAGCTCCAGTCCAGTAGGGTAATGTCAGTCCACTGGAGTGACTGAGCCCAGGTGTCTAAACAGAGGCACCTCTTGGCTGTCGTGCCCCACACCCCCAGGTGCTACCTCAGTTGCCAGGTACTGAGCTTCCCACTATCTCTCCTTTTTCTCCTTCGGGTCTTCTTGGAGCCGTTGGAAGTACAGACTACTCTTCCTCAGTTTCTTGAGTTGCATGTCCTCTTCTAAAATTCCGGAACCTGTGTTAACAAACTTCCCTGCTAGTGGCTGTCTTAGCCCCTTCTCCTGGTCCAAAGCTTTTTGTGATTGATGTTGCCAAGAACCAATGTCTTTCCTTTGGGGAGAGGGGGTGGGTGTAATCCTTGCTCCAGATCCTAGAGTTCAGGACTGCTGTGCCAGGGTGATCTTAAGTGTGTCAAGTAGATATGGTCATATGAAGCCATGGTTTGTAACCTTTATGGGGCCGTAGATCCCTGGGAGACTGGAATTCATTGCCCTCCTCTCTAAACACTGCACATTCACATGTATAATTGTGAATGTGCGCCATAAGGCCAGGGGTTGGGGTTTGCAGACCCTCTGAAGTCCATCCCTGATCCCCTTCAGAGGCAGACCTGCTCCCCTGCCACGGGGTGACCTGGACAGCTGGCATGGCCTCTTAGTGTCCGTTTTACCTTCGGTAGGATAGCTGCAATGATAGTTACCTCATGATTTGATTATAGCAGCAGTTCATGTCTACTGAGTTCTGATGTTGTTCACCCAGTTCCCACCCTGGCCCCGTGAGGGGAAGGTACTATCATCCCTATTCACAGATAAGCAAAGTGAAGTTCAGAGAGATGAAGTGACTTGCCCAGGGTCATACAGTTAGAGCCAGGATGGGGACCCAGGCAGGGTGGCTTCAGAACACCTGCCAAACCCCTGACACGCAGCAGGGAATGTATCACGTGTCCAATACATAAATGGTAGTAGCAGTATGAAAAGCAGCAGAGGGTTAGGGCACAGCCTCCCCTCTCCCGCAGGCCCCCACCTGTCCTGAGTATCCCCCTGGTACAGGATCCGGGCTATGGAGCTCGCAGGCGGGTGGAGGCGAGCGCAGATCCGCCAATCCTGGGAAATGTGTAAAATCCTGTTCCTGAAAACCGGCCGGGTTCTCAAAGTGTCCCGGCTGGCGTGTTTTGCTAGTCACGAAACATGATCCATACGTTGTATTTTAGGACTCCCCATCTGTCGGCATCGGGGAGCGCTTTCCCTTGAGGAAGCTCAAAGCATGTCAGCTCACCGGGAGGGGCGGTGGCAGAAGGGTCTGTGATAGCAGAGTGGATCCAGGAGGCTGGGGTGTGGGAGACTCAGGGAAGGGTCCTGCCCAGTGTGTGCCAGGTCCTTTCCCCATGACTTCACTTAATTTTTACACAAATCCCCACATTTTACTTAAGAATACTGAGGTTCAGGGAGGTTAGCTTCTTTCTTGTCCAGGGTTTCAAGGCTGCTAAGAGGCTGAGCAGCAGAGATTGAACTTGGGTTTTTAGATTGTCCAGTGTTCTCTGCCTTCCCCCAGTCTGTCCCTTTTGTTCCTGGGCTTTACCACAGTAGGTGGTGAAGGACAGGGTGTGGGAGGCCTTGCCTGGGAATGGGAGGGGTGGGGAGGGAAGGCATAAATGCCTGGCTCTCAGGCCCCCTTTGCTGGGAGCCCACACCTGCCCAGGCCCCACCCACTGCTCTGGTCACTGCTGGTGGTAGAGGAAGAGCTAAGAGGGCTATTGATCCACCCATCTCCTCCCAGGGAGGGAGGCCACACATTCAGGGCTTTCTTTTTAAAAATGCATTAACCTGACTGTAAGAAGGCCCTGGTTTAAAAAGCAAAAATAAGTGAAACAAGTGGGTGTGGGGGCAGGAGTGGAGCAAACCCTTTGGAAAACGGAAAGGGCATTTGAGGAGGGCCCTTCGTGAAGTACCTTCCAGTTCCAGACCTGGATGCCTGGATTCTGCAGCCTGGGCTGCGCTGCTCTCCTGTGCCTCGGGCCATCAGTATCTCTCCTGGTGCTCTCCGCAGGGAACCTTTGCCCAGATCCAGACATTCCAGGAAATCCCTCTGCGCGTGGCCTTACACAGTGTGGTGCCAGCGCGCATTTTGAAAGCCTGCCTTCGTAGCCCTGACTTGGACAACTTTGCCCTCCAGCCGCCTCCCTCTTTGCCTTCCAGCCACACTGGGCTTCTTTTGGTTTCTCAAAAGTACCAGGTACTGGCCTTTGCACATGCTGTTCCTTCTGCCTGGAAAGTGCAGAGAAGCACCCCCTCTCTCCCCTGCTCTCCAGGTTAGTATCTGCTCATTTTTCAGACCTCAGCCTAGAGGGTACTTCTTGGGGACCCTGTCCTGCCTGCTGGCTGGGTCAGGCCTCCTGTCGTGCACTCCCTTGGCTCCCAGGACTTCTCTTTTATACCTCCTCCACAAGCGTAATAAAGGAATTAACTTATATTTTACAGCAGGTAGCAGTTAAGCTCTGGGAAGGTAGGACTGGGCTATCCTCTCTACTGTCCTGTTCACTTTTGCCCTTGGTCACCATTGGCTAAATATCCCTTGCCCAGCACAGCACTTACTACCATGGGAGCCATTATAATCATAAAATCATAAAAAACCTGTAATTTCTTAAGGTTTCTCAAGGTATGGGCTCACTGTGAGGTCAGGATATAGTTTCAGAGTGGAGCCCCCAACACATTAAAGGGGAGATGTCTGCCAGCAGTCCACCAGGCCAGGGTGCTTAGCAGCATCCCAGAACAGGCAGGGACCTTGAAAGATCTCCGCCAACATGTTCCCTTGGTAGGTGGAAAGATGTGGAGCCTGGAGAACAGAAAGCACTTTGCCAAGACCACACAACAGTAGAGCCTTGGGAGACCTCTCCTTGAGCCTCAGTTTAATCGTGAAAAGAGAGTTAATCCAGCACCAGGTGCCAGTTGACTTACTCTGCAGACATTGTTTCACTGGCCTGGAGAGCGACTCAGTTTGGCAGCACCGATTTACAGAGGAGGGAATGGAGGCTTGGGGAACTTGAGTTGCTTGTCTCAAAACACAGCAGAGGTGGGATTGAAATTCAGATGTTCCTGATTCCGTAGCCTGGTTCTTTCCACTGCCCTGCTTTCCAGCGGGGTGGGGTGGAATGACAGTCTTGTTTCTTGGACTGGCTCTGGTAGGGACCTTCTTCCTCCTCTTAGCCAGTGGGGCTATACCTACTTGTAGGAGCCTGCAGCCCTCTGGGCTGGTATGGGAGTGTCCTGGGTGTTCATGGAGTCCACCTTTTCTCCCCAACCTCATTTTACCTCGTTTCTGTCTGCTGCCTCTCCATCTCTGAAAGAACCTCAGAAAGTCCTTTGTCCCCTTATCAGTTATTTCCCTGGGAAGCCACTGAGGATCCTGGGAAGGTACCTAGGGTGATGAAGCAAAATTTGCACCATTCCCAGAGTAACTTTCCATCATGTGTGGCTAAAAATAAAGTGTGTACTCATTTCTCCTTGCTGTGCATGGACTTGTTTTTGGAGTTTCCCGGGAGCCGCTTGCCCCTTTGTCCCTCCCTCCCTCCCTGCCACCCCTGGGCAGGCATATTCCCTCAGCTCAGGGAGATGGGTGGGCTGATGCTGCTCACATCTCTGGAGAGCAGAACCCCTGAGCCTCTACGAGGAAGCACCTCTGGTTCTCAGTGGCAGCAAACACCACATTGGTGGGTTGGCACTTTGGCATATGCGGGGATACCGACTCCCTTTGCAAATATTACTGCAGCCAAAAAGAGACAAGCTACCTTTAGAGGACTTTCTTTGTGCAGGCTGTTTCTTTTTGATATCTGGAATGCACAGAGGCAAGAGAGATAAAATTAATTTGTTCAATTAATTTTGTAAATATTGACTGAACAGAAGTTTTATGCCAAGTCACATGTCAGGGACCTGAGAGCTTACCAAAAAGCAAATGCCTTCCTTGAAGGCGCTTATCCTCTAGGTGGGGAAAGAAAGGTTGTAAGTGTTAAGAAAGAAGTAGAGCCAGAGGCATGGGGTCCTGCCCCTACTCCACCCTCCCTTCCATTTTCTTTCTTTCTTTGATGTAGTTTTGCTCTTTTGCCCACGCTGGAGTGAAGTGGCATGATCTCAGCCTACTGCAACCTCTGCCCCTTTGGTTCAAGTGATTCTCCTACCCTCAGCCTCCCAACTAGCTGGGATTACAGGCGCCCACCAACAAAATACAATTTTTGTATTTTTAGTAGAGATGGGGTTTTGCCATGTTGGCCAGGCTGGTCTGACCTCGGGTGAACTACCTGCCTCGGCCTCCCAAAGTGCTGGGATTACAGGTGTGAGCCGCCACGCCCGGCTGATCTTTCCCCTTTCTTAAGGCACTAGAGATTCCCCTCTCCCACAATGATAGTGTTTTTTTTTTTTAGTGCTTCCTATGTGCTAGGGCTAGGCTAGTATTTTACTTGCATTTATTTATTTCATGAACTCCACAAGAGCCTGTGAAGTAACTACTACTATCATTCCTGTTTTCTGGTTGATGAAACTGAGACCCAAGGCCCCATAGCTAAAATGTTGCAGTCCAGATTCAAATCTAAGCAGATGAATTTCAGAGCTCAGGCTTCTAACCATTAGCTGTAGACACATCCACACTGAGAATGTGTGTCTGTCAAGAATCTGCTATCTGTCCAGCATCAGTTATCCTCAATAGGTGCTTTCTCTTTGAAAATCTTCACTATGCTTTCCATTTAATCTTTAACATTCCTAGTAACCCATGGGATAAGACCCCCTCCTCCCCCATTTCCTATTCTTTTCTTTTCTTTTTTTCTGTTACAGATTGCACCAAATGGTGATAGGTGAAGGGTCTCTGGAGAGGGCAGGATACTTTGGAGGCTGGAATTGAACCATGTTGTCTTAATCCAGAGCCTGTGGGAGAGAGAAGGCCCATGAAAGCACTCTGCAAACTGTAAAGTGCTGCATGGAATAAAAGGCATGTGAGAAAAGGTGTGTGTTTAGAAGACTAGCTTTAACTTGGACCTCGTGCATCCTATTTGGGGATTTCTTGCACCGTCGTCATGATCTGGTTTCAGGTACCTGTGAAAAATTATGGTAATTAAAATGTAATTTAGAATACCCTGTTGGCTCACAGCAGCTGATCCAGATGTAGGAGGCTGGGGCTGTTTGTGCTGGAACAAGCTAAGGCTTGTTAGGGGTGTCACTGTCTTCTGCCCTTTGTGTTGCTGGGGAGAAGGGTGGGGGCAAAGAGATACAGGAGCTATTTTTACGTTGTTCACGTCATGTTCAGAATTACTGGATGCTTGTGGTTGGGTCCCTGTTTAGCCTCGGCTGGGAAGAGAGAACTCCCTTGGCTGCCTGGGTCTGTATGGAAACTTGAGCTCATACCATTTAGTATATATATTGCCGTAAAGGCAGAGAGACGCAGAGTGACTGGACAGTTACCCTGAATAGTTGGTTTAGATTTTCCATTCCCTTCAGAATGCTTCTAGCGGGTGGAGAAAGTGTAGGGGTGGGGGCCGGGAGTGAGAGGGTGGGAAGCATAGGCGGGCAGCCATGTGCTCATCCCTTCCGTTATTTATTCAACAGATGGTTTTTCAGTGTGAGATACATGCTAGATCTTTTCCCAGGTATTTACAAAGTAAAGTAGAATAAGGTATTGTCCCTCAAGGATTTTATAGTCTACTTGGGGAAATGGAAAAACAAACATTCGTTTTAGCGTATGCAAGGCGAGCATATCAGCCCGCCCTGCCCTAGGAGCCGGCTATGCAGCCCCATTGTAGTAGGGGCACCGTGGCTGTGGGAACACAGGAGAGGGACACCTGGGCCCCAGGGGCAGTCAGAGGCAATTTCCTGGAGTGGGCAGTGAGTGCAGGAGCTGGCTTCACAAACTGGAGGAGAAGTACTTCCGGTTTAGTTGCTGTTGAGCGTGATATATATACATGATGTCATGGATGGTTACAGTCATTATATCTCATTTTATTTCTCAGGGGCCTGGGACTTTATTTTTATTACTTTTCAAAATAAATTAAAAGATAGAGGGGGTCTCATTATGTTGTCCATGTTGGTCGTGAACTGCTGGGCTCAAGTGATCCCCCTGCCTTGGCCTCCCAAAGTATTGGGGTTACAGACGTGAGCCACTGTGCTCAGCCAGATATTATTTTTTATGCCCAAAAAACTCACTGTCTTCAAAAAGGTTGAGGAGGCTGGGCACGGTAGCCCACGCCTATCATCCTAGCACTTTGGGAGGCCCGAGGCAGGTGATAACCTGAGGTCAGGAGTTCAAGACTAGCTTGGCCAACATGGTCTGAATTGGAATTTCTCAATAGAAATTCCATCTCTATTAAAAATACAAAAATTAGGTGTGGTGGTGGATGCCTGTAGTCCCAGCTACTCGCGATGCAAAGGAATCGCTGGAACCGGGGAGACGGAGGGAGGTTGCAGTGAGCGGAGATGGTGCCACTGCTGGACTCCGGCCTGGGCAACAGAGTGAGACTCCATCTCAAAAAAAAAAAAGCAAGTTTGAGGAAAATAAAATGCTTTGGTCCAGCCAAGCCCTTGCTGCTTGAGGTCAGAGATTGGAGTGAGAACAGCCTCAGCAGCACAAAGCCTGCCCTAAGATCCCTGCGCCTCTTCCTTGAGAGGTCAGGCCAGGGTGGGTTATTGCAAGGCAAGGGTTAAACCAGCTTCCGCAACACCAGGTCCTGGCCTGGCTCATGCACTGTGTGTGTGAGTGTGTGTGAGGCTGGGATGGTCATGAGGCCTGCCTGTGTGCCCTATGAACCGTTGGGTGGATGGAGGTATGTGGCCCGGGTGAAGGGGTTGCTGGCATATTCCACTGTGAAGGTCAACTGGGGAGCCAGTAACTGTCACAAAGTGGAAGGAAGAGAAGACAGCAGAAGCCCAGAGAAGCAGTGTGTCTCACCCGTGGCAGCACACTTTGCACGGTTGATTTGGGGGCAGAGGCTGACGTTGAGAGCTGTCAAGATGCCAGTTGCACACGCTTTCCCCCTCCACCTCTGCATGCATTCCTCCAGCCAGAGTAGATTCTGCTCGGTACCTCCCCGCTGTCACACCCTGAGCATGGGATTGAGGAAGCCAGTGAATTGGGCTCAGCCCTGTCCTTGGGGAGCTGACTCTTCAGGGTGGTTACCACACGGGTGGCTGAGGGGCCTGACCTAACATGTGCCTTCTGGGACCCTCTGCATATAGCTCGAGTGTCCCCAGCATCCTTGTGAGCCACGTGTTGACGCTGCAGCGCGCCAAAGCCCTGTCCTTGGTGTGGGATTATTTGCAGTTAGTATTCCAAATGTCAAGTTCCCCTTGACTTGCGCTGAACAGAGGAAACAAAATGGCAGACAGATTAGAAGAGGCTTGAGAAGCCTTTTAGGATTTGAAAACCTTACTCTGTTGACTTTGAAAAGCTGCTGAACCCGGCCCATCTGTACAGGGTCTGGGGCATCTGCTTGGAGCCCACTGGCTCCGTGGGCTTGGGAAACTCTGGACAGTGATGGTTCTCCCCTCCCCACCTGCGTGTGCATGGGAGCCAGGGATGCTCACCGAGAATGGTCAGGAATTGAATCCAGTCCCTCCCAGTTAGTGTTGTGAGGGAAGGAGGAGAGGCAGTCAGGGGCTGGGGCCTCTGAGGGCTTCAGGAAGGTTTCCGGTGCGTCCCCCAACGTGGGGGGCCATGTCAGTCAGCATCCATTTAATCCCATCTCATATTTGCCCTGCCTACTGCAGAGACCCAGTGGGTAAAAGGAAACAGGATAGCCCACTGGATTATAGTTTTTCTGGAATGGATAGTTAGAAGTTTAAGAAGTTACACTCACCCAAAGTACAGAAGTCCCTGACAAAGAATCCAGAGTGCCAGTGCTAGAAGAACCTTAGAGATGGTTCTGTTTATTCTCTTATTTCTACAGATGTAGTAGCTAAAGCTCAGAGAGGTTAAGAAATCGGTCCGAAGCCACGCAGGAAGCGGCAAAGCTGGAATTGACGCCCATCTCTCTGTCTGTAGTGCCCATGCTTGTCCTGTGACGTCATCTTGGCTCCTGTTCTTAATCCTCCCTTGCGAGACTTATTTCTCCTGCCCTTCCCCCAGCTACTTCCTTTTCCTGCCTGGATTCCCCGGGAATTCCTCTGCGGTGCTGCCTTGTCCAGCCTGGAAGAAGCGACAAGAGCTGACCATTTGATGAGAACCCAGCCCCTTGCTGTTTATCTGACACCTTCCAGGGATCAGAGTGCTTGAATTACCAGATTGTGCGTGCCTCCCTGGCTCCTGAGGACAGGCAGAAGTGAGCCTTGCACCTTGTTGGGCCTCTCAAGGTCTCAGGGAGGGTTCCTTGAATCAACGTGTTTGGGCACAGGGGAGATAGACTTTAAATGTTGTGAAACTCCGGGGCCCATGGCAGCCCGTGGTGTCTGGCCGGACACATGATCCTCAGCCCTAGCTTTAAATCAGCCTCTGTCTCCTGCTGTCTCTGCCAGCCACGCAGGGCAGATTGCATGAGGGTTCTTGATGTGGATCACAGTTGCTGGGACCCAGAGTCTGGAAGGTGGTTTTTGCCTCTTCTCTCCTTTTTCTTTGCACACTTACGTGCAAGGGCCTTTTGTTCCCAGAAATGCAGCTTTCTCCCCATCCTAGAAACATTGTTGGAATGTAATAAATCTGATTCTGTTTATGTTGAAGAAATGAAACATATTGCTCTCCGAGGAGGAATGCAGTGGAGGCCTTGAACAGGGCTATGTTTATGACAACAGTTTGCACATGTGGCTTTATTTTTGAAAGCGTAGTGTTCTGCCCCTCTTGATGGGATTCTGGTAACAAGAGCTGATTCTTGTGTCCGGATGTTGGGCAAACAAAGGGCAGAGCTGGCTGAGGAGGCCCTCACAGCTGTGGCTGTCACCTTAGTTCTGAGAGCCTGGCTCCTCTAGGCCCTTGTCCTTTCCTGGGGGTTGCAGCTCTTCCCGGGGCAGTCACTGTGCTGCTTGAGTCAGAGCTTATTAGTTCAGCCTCCTGTTCCCATTTCCAGGTCCAAAACAACAGGATGAAATTTAATAGGCATAAATGTAAAGTCCTACAATGTGGGTTCAAAAAACTCAACTTCACAGGCACAGGATGAAGAAGATTCATTTGAACGGCGAGTGAGAAAGTGGCCCTTGAATGTAGCTAACAGTCGACTCTGTGTGGCAGCAGTTGGCCATCACTTAAAGAGAGTAATACAGGCTCGCTGCACAGGTATCATGTCCGCAAGGAGAAAGATGATGTTGTTATTGTTAATAATTCATCCTAATAGCTAGGTACTTTACATGCATTATCCTTCCATTCTTAAAACCATCCTTTGAGGTGGGTCATATGATCCTCCTATTTTGGAAGGGGAGACCCTGGCTTGGAGAGGTTAAGTTACTTGACCAATGTTAAACTGCAAGAAAGTGGCAGAACCAACTGCAATCCAGGTCCGACTCAGAGCCTGTGCCACTTGGAGCTAATGAGTGGGTCCGTAGATGGTAGAGATTTGGAATGGAGAAACACTGAAGGAAATGACAGCATTTAACTTGCAGGCAAAGTCTTTGTAACATCTGACTTGTATTTTATTTGTTTATTTTTATTACTTATTTATTTACTGAGACAGAGTTTTGCTCAGTCGCTCAGGCTGGAGTGCAGTGGCCTGATCTCAGCTCACTTCAATCTCCGCCTCTTGGGTTCAAGTGATTCTCTTGCCTCAGCCTCCTGAGTAGTTGGGACTACAGGCACGCACCACCACGCCCAGCTAATTTTTGTATTTTTAGTAGAGACGGGGTTTCACCATGTTGGCCAGGATGGTCTCATTCTCTTGACCTCGTGATCCGCCTGCCTCGGCCTCCCAAAGTGCTGGGATTACAGGCATGAGCCACCGCGCCCGGCCTATTTTATTTATTTTTGAGAGAGGGTCTTGCTCTGTCTCCCAAGCTGGAGTGCAATGGTATGATTACAACTCACTGCAGACTTAAACTCCTGGGCTCAAGTGATTCTTCCATCTCAGCCTGCGAGTAGCAGGCAACACATCACCATGCCTGCCTAGTGTTAAAATACTTTATAGAGATAGGATCTTGCTTTGTTTCCCAGGCTGGTCTCAAACTCCTGGGCTCAAGTGATCCTCCTGCCTCAGCTGCTTAGAAGCTGGGATTATAGGTGCAAGGCTTTGTGCTGGCTACATTTGACTTTTATATGGCCCTCACTGTGTACCTGGCACCATTCTAAACAGTATATGTATCAACTCCATTATTATCCCTGTTTTACAGATAGAAAACTGAGACACAGAGAGGGTAAGTCAGTTGCCCAAGATGATACAGCTTATATGTGGCAGAGCTGGGATTCAAACCCAGATATCCTGTCTTGGAGTTCTTTGGTTTTGGTTTTATTATGTAGAAACGGGGTCTCACTATGTTCCCTCAGCTTCCCAAAGTGCTGGGATTTATAGGCGTGGGCCACCATGCCTGGCCTCTTGGAGTTTTTAATTACCAGGCCATGCAGCCTTACGGAGAGTCAGGTGGATTGGGGTGGTGAGAAATCTGATGGTGTTTTTTGGCAGGATGATGGCTGTCCTGTTTGGATCCAGGACAGAGCTACAGCCTGAGCATGGCTGTATAAATGGGAGAGGCATCTGCTCTCCTGACTCTGCACACCAAATGGCCAGGAATAGGCAGAGGAGGCGGGAGGATGCAGGAGACCATCTCCCCGGAGAGTCTATGAGGTTATGAAAATCCTTTCCGTATTCTGTGGGGTATGCAAGGTCTCCAGGCACACCCACATAGCTGGCTGGCTCCCAGGGCTTTGTTGAGTACAAGGTCAGCTTTCCTGGACATTCCCCACCCCCAAGCAGTGGTGTGTTCAGTGGTGATGGTCCCTGCGGACCACAGGAGGGGAAGTGACCAGGTGTTTGCCAGGTCCAGCCTGGCCCTATTAGGAAGCCCTGGTTGTCAAGCACAGCAGAACTGCTGACAGTGACACAGGGGAACAATGCTGCGTGGGGAGGAGGCGTGTGTGTGTGTGCGCGCGCTGAGGGACACCTTAGGCTTACGTGGCCTTTTTGGAGCTCTTGTCAAGGACCCCTGGGAGCATGTCACTTCCTTGGCTCTGGTTAGGGAGTGGAGACACAGGGAGGTGAAGTGACTTCTTAGGGGCCATATAGCTAGCAAATGTGGGCCAAAGCTGTAGTCAGGCCCTAGTGCCTGGAGTCAGGGGAGTTTGTAAGACGATCTCTTTAGCCCATCCCTTTCATTTACAGATGAGGCAATGCAGCCAGATGGGCAGCTTTACCTGGCGGAGGCGTTCGAGGTGGCTGGGACTAGACTCAGGTCTCCTGGCTCCAAATCCCACATCCTCTCCTCCACACTCCCACCCCTCCCAGCAGCTCCCTGCTCCACTTTTAGTTTCCTTGCATCTCATTTCTTGTTGTTGCCTCTCCTGCAGGGCTGATGCGTGTATCTGTGACTGCCACATGGGAGTCCTTTCACCTACTGCTCCTGCCACCTTCCTTGGTTGCCAATATCTGATTATCCTATTTGCCACTCCCCTTGCCTCCTGGGAGCTAATAGCAACAGCTGGAACTGAGGGGAAGGCTCACAGGCATTGACTGGGCAGCCTGGAATCCACTCTCAGCCCTTCACCTAGGAGCTGTGCGACCCTGGGCAAGTCCTTCAACCTTTCTGAGCCCTGGTTTCTCATCTGGGAGATAAGATGATTTGGACTACATAACCTCCAGTGACCTTGCAACCCTGCACAGGCCTGTGGCTGGTGATTTTCATGAAAGGGAGCAAGAGCCACATTGACCTGTTGTTGAAGGCTCTTGGGAAGGGCATATGACGTGGATTGGTGGGAAAGACCCTGTGTTCGGAGGCTCAGGCATGCATTTCCAGCTCTGCCTTCACCAGAGAACAGTTGCCTTGGCTGTGGGTGCTGGCGGGCAGTTGGGGCAAGGGACTACCCTCCTTGTCACCTCTCTACCACTTCCTTTACACCGATGCTGGGAGCACAGACATTGCTCTTCCTTTTTGGTGACCATCCAGGGTAGAGAGGTTGCTGGTGAGTGTGTGAGTGGCAGGCTTCGCCAGCTGACCAGCGTGTTGCAGGGCAGAGGTGATAGCCGGGCACAGGCAAACGCCAAATCCTATGTCGTGTAAGAGGAACCCCAGCCCTGTTATTGGGCCTGTGAGATCTTATGCACAGTAGGTCACAGGTATGGTGTGGAGGGAGAGGCATCAGAGCAGAACCAGAAGCCTCTCTTTGTCACTGTCTTCAGTCTTCCTATTGTGTTGGCTGTATACATGGTTTTCATTCTTGGGTTTTTGTCTTGGCTGTGAAGTGGCACTATTTTCTGAACTAATCCTGTTTCATGTAACCCGAACCCAAGTATCTGGACGTGAAGGGCAAGCCTTTTCTTCCTCTTCCTTAACCAAGGATATCCGAGACTGTAGCATCTGGAAGTGGTTGGGCATCTGGTCTAAGGGAGTGTGTGCGTGCATGCACACACTTCTGTAATACGGAGTGCCTGTGTCCAGACAATGCGCCTTTGTCTCTCTAGCCAGGCATATACCTGTGCTTATTTCTATATAGAGGACATTACATGCAGAGGTTATTATATTCAGGCGTATGTGTGTGTGGCATACACATGTATAAACCTTTATTTCTACTTAGAAGAAGGAAATTTTCAAGGGCTTTATGTGTGCAGAAGCGTTTGCAGTGATGGATGTTGATGTATTTTTCTTTACAAAGTGTAATAAGCCAGTTAACAGTGCCTTCAGTGGCTGTCATTAGCCATTTCTTCATTACTTCCAGGCTCTGCTGAATCATACATTGGGGGACCCCTGCTCCCTGGCACCAGGAGCAGTGATCTGCACTCACGCCGGCGTGCTCAGGAGATGGCATGGACTTCAGGATGGCCTGCGTTGGCGATCTGTTAAGGATGTCTCTTTGCTGCCTGGTTTTGACGTGGGTGGGATCCTGTCCTGAGAGATTTCTGGGCTGGTTATATCCTTGAGAGTTAGGCTCTGAAAGTGATTTTTTTGACTGCACAAGGTTGGAGTGTTGAGATTTGGGCTGTGTCAGCAGGTAGAGCCTGTGTCCTCACCTTGCGGGTGACAGGCAGACGGTGCTGAGTACTTCCATCAGAGGGATGTGCATGAGGAACCTGGGATGGACTGGTAGTGGGGAGGGACTGCTGTGAACAAAGGGGTTGCCCTTGCTCTGGTTTGTCCCCAGGGACTGCTAGCCGGTGGATTCATAGTAGAATTTTACACTCAATGCCAGAAAGAAGTTGGTGTAGCCATAAGGATGAATAAAATGGGACTGGACGGCCGTGGAGGTGTGTGTGGGGGGGAGGTGGCCAGGCCAGGTGACTCCTTGGGCACAGTATTTGCTCCTCCCTGAACCACTACTTGAGCCTCTGTTACCACTACTTGAGCTTCTGTTAAGGAAGGCCATTCATGCCTCCCTCTTGGTCACCAGCAGTCCTCATGTGCCCGGAACCAGTGCCCTTTGGGGTAGCCCTCCCTTCTCGCTGGTGGTAATTACGTTGATTGATTTTTGCTTTTTTTTCTGTTTGGCCCAGGTTTCCTTCTGGCTTAGGTTGATTTTCAGGCCTGCCTTCTCTGCTTTGGGGGCTGCCTGTGGGGGAATCTGTTTTGTTCTTGGGCTCAAGGCTCTTGTGTGTATGTATTTGGGGACCATATAATATCCCAACCAGGATACTTTTATAACCAGGCGGTGCTATTCATCAGTATGGTGGGGCGCCAGGTGTGAACGTGCAAAGTCTGGGATGCGTGGTCTCCTTGGTGTATGTTGGAGGCTCTCCTTCCAGCTACTGGGTATTGACCAAAATGTACCCAAAGAGCAGTGCAGTGTTCCTCTCCCCTCCCTACTCCAGCCCTAGCAGCCCAAGATGGATTGTGGGGTGAGAAGGACAGCCAACCAGGGCTGTCCCCTCCCCCAGTTCTCAGGGAGGGTCGCAGCTGGGCCGCTGTTTTGTGTTGAACATTTGCTGCCATGGCATCCAGATTCCCAAGAAGCTGGGGGCTCCCTGCCTGTGATTGTGTAACTTGGAACAGTTGATGGGGGGAGGGAGATCCTTGAATTAGATCAGAAAAATATCCTTTTCTGGTGACCCCTTGCAGAGCCTAAGGTCTCCTTGAAGCTTGCTCACCTCCCCTATAGCCTGGGGCCCTGGACCAAGCACGGACAGGTGGCAGAGGCCTGATAGTGGACCCTCTTGTTGTTGCGAGCCCCAGCCTGGCAGGCCATCCTGCTTCCTCCCAGTACATAACTCAGTATTGATTGTGCAGGAGGCTGGAACTGTCACATGCAGTAATCCTTGCTTCGCAGCAGGCATGCTCCTTGAAGGAAGAAAGGAAGAGGTTTTGTCCCTGATCTAACATGCCTTTAAAAATGCACCTTGATTTAAGATTCAGCTTTTTGCAGCATATTTTAAAATGTCAGAAAGATAAATATGCAGTCTTCTTAATGTGTCTGCCTTGAACAGCCCTTTAAAAAAAAGTATATCATTTATCCTCAGGGTCACAGGCTGTTTGCCTCCCTCCCCGCCTCCTTCCCTGCCTTTGATGGTCTATCCACCTGTTCTATGAGCTGAATTTTGGTGGGGGGAGAGGGATAGACCCAAGCCCCGTTGTTCCTTCCAGAAGTCCAGGAGATGCATTTCTTTTCTTGGTTTTGAGGCTAGTCAAGAAAGCCGTACAGAGTTTCTAGAATATTATTTGGAACTTCGCAGAACAGGCAGGATCTAGGTACCCTTCAGGGGCATCCTTCTCATTTCCTACAAAATCCCACTAACCTGAGGATGAAGAGGAGGAGAATGCACACACCAACCCCTGCCCTCCTGGACAGGCAGGCACTGGCTCCCCGTTCCACTGTCATGTGGAGGAAATAGGGCCTGGTGCGTTTCTGATGCGGTGCCTGTGACCAGAGCTTCATTTCCAAGGTTGGGGTAGTGGTCCCTTCTCAGCTTCGTTAAAGTCCCGGTAGGTATTGGGTTACAGGTAAGGGAGATGCTACTGGAGAGGGAATCCGGTCTGTGGGGTTGTCATTGTGTGTAGCTTTTATATGTGTAGCTTTTATAAAGGCGCCTTGGCAACATGGCTGTAGATGCTTCTCCCAGAAAGAATTGGAGGAACCCCCCCCCGCCCCCCACCAGGGGTTTTCAAGATGTGAGTGAAGATGTCAAAACACCCTTAGGCTGATTGAGGAACTCAGAAACTCTGGTGGACAAGGCCACATGGAGCCTGAGCGAGAGCGGCTGGGAGAGCTGGTGTGATGAGGCAGTCACACATGGTGAGGCCTGGGCTAGCCTCTGTGAGTATGTAGATGAGGACCTGGAGGCCCAGAGAGGGTGATGACTTGGCAAGGTCACACAGCAGATCAGCAGTAGAGCCAGGACCAGAGCCCTGCCAGATAGTTCTTCTGACCAGAAGCTTTTTGTCACCTCAGCCTCCTGCCTCAGGTGGGCCGTGCTGGTGACTCAACCGTCCTGATTTTAGCACATGAACACCTCGCTCAGGCAGGGTTGTGCGTGTGTTCCTTGTTGTTAACACACTGGACCATGTGGTCCTTGCCTCTGGCTCATTGTTCACTGCAGGCCCTGTTGCTTTCAGGGAGAGAGGATCGGAGATGAGGAGCGCCTCCCTGCATGTGATCTGCCTGGGTATGAGGTCAAGGCGGCTGTGGAGTGACTCCAGGGTACAAGCCCCCATTCTCCCTCCCACTCCCTAGAGTTGCCCTTCCTCTTCCCTATAAACCATTTTGAGGATCATAACATTTATCATGAGCTTTATTATGGGAGACTCTTCTTCGTGTTTAAAAATAAACGCTGGCTTACGGAACTATATTTGGTATATGGAAGTCGTTTGCATGTAAATGTGCTTAAAGGACAACTGCTTTATTTAAGATGCAGAGTGAGCCCCAGCTAGAGGGGCCTGAGATTGGGGAGGGGACGGATCCCAGGGGTCTGCCTGGCTCCGGACAGTTGAGTGTAACCCACAGTCCTGTTGAATCTTTCGTTCTTTTCCCTGGGGACAATTGCAAAACAGGATAACTGGTACTTAAAAATTCATAGAAAATGTTTCTTATTACAACGTCATAATTGTTATGACTCAGAAAAGTAGAATTGCCTTTCCACTATGCCTGTCTGCCCTCACTTTTGTTGCCTACTGAGTCCCCAGCAGCAGCTGCAGAATCATTAAAAAGAGAGAGAGAGAGAAAGGGAAAGAAAGAAAGAAATCCAGGGCGATGCTTTATTTATGTTAACGGCTACATTTGACTTGAAAATTCTGTCCCCTGAGCCTTGAGGTCAGCACATTACAGAGTGATTGATGGCTGTCAGGAGCGGGCAGGGCGGCAGATTGCAGAGGGGGAAGTGGACAGATGATGCCATGGCTTTCCGGGGGCTTAGCAGATCCCAGGCCTTGAAAGGAACGTGATGGAAAACAAAAGCAAATGGAGAACTCTGCTTTGGCCCTTACCTACCTGTCTGTCTGTCCTTCCTTTCCTTCCTTTCCTTCCTTTCCTTCCTTTCCTTCCTTTCCTTCCTTTCCTTCCCTTCCTTCCCTCCCTCCCTCCCTCCCTCCCTCCCTCC
>NW_016806071.1:1737368-1778796 GCF_001698545.2 Rhinopithecus bieti
TTCCTTCCTTCCTTCCTTCCTTCCTTCCTTCCTTCCTTCCTTCCTTCCTTCCTTCTTTTTTCCTTTTCCCTTTCTTTCCTGTTGAGCATTAGGAAGCGGGGGAACGGCATCCTGCACCCTCAGAGCACCCCAGAATGTGTCACTTTTGGGTGTGGCACTGGGGTAAGATCCGAGAGAGGCTGGGCCCAAGATGAGGCACCCCTAATCCCAAGTGCCTGAGTTACTGCTTAGAAACCAGGAGGCCCGGCTCTGCCCTGGCATTGCCTGTCCTTGAAATCCCCAGAAACATCTTGGGCACCCCCCCACCTCCTTGGCCCCATTTCCTAGGTCCGCAAACCAAACTGGGAGTACCAACTCTGGGCTCTTATAAATTGTTCCTGCCTTATGGTCTGCGCTACTTAGGATTATGTTTCCACAGGGCTTTTTGGCTAATCCTTGTGTATTTTCAGTGGTGCAAACAAATGGTATCGGACCCACAGGCCTGTTTACAGATGGGGAGACACGGAAATGATGGAAGAGCTTTGAATTTTAAACATTAGCTAATGAAATTGCGGACGAGGGCAATGGGTGGAACAGCCTGGGTATTCCCATGAAACACGTATTGGAGTCAGAACGCGCTGGGGTCGGCCATGAGGCAGAAAGGCAGGCCTGGCTCGCATGTGTGCACCACAAACATTTATGGTGCCCTTTCCTGGTGCCAGGAGCTGTGTCAAAGAAGAGCTTTGAGTCCTGCCCAGGGTGTCCCAGCCTGGCCAAATATACAATAAGCTTGGGGCAGAGGAGCAGCTTGGCTGGCGGGACCTTTCTGCACAGAGGAGCTGGTATCTGCAGAGTTGGAGGAGATACCAACCTAGGCTTGGAAGGAAAAGGAGGCTGACCTGGCTGCAAAGAGGAAGGGATGCGGGAGAGTATTCCGGGCAGATGCTAGAGAAGCTGGAGGTGAGGCTGGAGTTCGGTGTCCCCTGGAATGGGCGTGACAGTGGGGGCTGGAATTCGTCATTTCACTTGCTTCTGCCTCCCTGTCTTGTTGCTGCACTGTGTGCAGTTGTTTCAGAGATGGGACTGGCTGTTCATTCATCCGCTAATTGTTTTGATAAGAGACTCTAATTATCCACTGCGATCATCAGATTACCCTGAGCTCCAGGAGGGAGATTTGAGAGTTTGAGCTGCGGCTGCTGCTGCCATCAGCACCACCATCCCTGCTAAAAGGAACCTGCTCTTATACCCTGGCCTCTGTGCCTGCTTCTGGCCGGTGCTCACTAAGCCAGCATATGAAGGTGTGACAGGCTGCTGGTTGGAGGGGGGCGGGGGGCGGGGGCTGCCTGTGAAATCCACCCGAGAGTACAATCCCCTGATGTCAAGCAGGATTTTCCCTTTGATTATCTTTGCCACTGTGTTAAGTCCGCAGATAAGAGGTTTGGTTCTAGGGATTTCAAAATAAGGAGAGGAGTGTGGAGGAAACCAGAGAAAAACAGTAACGCCTCTAATGAATTGACATCAGCAGTCGAGACAAATTCAAAATCCTTTTTGAACTGTTTGATTAAGTTCTACTTACATGTGATTTTCGTATAAAGAGAGCAATAGGCAAAAAACAACCAGGAAGGCAGATTATAAATTAATCCAATAATTGAATCCCCCAGCAAAGGTAATGGGGAATGATGGCGTCGTAATTGATCTGATACAGAGTTTTACATCAGCAGGAGTTACAAAATAAGGGAGTCTTTCATCTTGGGAGGACTGATTGTGATTGAATATGTTGCATCTTAAAGCCTTGGCCCTTGGAAAGCTTTTGTATGGCATGTTTGACCTTTTCTCCACCTTCCACTCCTGTCTTCATTCAGCCACGTCTGTAGATCCAGAAGAGCTGGTGAATCCCATGATACTTGGGCCTGGAGAAGTAAGATTCTGTTTCTGCCTTTTCCTAGTGAGATCAGAGGCTCACAAACCATCTTGTTGGTTAACATGGTTCTCAGAGGAAAGGGCAGCTAGGCTGTGGGGTCTGGCTGGGATTTAGAGGAGTGGGTGGAAATGGGGCTATAATGCTGAAAGGCACTGGGCGCAAAGTGCTGGAGTGACTCGTGCTGGGATGAGGTCCTGGGCCCAGACACTCGGCTGCTCCATTTTTCCGTTTATAAAATGGAACTGCAGTAGATGATATCAAAGTTCCCTTTTGGCTCTACTCTCTTAGTTTGTTTATTCTTAGACCCCATTTTCCCGCCAAAGCAGAAAGCCAGAGAACATAGGTCCAGCTCTCTGCTCCCCAGTGCTGGCTGCCACAGGCTGCGCCTTCTCCTCTTGGTAGTGCACAGCAGCTTTCTGCCTGGCTCTCTCCCATTGTCTTCACATTTGGGGCTCAGCTAGCCTGGAAGTTTGGCAACATGTCAGGCCGTATATCTTGAAAACCGCCCTCCAGAAACCACCTCGTTTAGCAGATTTACCGACATACTGGACCTGCCTGTTCTCGGGGGCCAGCGTACTAAATCACAGCGGGGCCACTGGGCTTGGACGCCTTGACGCAGAACTTTTCAAAAAATTTCAAGCAGGATATATCACTGCCCCATTAACTCCCTGCCATTAATCTACTCCTAAAAACCTGGAGTTTTCCCAAAAGGACTGGCACGGGGTGAAAAACGGACCCATTTGGTAAATTCTGTAAATCAGGCTGGCCTTCTCTCCTCAGCCGCTCCGGGCTTGGTGATGGGTTGCTGTGTGGGAGGGTAGAGCTGCAGCCTTCCAAGCTGTCGAGGGAGCGTCCCCAGGACGGATGTCAGTCTTAAGGAGCTGCTGTTCTGTATCCTGCTCTGGCCTGTGGGGTCACTGAGTGAAGTGTTCTCTAGGGGTGTGGGGGTGGGGACTGTCGTCAGGAAGAGCTACAGAGAATGCAGCCGACTTCTCGATGGCACGGAAGCCGAGCCTGGTGCTGGGGCTGTGCCAAGGACTGTCTGGAAGGGACCAACCCCTTGCCTGACTTTTCTGATTGCCAGGAGGGATTTTGTTGTAAAGGGGCTTTGTCTGCAGCCCTGAAGACTGTTGAAAGAGTCCATCCCCACTTCTGATTTCTGTGACCGGAAGGCTTTCTCCTTTTGGAAGAAGATGCTGTCCAGGAGCTGGTTGGAGCCCACCCAGCAAACCTGGATTTGAAATGCTAGTGTTCCTCGCTCTCTAACCTCAGGAACACAGGCAACATGCTTAACCTCTGGGCTCCTTAATTCCGCACCTATAAAATGGGGATAAAACACATTCTCCAAGGATGCTTGAGGATTAAATGAGATAATTCTTGTAAAATGCTTAGGATAATACTTAGTGCAATGCTGGCATTCTATAAATGATACTCAGTAAATCTTCTCTGGGGAGACACATAGGATACCTGCTGCACTCTGCTTGGACATCCTGCTCAGGTGGGCCTGTGCTAGCTTGAAGGAGGAAGACCTTCTTTTTTGCTTGTTCCCTGTTTCCCTCCACTACCACCCAGTCTTTGCAGCCTCACTTTTGTGGTAGAATCAGACAGTCTCTGGGGCAGAGCCTTCCTCTGCTCCTTCTGGGTGAGTCCTTTCCACCTCCAGATAGGTGGGAATTCAGCTGTCATTGGAATCCAGGCTTTTGCAATCCAAGGCTTAGCTTTGCCCCCAAGCATCCGCATCCACCCACACCTCTGTTGGCCTTCTCCCGGCCCTTCACTTGCCCGAAGGCAGATAGCATGGTGAGGTGAGGCCAAGAGCAGTCCTTACCTGCCTGTTGGGACAGGGTCTCATGAGCAGGCCGGGACAGGAGGCTGGAGCAGCACCTCCTCCCAGGAAGATGGGGAGCCTCCTTCCAGCAGGACGCCTGGCGTCCTGCCCTGCTGGAGGAACTGGTTTCCAGGGCCTGACTCCCAGCCCCACCTGCTGGAGGGGTCTTGGGATTTGAGAGGCCTGAGAGCAGAGGTCTTGCCTCTGTTTCCTGGAGTGATTTACTTTTCTCCCCACTTATGGTAAAAGTATCTGTTACCTTGTGCATCTTCTGGTCTTTACAACACTCATTTAAGTCCTGGAAGAAGAATTGGGGGTTAAATTCTTTTTCTTTCCCCACTGAAGAGTAGTCAAATGCTCTAGGAGCTTCACTGACTTGCTTAAGGGTTGTGCATTGATTCTTTGAGCTGGAAAGTGGGAGATTGAAGGGCCCTGTACCTCTTCTCACTCCAGGAAGGTCCAAATAAACTCAGAAAGGTATTTCTGCCTTGTCTTTGTTCTGGAGGTTTGGAGTCTCCCCCTGAGTTCCTTTGAAAATCATAGGTCAGAGTTCAGTGAACAGACCCCTGGAGTACAAGTTACTATTTGTCAGTATTGTCCTGGGACAATTATGGCTTTTTATTCCCAGCCCCCTTGTAAGTGCCTGGGGCAGTTTGAAGGCAACCAGTGATTGTAAGGGTTCCTGTTTTATGTTGGGTGCTGTGTTGGGACTTTCAAAGGCCACCTGGTAATGCTAGCTGACTTAACACCTGAGGCATAAGTGGATGGATGGTTTTGCCACTGGGTTGGTTGATTGAGGTGCGGGGGTTGGGGGGTGGGGAGACCGGTGAGTTGTTGCTTGGAGGGGAGAGAGTGGGTATTCCCTTTTTTTTTTCTTTTGTCCTTCCTGAAGGGGAGGATCTTGCTTCCTACGTCTCTTTAGCATACATAATGTAGACCCCATATTCCTGCTTGACTTTGACCGTTTTCACATGGTGTTTGATAGGTGCCATCTCGAATATGTGTGGCCAGGTACATTATCAGATGTGGCAGTAAGAATGAGCGACATCCTAGATCCTGGAGGGGATTGCCTCCTGGCCCAAAAAGTTCTGATGTGTGGTGGGCACACATCAGAGAAGGCTGGCCATTGTCTGTGTTGGTGGCTATTGGCCGTGGCTGTTCACCTCTCACACATCTCAACCCACTGAAGCCTCTGCTACAGTGCTACAAAACTTCACCAGCAGTGCTGCAATGGATCTCTGATGCCTCAAATCCACAGGTGTCTTTAGTCCTTGTCAGCCCGGTTTACGGCCTGATTGTGTGTCTTCCTTTCTCCTGCCTGGTCAGCCTTTCCCAGCAGCCAGGAAGGGACAAGAGAAATCGTGGAGACTTGTGAGAAACCAGATCCTTCTTGTACAGTGGTGTCATAAATGGCATGAAAGGCTGGAACCAGGGCCACCACTGTGCCCCTCCCACTTCCCACCTGCAGCCTTTGATGTCTGGTAGACCTACTCATTTTTCAGTCCTGAAGCTTTGGAAGGGCAGGGCTGAGCAGAGTGCATCCTATTTTCCAGCCCTTCTTCCAACCAGCTTTCAGTTTTTATCTCCAGGCAATCAAGTAGTACTCAAAACATCATGCCTCTACTCATGCTCACTGAACCTCTTTACTTTGTAGGCCAGTGGGCTCAGACCCCACCTCCTGCTCATGGGGGACATTCTGTCCATTTTGAGCCTAGTGGACTTCAGCTCCCTTTTCCCCATTCTGCTCTTAATTTCCAGAATATCACATGGAAGACACTCCATTGTGTTTGGGTGAGTGATGCTAGTCGGTTGTCCTCGGAGGGCTTACCATCTGCAAATCAGTGAGCTGAAGTACGTGCATTCCTCATTTGATTTGCATGGGAACTCTAGGTTTGATATTGATTTCCCAGTTTTCCACGGAGAAAGCTGAAGCGCAGTCAGGTTAAGGCCTTCCCAGGCCTCTGGCCTGAGAGTTGCCCTACTTGTTTGTGCACACTCACCTAGAAGAGCCTTTGCAGCATTTGTGGAATATTGAGGTAATTTAGTGAGCACTTTCGGGATGGTAGCAGGGTGTGGTAAAAGGAGCCCTGGGACAGAAGCTAGGGATGGATACCACCCAGCCACTTGACCTCAGGCAAATGACAGCCCCACTCAAGTCCACAGTTTCTTCATCCAGAAACTGAGGGCACTGAGATGAATCCAGCCTGCTGCCAGAGTTCTCCATCTGAAACACACATCTGGCCACGCTGCACCAGTGCCTGCAGTCTTGAGGGCATTCTCTTGTTCTTCAGGGTGAAGCCCGAGTTCTCTGGCTGGGACCCCAAGGCCCTGTGGGCCAGTGCTGTTGTCACAGCGTCCCCTGTCTGTCCAGCATGAACAGAAGGGCTTCCTGGGAGTTCTTGTCTGTACCCTGTTCCCTCAGGCCACTGTGCCTTTGCCTGTGCAGTTTCTTCTGCCTGACATGCCCCTTGCTGCTTTTGCTTGCTAGGGGGCAAGCTTCCCCAGGTTATTTTCCAGGTTATTTTCCCAGCAAAGCTTTCCTGCCTCCCAGAGCAGAATAAACTGCACCCTTTTTTTGTACTCCTGTTCATTCATTCCACAAATTCACTGGTTGAATGTCAGGCACTGTTCTAGTTGCTGTAGTTTCCGAGAAAGCCTCAGAAGCTTCTGTGTGTGGATTGAAGCTATCTGCTTATCTGCTCTCCTCTTTCTCCTGGTTTCCTTGAAGTCAAGGCCTGTGCCTCTGTGTCTGCCCCCAGTTCCTAGCACCTGGATGATGTTCAGCATCTACTTCTGACCACCTTCCCACCTCTCAGGACTTTGGCATTAACTTAAAACTTTTCTGGTGGGCAAGTGCGATGGCTCACACCTGTAATCCCAGCACTTTGGGAGGCCGAGGCGGGCGGATCAGGAGGTCAGGAGATCGAGACCATCCTGGCTAACACTGTGAAACCCCGTCTCTACTAAAAATACAAAAAAATTAGCCAGGCGTGGTGGCGGGCACCTGTAGTCCCAGCTACTGGGGAGGCAAAGGGAGGAGAATCGCTTGAACCCGGGAGGTGGAGGTTGCAGTGAGCCGAGACCGCACCATTGCGCTCCAGCCTGGGTGACGCAGCAAGACTCCATCTCAAAAACAAAACAAAACAAAACAAAACAAAAAAGCCTTTTTGGTATAACCTGTCTTTGGCTTCTTTGAAGCCAGACCTCTTCCCTCTGTGGTCCATTTCTCTTTTGAAAAAGAAAGGCCAGTGTCACCATTTCTCATCTCTGAAACTGGCTTTCCTTTCACTTCCATTCAGTGCTCTTCCACCCCTGGAAGTCACTGGCATTTGACTCTTCTGCTAGATTGGAAGTCCCTAGAGGGCAGGGAGGCCTCTGATTCACCTCTGAAGTCCTGCTCCCTCTCCAGCCTGGCATGAAGCAGGTACCTGGGGCAGGAATGGATGGCAAGCTGCCTCCTGTTGGTGCATTTCAGAGGGGTCTGGGCACTGAGGGAGCCTTCCTTCTGTCAAATCCTGAAAAATCATGAAGCCTATGTAGACAGTGAGTTTGAAACCAGTTTCTCCAGCACTAGTCTTTGTGGTTGCTTCATTCCTCACATGCCTCCCAGGCCACCTGCGTCTTTCAAAGAGAAGAGGCTAACAAAAGAATGGTACAAATTTTCTGGAAATACCATGTCTTAGCTGCTTCTTTTTCTTCTTAACCTAATAAATTGATACAGAGCCTGCTTCTGGCCATTTTCCTGCAGGTGGTCATTGTCCCCTTGGAAGGCTGACGCCAGCCTGGAAGATTGATTATTAACAAATTCAGGGAGGGTCTGTGTGGTACAAGCAGGAACACAGAAGGTTGGCTTGTATGAAGGTAGGGGACATTGAGGACCTTCCCACCTGTGGAGCTGAAAGTGACACTGAGTGGGTAAGGCTGAGTCCTGAGGCACCTGCTGCTTCTGTGTTTGGAAGTTTCCCCTTTAGAGGGGTTTCTGCTTCCCTTCCTTCCCTCAGCACAGGCAGATGTTTTATGTACCTACATAGTGCCAGGTGTAGACCTGGATGGGAGTTGCAGAGCAGGTCACTCTGGTGAGAGTAGGGAGAAAGTGACTGTCGCTGTGTGAGGGGACATGGGCCCTAGCTCTTAAGTCTGTCTGGCTCATCATTTAGAAGCTGTTTGAGAAGGATGTTAGCTCTTCGCTAAGCCTCAGTTTTCTCATCTGTAGGCTGGGGATAAGGATACTTCCTCACTTCTCTAGGTTATTAGAAGGATTAGAAAGAACACATGTAGAAGCACCTGCAGCTTCCCAGTGCTCAGGGCTGGTTGGTTCTTTGCCCTTCTACTCCGTTGAGCGTGACCTGCTGCAGCCAGTGTGGTGTGGACAGCCTGGAACACTAAGGATTCGGCCAAAGAATCGCAGTGTTTCCAAGCCTCAATTCGCTCATCCATAGAATGGGAATTCCCATTCACTGGGTTGCTGTGGGGGATAGATAAAATCATAGCGGGGAAAGGTGCCTGATACATCCTGGGACAGGACGACCTCTTCCCTCCCGTCACTCTCTCACTAAGTTTTAAGGATGTTGTAACTGACATAGGTAAGGCTGGTACAGTGGTATAATAGTCTGGAATATCTTTGTAGTGGGAGGAGGGGGAAGATTCCTAGCTTGGGGTTAGGAGATGTGGAGAGGCTCCTGAGAGGTGATGCCACTTCCTGCATCTGAAGGGGACCTGGGAGAGAAGGCTGAGGACACATTCCTCTCCTGTCAGTCCTGTTCCTTACAGCCTGTGCCTCCAGCTCCTCCACCAGGAGGTGAGACTCGGCAGAGAGCTGCTTGGAAAGCTTTATCCTTCCCCAGCCCCCTAAACTCCGGGGTGTGAAGATGAACTGGTGTAACTATAGCTTGGTGTTTTGGTGTCTGTGAGGAAAGCAGAATTGGCTCAGTCTGCTTTCTCAGTTAAGGGGATTTAAGAAGAAAAAAAAATTTAATCCTACCCTGGTGATCAATCTGACACCTTCCCTTTGAGCCCCAGATGGCTGGTTGGGGTAGAAAGTTGGCCACTGCTGCTGTTAGGGAACGGAATGGTATAGCTGTCTCTCTATATTGAAAATTATGGCTCTCTGTACGCACATGCACATTACATGTATAAAGCCTGTTTCCCTGGTTTGGTTTTTTGGAGGGTATTGAAATACTCCCAGAAGGTTCCTGTTGGTTTAAATGTCATCCTTGGAGGTGTCATGTGAACACTGCCTGGAACCGTGTTCATTTACCTTGGTTCAAAGTCTTTACCCATGTCTCCTTGCTCCCACCCCAGGCCTGGAGATGAGGTAGATGGCATAGAAAGAGGATGGAGAGACCAGGCGCAGTGGCTCACGCCTTTAATCCCACCACTTTGGGAGGCTGAAGCAGGTGGATCACCTGAGGTCAGGAGTTCGAGACCAGTCTGGCCAACATGGTGAAACCCTATCTCTACTAAAAATACAAAAATTAGCTGGGCATGGTGGCGGGCACCTGTAATCTCAGCTACTCAGGAGGCTGAGGCAGGAGAATCGCTCAAACCCAGGAGGCGGAGGTTGCAGTGAGCCGAAATTGCACCATTGCTTTCCAGCCTGGGTTACAAGAGCAAGATTCCATCTTTAAAAAAAAAAAGAAAAACAAAAAACACACACACAGAGGATGGAGACACGACCTCATTGTCTTCCCTCCTTGCGTACGGCATCCCATGTCTTGTAGACAACTTTAGACGCGTTTTGGAAAGTAAAAGGAAAACATTCACTATTATCTGCGTGACTTCTAGACTTGGACAAAAGACTGCCCAGATCTACACCTTTTTTTTTGTGGTTTGATGCTTTTTTGTTTGATAGACATGTTTATCAAATCATGATTTTTTTTTTTGAGAGTCTCGCTCTTATCACCAGGCTGGAGTGCAGTGGTGCGACCTCTGCTGACTGAACCTCCGACTCTTGGGTTCCAGTGATCCTCCCACCTCAGCCTCCCCAGTAGCTGGGATCACAGGTGTCTGCCACCACACCTGGCTCATTTTTGTATTTTTTGTAGAGACAAGTTTTCACTGTGTTGCCCAGACTGGTCTCAAACTCCTGTGCCCAAGCAATCTGCCCGCCTTGGCCTCCAAAGTGCTGAGATGACAGGTGTGAGTCACCATGGTTGGCCAATGCTTTTTCTTTTGATAAATATGTATATTATCATTACAGTTTAATGGCCTCATAGGCTTTATTGAATCATTTCCTTAATTGGCGATTCCTTCCTGTCCTCTACCTCCCCACCCTGCCATTGTACATAACACTGCAGTGAACATCTTTGTCTTTCATTGTGGATGATTTTTGCTATGATCTGAATATTGAGGTCTCCCCAAAATTCACATTGTTGAAACATAATTCTCAGTGTGATAGTATTGAAAGGTGGGTCGTTTGGGGAAATGATTAGGTCATGAGGGCTCCATCCTCATGAATGGAATGAGTGCCCTCCTAAAAAAGGCCAAAGGGATGCCACGTGAGGATGCAGCAAGAAGGTGCCATTTTTGAAGCAGAGCTCAAGCCCTCACCAGACACCGAATTTGCGAGTGCCTTGATCTCAGACTGCCCAGCTCTGGAACTGTCAGCAATACATTTCTATTCTTTATAAATTACTCACGTGAAGGTATTTTCTTATAGCAGCAGGAATAGACTAAGACCTCTTCCCTCCCCTCCCCTCCCCTCCTCTCCTCCTCTTTTTTTTGAGACAGAGTCTCGCTCTGTCACTCAGGCTGGAGTGCAGGAGTGCGATCTTGGATCACTGCAAGCTCCACCTCCTGAGTTCACACTATTCGCCTCCCGAGCAGCTGGGACCACAGGTGTCTGCCACCACGCCCGGCTGATTTTTTTGTATTTTTAATAGAGATGGGGTTTCACTGTGCTAGCCAGGATGGTCTTGATCTCCTGACCTCATGATCCGCCTGCCTCAGCCTCCCAAAGTGCTGGGATTATAGGCGTGAGCCACCGCGCCCAGTTAGAATAAATTCCCAGAAATGTAGTTACTGGGTCAGAAAATATGGACCCTCCCGCTAAAACCCTTGAATCCTTTGCCAAATTATTTTCAGGAGGGTTGTCTTGGCCAGGTGCAATGGCTCACACCTGTAATCCCAGTACTTTGGGAGGCCAAGGCAGGAGGATTCCTTGAGACCAGGAGTCCGAGACCAATCTGGGCAATATGGTGAGACTCTGTCTCTACCAAAGAAAAAAAAATTAGCTGTGCATAGTAGCGTGAGCCTGTAGTCTCAGCTACTCAGGAGGTAGAGGTGGGAGGATTGCTTGAGCCTGGGGATTGAGGCTGCAGTGAGCTATGATTGTGGAACTGAACCCCCGCCTGGGTTACAGAGCGAGAGACCCTGTCTCTAAAAAAATAAAAATAAAAGAGATCACGCTACTGTACTCCAGCCTGGGCGATAGAGCAAGACCTTGCTTTTTTTTTTGTTTTTTATTTTAAAAAGCTTCTTAATTTATACCGAGGCTAGCAATAGATAAATGGGTACTCTAACTGCAGTTTTACTTGCGCTGGAAGTTATTAAACATTGAGGAATCTCTTTTTTTGCTTGCTGTAGATGAAAAACGTTATAACTCTGACTTTTCTACTTTCTGTACCAAACACCAAGTTCAACTGCTGTGTGCTTCTCGTAGTACCAAGTGGTGTATGGTGAGTTCTTTCTTTTCCTTGACCGCCAGAGACTTGCAGCTATGTAAGAGAGGAGGGACAGGCGGCAGCTGGAAACAGAGGTAGACCAGGCATGGTCTTGTGCTACTGTGTGCAGTATGAGCTGTGGGCACTCTCACAAGTTAAGGACAGAGTTATGTGGCCCAGAGAGCCTTGGCCTTGAGGAGTGGGTACAGCCAGTGCTTGATCTGTATGAGGCGGCTCTGGTAGTAGCCTTGATTCAACATTTTGTTCAGTAATGTTTATGGGGGCCTCCTGGGCACCAAGCTCAGTGGGAATAGGGAGATGGATAAGAGCCAGCAGCCTCTCCAGGCAGACAGAATCACACGCGGGGAATTTCTATATGCTGTGACAGATGGCTGGATAGGGTGCCATGGATGATCAGGGCCGAGTGACAAGCTCTGCCGTTCTTTTGTTCTTAGGATTTTCAGCTCCCTTCCCCCTTTCCTGCTTATCAAGGAAGGTTGGGCAGATCAACAAGTATCCCCTCCCTGTCCAGCATCTGCACCCAGGTGGCTTTGACTTCATACTGGGAGGGGACACTGGAAGCTTCATTCACCTCCTCTGTTGGGACACTGCCAGTTGACCGGGTGCTCACTGTCTAACTAGGCAGCTCCCTCTCCAGTTCTGGTGAGACCACTTCCACAAAAAGAACAACTCTTTTCCTTAAGAGCCCTTTGAGGTCCCTTTTAGGCAGGATCTAAGGAAATATTTAAGTTCATAGAATCTTTGTCAAGGGAAGCACGTTCAAGGTATCAGACCCAACTAACTGCTCATCCATTTAACAGTCTATTTCACAAATCTTTTTAAAGAAAATGTTGAGGCCTTATTTGTGAGTGCCAGGTAGGGAGCTTTTGCTGTCCCCACCAATGTGGGTGAAACTGCACTAGCCAGGTGTAGGCACAACTTCGGGTCACAGCCCCGGGTGACGTGTGTGATACAGAAGGGACGCTGTGCCCTTCTTCTGGACCTCACAGCTCTGTGAGGCGGGGGAGTCTTTCGTCCTTTTCGCTTCCGTCTGGGTTGGCGCTACGTGGTAGGCCCTCAGAACTGCTTATTTGAATGTGTCCCCGCATATACTTGGTTGGTGTGGCTTGTCAGTATGTGGTCTTCCTCCCCTACCCCTGCCAGACAATCAGGTAATCCTGTCTCCCCTTGGAGACTGGGTCTAGGTTATACCTTGGGTGCTGGTATAACTCTGCTCCTTAGTAACTGACTAAGACCCCCTTGGCTGGCTCCCATTTTCTGTCTCAGCCACTCTGATGCCTCTTATATCTGAAAAGTGAAAATCTGGCTGGGCGCGGTGGCTCACGCCTGTAATCCCAGCATTTTGGGAGGCCGAGGCAGGTGGATCACCTGATGTCAGGAGTTTGAGACCAGCCTGGACAACATGGTGAAACCCCATCTCTACTAAAAATGCAAAAATTAGCCAGGTATGGTGGTGGGCACCTATAATCCCAGCTACTTGGGAGGCTGAGGCAGGAGAATCGCTTGAACCTGGGAGGCAGAGGTTGCAGTGAGCTGAGATCCTGCCACTGCATTCCAGCCTGGGCGACAGAGCAAGACTCTGTCTCAAAAATAAATAAATAAATAAATAAAAATCCTAGACTCCCTCCTCACCAGCTGCCCTAATATTTGGGAAAGCCTAGCTATCTTGACTGCAAGTAACATCTGCTTACGAGCACTGCACAGAAGTGATGGGCAGCCTGCGGCTGCAGAGCAGGGACACTCCAGGCCCCCATGCTTTTGTGCAAGACCTTGGGCACTGACCCCAGAGTACTTGACTGTTGATGTCAAAAAGCATAGGCATAGCTATTTGGGAGGCTGAGGTGGGAAGATTGTTTGAGCCCAGGAGTTTGAACCCAACCTGGGCAACACAGTGAGATCCCAGCTCTTTAAAAAGAAAAGAAAAGCACAGACACAGCTTTGGTGTGAGCCCCCCTAGTTCTTGGCTGAGGAGCAGGGAAGCCCTGAGGCAGAAGAGAAAGCAGGGCCCCCAGAAAGAAGGGTTATAGACTATGTTCTCAGCTGCCTTCCATTGTCTGGCGAGGCAGAGGCTGCAGCCCTCCTCCCCCAGGTTCTTCTTTTGAGAACAAACATATCAACAGGATTGATTACCCCAACTGGTCCCTGGGCAGCTGGCTCTGGCCTGCATCTGGAGCTGATTTCTCCGCTGTTGTACACCCATTGTCTTAGATTGTTCACTTCTACAAATCAGAGGCTGGCTCCACTGCCCTAACCCTAGCACGACCCCAGATGCTTGTTTGTCGGTGGAGTGAACACTTCCTGCTCAATGAAAAAAAAAAAAAGCTCCAAGCACACGTGGGCAGGCTCAGGGCCACCTCCCCTGCTCTGATGCAGACAGGATGTTCCTTCCTATCCCACCCCCTCCCGGCCTCCCTCCTGGGCCTGCCTTTCTGAAGTGGATTTAAAGTGGAAGAGACATTTCCAGGAAGCTGGATCGATCAACCCCCACTGGAGGGGGAGGTCAGAGGGGAGAGACACCCAAGGGCTGCGATGTGGCGCTGTGCTGTGGGCTCTGACTCCCAGGTGGGACCCAAGCTTGTGAGGCCTGGTAGCCTCCTGACATGGCTGTGGTGGTCTGGTCTGGCCAGTGTTCAGAGGAGAGAGGCCATCTCTTTCCTTTGGGCCTATAGTAGAGGCTGTGAAGAAAGGAGTGAACAGGACATGTTACTGGTCCTCTACCTCATCCTGCAAATTCTTTTTTTTTTTTAGTGCAGTGGCGTGATCTCAGCTCACTGCCACCTCTGCCTCCTGGGTTCAAGCAGTTCTCCTGCCTCAGCCTCCCAAGTAGCTGGGATTACAGGCACCCGCCACCATACATGGCTAATTTTATATATATAGATATCATATATAATTGATTAATTTTTTTTTTGTTATTTTTTTTTTTGAGACGGGAAGTCTCGGCTCCGTCGCCGGGGCTGGAGGCAGTGGGCCGGATCTGCAAAGCTCACTGCAAGCTCCGCCTCCCCGGGTTTACGGCCATTCTCCCCCTGGCCTCAGCCCCTCCGTAGGCTGGGACTACAGGCGCCCCGCCACCCGGGTCGCCGCGGTCCTAGGTTTTTGTATTTTTTTAGTAGAGATGAGGTTCCACAGTGTTAGCGCAGGATGGTCCGATCTCGCTGACCTCGTGATCGCGCCCGTCTCGGCCTCCCCCAAAAGTGGCTGGATTACGGCTTGGCCACCGCGCCCGGGCCAAGTTTTTTTATATTTTTTAATAGAGACGCAGGTTCACGCATGTTGGCCAGGCGATGGTCTCAAACTCCTGAACCTGAGGTGATCCACCCACCTCAGCCTCCCAAAATGCTGGGATTACAGGTGTAAGCCACCTTATTTGGCCTCTTTTTTTTTTTTTTTAATAGGAGACAGTATCTCACCCTGTCACCTAGGCTGGAGTGCAGTGGCACAATCTGTAGCTCACTGTAACCTCAAACTGCTGACCTCCACTGATCCCCTGCCTCCCAAAGCGCTGGGATTACAGGCATGAGCCATTGTGCCTGGCCGCTGCATATTCTTTAACACACATCCCAAGCTGCACCCTCCTTGCGAAAGGAAGCCCTCTCTGACCACTTTCCCCCAGCAAGACTTTACTTTGAAATACTACAGAGCTCGGAGTTGGTGCTATGTGCTGGAGCCCCTTTTCTGTGGAGGCAAATCAGCTGGTGGATGCTGGAGAGAGGCAGTTGGGTTTAGGCTTAGATGATCTGTTTGAGAGCCTCCCCAGCGGTTGGTGCACTGGGCAGGGGCCCTGGCACCTGGCCCTGTAGATGTCAAGGAGTCCCCGGAACTGTGGCTCCAGGAAACAACACAGAGCTTGCTTTGGGTAGCGTCATACGAGGACTATTTCTACGTGCCACCTCCTTGCTTTTTTATAGTGATGATGATTTGGCTTGTTCTCCAGCCAGAAACCTTAGAAATCGGAGACTCTGACTTGGCACGGGTGAAGGGTAGGACAGGAGGGCTGCTGCTCAAGTGTGGTCAGGCTGCCCTCCTGAGCCTGCTGTCCCCCGAGTGACGGTGGTGATGCTGCAGCTGTGGGTGTCTTACTGTTGTGGGCTGTGGGGCTGGCTCACGTGCTCTCAATGGGCCCCATGAGGTAGGAAGGGTTGTCTCGATTTTGACATCTTGTGGGTAGGTCCTTAATAGTTTTTCAAGCCCTTTTACCTCCACTGTCCTTGGATGAGCCTCACGACAGGTCCTGCAAGTCAGGCAGGCAGGGTGATTGTCTTCACTTTGCCTGGACAGTTTCCCCAGGGCCTGGGGGCCCAGTAGGGCTTGGACCCACTTTGACATGACATACCCTCCACACTGCTGCCTCTCCCCTCCTTGGCTTCTGTTCCAAAGCAGGGAACACTGCATCTCAGCCCTTCCTATGGTGTTCTCAGCAGTTGGTGCATTAAGTCTGGGAGGACCCTGGTCTTCACTCTAGGCTGGTGGTGGATTTCCATCTTGAGCCTAGAGGCTGCCCAGTGCCAGACCTTCCCTCTGCTGCCCCCTTCTGGGATGGCCGGGCCGGTTCTCTCCCCGTGATGTGTCCCCCACCTTGTTTTCCCATCAAAGAGTCGGCCCTGGTCAGCAGCGGAGGAAGAAGTCAGCCATCGATTAGGGTCCATGAAATAGACCCAAGCATGTGTGGCTTAGAAGACATCAAGCCACAGATTTCTTATTGCCCAAGAGCCCTAGAGAGATTGCGGGTGGGGACCTGCGGTCCTTCTAGGTGACGTCAGCCCCCACAGAGACCCAGACCCAAAGGCAGGCATGCTCGCCACTGCCAATCCGCGTGCTCCCAGTGAGTCAGCTCAGCTCCCTCACCACATAAAGCGGGGGTGGTTCTCCCCGCACCCTCGCACGTGGTATAGGTAGTTCAGTTGTTTGAAAAGACTAGCAAGTGGAAATACTGTACTTGAATCTGTAAAATAGTGGTGAGGGGAGGCCCCTCTTCTCCCAGGAGTGGAAGCACAGAGTTGGAACTCTCTAGACCCACCCACCCAGCCCCACTTTTCCACTTAGCTCTTGCTCTTGCCCTGGTCTGGTCTGGTGCTTTGCAGATTGCATCAGGGAGCCACTTACCCCAATTAAAACTGCGAGGGTTCGGGAGGGAGGAAATGGGTTGGGGTGTGTTGGGAATGGTTTAGCTAATGCAGGGAGTGCTTTTTAAAAGGCGGGTAGAAAACTTTCTTCTCTTTGTAGATCAATTAAAAACCTTCTTAAAATTAACCCCTGGGAAGGTGTGTCCATGGGCTCTCTTTTCTTGTGTGTACCTAACTCTGCATTTCCCCCCAGCCCACCCCCCAGTAGAAAAACCATGCTCTCAATCCCTTTAGAAATCGCTCTGAAAGGTGACCAGGTGTTTTTTAAAAGAGCTCTCCTCCTGTGATAAATGCTAGGTAGTGACTGAGCCTGCGGCCCCTGGGGAGAGAGAAGAAAGCTTGGCTGAGAGTTGAAGAATCATCCCAGAGAGGGTGGGGAGGTTGGCTGCACCTCCCCAAGGTCCACACGGCCTGCTGGCAGCAGCAGGCACTAAGATGGGCATCTTGTCAGCCGGGCAGATGGTGTTCACCTGCTTGGGACACGCTCCCTGGTGCTGGGGCCCTTGGAGTTGCTGGGATAATAACAGACAGCTGCCAGCTCTGGACCGAGATCTGCGAGCGTTCAAAGGCTTGGAAGTGCACAGGGAGAAGGAGCCTGCCCGGGCTTCCCTGCATGCTGCGTCTCGCCTTTTGTTTGGAGATTTGTGCTCCCCCCACCCCTCCCCCCGCACCAACATCCGAGCAACAAGAGCATTTTAATAGAGGACAGTTCTGTTTTGGAAACGACAAGAAAGCGCCTTGTCGAGTGTGACCTGGCCTCTTCTTTGTCCTGCCTTCCCCCGCTTTGTGTGCGCCTGCAATGGGTTTTGTTCTAAGGGGCAAAGGAGTTGGACATGGATTTGGTGTGTTCCTGGGGTTTTCTTTCTCTTCCCTTTTTTGGCAGCAGCTAAAGCTTTTGGATATTTCTGAGTACAGGGCAATTGGGGAGTTAGGGATTTTTCGGGACCACTCCAGGGTCTTTGAGTTACCAAGTGGTGTCAGAAACAAGTGAGTGGCACAGAAGCCAACTTTCTGACTGCCTGGCGTTGTCTAAGCTCATTGACTGTGTGCAAAGGACAAATGATTTCTCACAGTGCAGTCTGCCTTGAATCCCTAGATATCAGTCCAAAGCAAGGCTGGCTGTTTGAGAACCAGCTTCATTTCCCTTTGCTGTGCGGAGAAGGGATGCCTGTGTTGTCTTGGTTATCCTGTTACTGCAGCTTGGCTAAAAACTTCACTCACCAGTGTCAACTTGGGCTGGCCCAACTCAGCACCATCAGCTCTCATTAGGCTACTTGGAAAACTTGTGTGTCATTATTTGGGGGTGGTTCAGTTTGAAATTTATAACTGGCCTCAGGGCAGGGCTCATGCCTCCGTCCTTCAGTCCAAGACCAGAGGGCAGGTTTGCCAAGCAAATGAGTGGTGTTAATAAGGTGTGGGAAGATTACAAAACCTGCTTGATAATCTTAAACTGCCTGAAATCTGTGTGTCCATTTGCTTGCCTGCATGGGATGGGCCAGTCACAAGTGACCCCTACTGAGTCACTAAAGCTGTATGCACATATGCCCCAGTTCATCAGAAGAGCATTATGATTTTGTTGCAGTGTTAAGTTAGACCATCTTTTTGTCTCCTGTCCCTAACTATTCCAAATCAGTGAGATTTTTCTTGTGCAAGCCACCTGCAGAGATTGCCTTTTCTTAGGTATTGTTTTTTTGGGGGAGGTGGGAGTCACTGGCTTGAAGCTCAGGTATTCTTAAAGAGTCTTAGTTTTCAGAGCGGACCTTGGAAAAATCCCTGCTTTCCTTGGTGATCAATGGCTTATCCTATTCTTCTTCTTCTTCTTCCTTCTTCTTCTTTCTTCTTCTTTCTTCCTCCTCCTCCTCCTCCTTCTTCTTCTTCTTTCTTCTTCCTTCTTCTTCCCCTTTTCCTTCCCCTTCCTTCTTTTTTTTGAGACTGAGTCTCGCTCTGTCACCCAGGCTGAAGTGCAGTGGTGCAGTCTTGGCGCACTGCAACCTCTGCCTTCCTGGTTCCAACGATTCTCCTGCCTCAGCCTCCTGTGTGACAGGGATTACAGACGTGCGCCACCACGCCTAGCTAATTTTTGTATTTTTACTAGAGACGGGGTTTGACCATGTTGGCCAGGCTGGTCTCAAACTCTAGCTGACCTCAAGTGATCTGCCCGCCTCGGCCTCCCAAAGTGCTGGAACTACAGACGTCAGCACCCGGCCTCTTCTTTGTTATTTTAGTTATTGAAGAGCATCACTGGTGAGGGATTTGGGGGTTGTTTTGCTGGAAGTTGTACTTTAAAACATGGCTTCGTGGATTCTACACGCACTAGGGATGTTACAGGAAAGGGGTCCCAATCCAGACCCCAAGAGAGGGTTCTTGGATCTCTCACAGGAAAAAATTCAGGGCAAGTTTGCAGTGCAAAGTAAAAGCAAGTTTATTAAGAGAGTAAAGGAATAAAAGAATGGCTGCTCTATTACAGAGCAGCCCCCGAGGGCTGCTGGTTGCCCATTTTTATGGTTATTTCTTGATCATCTGCTAAGTAAGGGTGGATTATTCATGCCTCCCCTTTTAAGACCATATAGGGTAACTTACTGATGTTGCCATGGCATTTGTAAACTGTCATGGCGCAGGTGGGAGTGTAGCAGTGAGGACGACCAGAGGTCACTCTTGTTGCCATCTTGGTTTTGGTGGGTTTTGGCTGGCTTCTTTACTGCAGCCTGTTTTATCAGCAAAGTCTTTATGACCTGTATTTTGTGCTGACCTCCTGTCTCATTCTGTGACTTAGGATGCAGCTGAGTAGGTTTCAGCCTCATCTTACCTAGCTCCTTTTCAAGATGGAGTTGCTCTGGTTCATACACCTCTGACAGGGATATAAAGATAAATTAAGGTCCCTGCCCTCAAGGAACCCAGGATTAGTAGAGCCAGAGAAAGTGTTAAACACAGCATAGTAAGGGAGTGTAGGCTCTGTGCTGGGCCCAGACCAGCATTAAGTCCTGGCCTGGCCTAGGGGAGACGGGGAGTGGTTGGTTCTCCCTGGGTCGGGGTGCATGGGAGTGGATGTAAAAGTTGATAGGGAAGGTGACCTGGAGCTGTTTTGGGAGTAGAGTAGAGCAGGTGTTTGCTGGAAGACCATAGTGTAAGATGATGGGACCATAGTGGGGGTGTGGCCATAACAGGGGGGAGCTGGTTCCTTCAGAAGAGGCCCTGGGCCCCTGGGCTCTAGGGCCAGAAGGCAGAAGTAGAGGGAGCACAGTCTGACCGAGTAATGGGATGGTAGGGTGCCCAGGTAGTAGGACCTAGGTGGCCTATTGAGGCCTGGCCTTCCTCCTTGAGGCTGTGGGCAGGGAACAGCTGGAATGCTGCTTGAGTCTTCATAGTTTGGCCTTTAGAATCTCCAGGTTGAAAGTCAGGGTAAGCAGTAGTTGGAGGGTCCTGGTGGAAAGTTGTAGAAAGAGCCTCGTGTTAAGTGCATGCCACCTCTGCCCACTACATCAGGTGATCCTGGGCAGTCTAGCCTCAGTTTCCTGCTCTGGGAAGTGCTTTTTTATTTAAAAAAAAAAAAAAAATTTTTTTTTTTATTGTGGAGATCAGGTCTTGCTATATTGCCCAGGTTCGTTTCGAACTCCTGGAATTACACGTGTGCGCCACTAGGCCTGGCCTGTGAGGTGGTTTTTATGTTTCTATCTTGGGATTGGTATCAAGGTAGGTCAAGAGAGGCAATCACATGAAGCGCTCAGCACACAGAAATACCAAAAAATGTTTACTATTATTATTTTCTTTCTAATGATAATACCAGTGACGGCTCCTAAGAAATGCAGGGTCCTGACCCTGGTGTTCCCAGCTAGCAGCTTTCCCACTCAGCCAAGGGATGACGGAGGTGAGAGCTGAAGATGGCCTCAGGTGAGGCTGCAGTGTGGCCAGGCTTTTTACTTCTGTTGCACAGTCGGGTTTCATATAACCCAGTCTTTGCCAGTAATGAGCCTGGTGTCCTGGACTGAAACTGTACGCCTGTTTGGATTTGTAACTATCCCCTGTTCTCCAGTGGATGTGCTCTTTGACACAAGGCTGACACCAGCCTGAGGCTTATCACACTAAGCTGTGCGTTATCATATTCCTCTCATTCTTTCACTTAGCAATCGTGTAATATCTACTCACTCCTTGGGAGGGGCCCAGTGGGTTCTGTGCTGTGCAGGCAAGACTGGGTCCTGCGGGATAGGGGGTGGAAGGGGTGCTTACAGTCTAGGAGGAGGAATAAGAAATAAGCCAGGAGCTGCCAGTCTGGTTAGAAGTGTGCAAGGAGTTGGGGATAGGATGGGAGAGGGAGCACCTCCAGCTGGGGTAGGTCTGGAAAGGGCTACCAAGGAATGTAGCATTTCCCCAGGACCCTGAAAATTAATAGTACTTTTACAAATGAGGACTCAGGGAGGGGATCATGGTAGAAGACAACATCATAGGAAACAGCTTGCAGATAAGAGTAACTGGGCGTGAGGTGAAACGGACAGCAGGGAGAGACGTCTGCTAGACAGAGAGCAAGATAATAGTGACCATCTTTGAGCCCCCAATCCAAGCGAGAGTTTCTTTCCACCTATGGTGCGTCTTTTATGATAAATCCAAACTGAGTCGGACACAGTGGCTCACGCCTGTAATCCTAGCACTTTGAGAGGCCAAGGGGGGAGGATCACATGAGCTCAGACGTTCGAGACCAGCCTGGGCAACATAGTGAGACCTCGTCTCTATTTTTTTTTTTTTTTTTTTTTAAAGAAAAATAACTAAATAATGGCATCCAAACTCAAGTCCCCTGTCTTCTCCATTGCTCCCAATTGCCCAATCTGGCAAAGAAAGCCAGTGGCCTGGAGCCTGAAACTTTCTTCCATTTTGAAAATGTTCCTTGGCTCTGTGGTTGCTCAGTTAGGTAAGCTTTCAGCTCTCCTGAACTCCAACTCCAGCCAGAGATGAATCTATGGTATTTCCTCAGCTGTGATGTCTCATAATAGAAAATGTGCTATTTATCGAACCCCTACCATGTGCTGGCCAGTGTGCTAGGCAGGTGCTGTGAAAAGGGAAAGGAGGCATTTGGAGGACCGGTGATATTGGGAAGGGCAGGGCTGGGTCTGTGCTGGGAAACTCACAGCTACTGAATGTCCTTATTCCTCGTCCAGGCCCTGGGCAGTAAAGGGTGGTGGTTTCCATCTTACTCAGTTAAGAAAGAGCCCAGAATTGCTCCACTAGCAATGGCAAAGCTGAAGTTAGTTATCCCTGGCCTGGCCTCCCACACCACGCCTCCCGCCAGGCATATAAGGTCTCTGCTCGGCCTTTCTCTGGTCATGGTAAATCTCAGCTGGCGTGGAGGACGGCCTCAGCCATGCTGGTGGAGTGCGCATGCTCCACTAAGAGCGGCTCCGGGTCCCATGCATCCTCGCTCCCTCATGGTGTCAGTGAGGGTGGTGGTCTTCCAGGCTCTGTGAATGTGTTTATCTGTGATTGCCTTCTCAGCAGCTACCCTGCGTAGGCCAACTCATCTCAGCAGAGGACGGCTAAGAGACTTTTTACAAGGCCGTGGGTTGTTTCCACTGGTGAGGCACCTGTCTGTTCTCTGACAGCATCCACAAACTCAACCCTCAGCCTTGCACCAGCAGTGTTCCCTGTCTAGCAAAATGACCTGGGGTCTGGCTCCAGTGACCCTGCTGGACTGTGCTCTCTTCCTCTTCTGCCTGTGGCTGCCCTCTCACCACCTGCTCCCCATGCAGCCTTTGCAGCACTGGACCTTCTGCCAGAGTTAGCTGTTCTACCACACTCCAGCCTGCTGTGTCCTTTTCCCACCATCACCTGCAACTCCCTACTCAGCCTCACCTGGCTTCTCTTCCCTGGGGAGCCCCTTCACTCCTGCTGCATGCAGCTAGCCCTGTGCCCAGAAGATGTTCTGGTGCCTTGGTCCTTGGAGGAGAGCCCCCTCCCACCGCCCACTCCCGTCCCCCCAAGAGCCCTTTAATTCAGGAAATTGAGGCATTGTTGTCATGTTCTGGAAGGACACTAGGTGACTGGTTCCAGGCCACTGTTGTCTCATGGAGGCATCATTCCCAGCTCCCTTTTCAGCATGGTAAACAGCCTCGCCGCCTGTTCGCATTGCCAAAGCCTCCAGGTCGAAGCCTGCCCTGCTGTCCTCATCTTCTGCTGTTTGGTTCCAACATGCCCGACCCAAGTGCTCCCCAGTTGTGTTCAGAACTCATCATGGCTCCCCTGTCCTGCATAGGCTCAGGAGTGCCCCCTTTGCCACATCTTGGTTCAAGTTTCCCCTTGTCTGAAACTTGACAAGTGCCACCTTCTCTGTTCTGTCCTCTGTCTCCATCCTGCCCATCATTCGTTTTGCAAACACGTGGAGGCACTGCTGTGTGGAGCAGCGCTGTCTGGTAGAAATGTACTGAGGGTCGTGCAGGTTATTTCAGAGTTCCTTGTAGCCACATAACAAAAAGAAACAGGCGAAATTAGTTTCAGTAATATACTTCAATTGTGACCGAATATATTCAAAATAGCACTATAAGATGTCATCAGTGTAAAAATTATTAATGACATCTTTTATATTCTTTTCCCCCCCAAACTGTCTTTGCAATCTGGTACATATTTTACGCTTATGGTGCATCTCTGTTTGAACCACCCACATTTCAAGTACTTGGTAGCTGCTTGTGTCTAGGGCTTCCATACAGGACCGTGTGGGTGTAAAGATTTAAGAGCATGAGATTTGTAGCATCGTGAACCTGTTTAATGCAGTTTCTTGGCTGCTGTTTCTGAGCATTGTGGCCTTGGGTGGGTGACTTCCCCCTCCAAGCTTATGTGCACCTCATAGGGTGTTGTCAGGATTGAACGGGATGAGTGCAAGGAGGGGCTCAGCACAGAGCCCAGCGCATAGCGAGGGGAAATTCGGGTGATTGTTTACATTGAAGTAATGAGCCAGAGGTTGGCTTGGTGCCAGGGCCTGCCCCCTGTCCCCTGGGCCGACTGTCTAGGCGGGGTCGATAACAAACTGCCCGAACACAAGCAGCAAGGGGTCAGAAGTGTTAGAAGGGATCATCTAGGACAGGGACTGGGTAGCAGGAGCGCCAAGAAGGACGGAGAGATAGTCAGGAGAGCCTGCATGGCAGAGGCGCCCCCACCCCAAGCTCACCTCTGCTCTCTTAGCCTCCAGAGCTTTCTGTGGCAGCACCAGCACCCCATGGCTCCTGTGAGCTCACCCTTTGTGCTGTGTAATTAGCGCAGTGTGCCTGCCTCTTGTCTCTAATTGTGTTGTACAGCGTGTACTTTATTATATCAGGATATAATACCGCTAGCCTGGCAGTTATCTTGTTCACTAATTGTTTCATGTGTCTGTCTTGTCTGCCCCGCTAGATCACCTGTTTCTCCTGAGCAGCAGGCGCCATCTTTCGTGTCTTTTGTCTCCCCCAACGGGGCCTAGCACTGCCAGGGCATGACTGGGTGTCAGGAGCCCGGCCAGGGCCTGGGTTCGAGTCCTGCATTGACTGCACTGACTTGGTCTGCAGCTACAAACACGTCATATTCCCTCCTGTTGTAAATGACCAGGTGGTTTCTGAGCTCCCATGCAGCCCTGACATCCTCTAATGTGGTGGAGATTCCTCCACTGGGTGGTACACGTCAGTGTTCTCAGAGCAGTGAGTTGTTAGTCCCTTGCTCAACAAGTGTTTTGTTTTTTTTTTTTTTTTTTTTTTGAGATGGAGTCTCGCTCTGTCGCCTGGGCTGGAGTGCAGTGGCCGGATCTCCGCTCACTGCAAACTGCACCTCCTGGGTTCACGCCATTCTCCTGCCTCAGCCTCCTGAGTAGCTGGTACTACAGGCGCCCGCCACCTCGCCCGGCTAGTTTTTTGTATTTTAAGTAGAGACGGGGTTTCACTGTGTTTGCCAGGATGGTCTCGATCTCCTGACCTCGTGATCTGCCCATCTCGGCCTCCCAAAGTGCTGGGATTACAGGCTTGAGCCACCGCACCCGGCCACAACAAGTGTTTATTGAGCACCCACTAAGTGTCAGTTACTGGGGGGGGAATGATGGATGAGACAGGTGGGATTTCTGCCCTCAGGGTGCTTAAAAGCTAGAGAAAAAAACAAATATTAAAGGAGTAAACACATCAACATTATGCTAAGATGAGACCAACCTGGCCAACATGATGAAACCCCATCTCTACTAAAAAATACAAAATTAGCCAAGTGTGGTGGTGCACGCCTGTAATCCTAGCTACTTGGGAGACTGAGGCAGGAGAATCACTTGAACCCGGGAGATGGAAGTTGCAGTGATCACGCCACTGTGTTCCAGCCTGGGTGACAGAGTAAAACTCCATCTCAGGAAAAAAAAAAAAAAAAATTATACTAAGAGTCGTGAGCTGCATTCATTCAGCAGATATTAGAATACATTTTGCACAGCCTTGTCTACACTAACTAAGCACCGGGGGCAGGGAGGGGGTAGGTGCCACAGTGAGGAAGAGAGGTTGTCCTGTTCCTGTCCTCCTGCTTACAGGCTGGAGGGAAAGACACACAGACAGACACAGAATGAAGGTGTCCTTGTGCACGTGGGGTGGTGGTCTGAGTGGGATGGCAGGCACCAGGCTGGAAAGAATGGGGGTCCCAGTACCCCCCTCCCCCTCACCAGCCACCCTCTGGAGTTCCAGAGAGGAGTGTAGTTCGTGCCTCCGTCTTCATCCTTCCCAGGGATTGGTGCCACAGGGCTGGGGTGTTTGTGTTCCTGCCTTTGCACACATAATTTGGGGGAGGCTTGGGTAGGATTCTAAACCCAAACCAGATGCAGGCGGTGGCTGTGGGTGCCTGGGAGCAGGGGTGGCCCCGGGAGCATGTGGCTGGGTCACCCTTTGTAATTATACCACTGTGGTGAAGGCCCCGGAACCTGGGGTGGTGGTGGTGGCGGCGGTGGCAGGCTGGCGGGCGGGTGGGGGATGCCTAGCTTCCCATCTGCTCAGCCTCACTTGGCTCTGAATGGATTAGTTCTGTTTGGGTTGGAGCTTACTGTTGTGTGTGTTTTCCATCCCCCTTCCCGTTTGTTCTTCTCTCCCTGGCCTGAGCGCCTCTTCAGGGTGATGCGCCTTAGGAGCAGTGAGGGTCCCCGCGTGGGAGGGAGAGTTGTGAAGTGGCCATTATCCGAACAAGAAAGGGAGTGACTGGAGTTTGCATTCTTCTGGGCCTCTATGGAAACAGGGATGTGGCTGGGTGTGGGTGGGGGATGTTGAGACCTCACAAAAGTGGGGCACAGTCTGCAGAAACTTGGGGTACAGCACAGTCTGGATGAGTGAGCATCACCTGGTACAGTGTGCCCCTTAGGTTGGTTTGTGTTGCTGAACCAAAGTTGGTGTGCTGCTGCTGCTGGTCTTCAGTACCACTTTATTGTTGATGAGATTCTGAATGGGCATTAATTCCTTCCTGCCAAATGGTCCAGGTGAGGCTTCTGTTGCGGAAAACTCTTGGCAGATAATTAACATTATGGGCATTGTGATGTGGTAAAAGATGAGATGCAGGTCTTCTCCTGACCTTGCCAAGTGACCTCTCTGAGCCCCAGTTTTCCCAATCAAGTGGGGATGTTGATTCCTGTCCTGCAGGGTTGTTGAAGGGGGAAGTAGATAAGCTGTCTAGGAGACCCAGTGCCACCTGTCAGATGGGGGAAGAATTCAGGAGATCCTAAGAGTGCGCATCTCTTACATGCCACACCAGGGGCACAGAGCATTTGGGATGTTGGAAATGCCTGTGGATATCAGTGGATTTCCTGATGGGGTTCAGGTAATGTCCTCAAGGTAAAGCAGATTTGTGGGAAAACAACTTTTTGCTTTGCCCTTCTCTCTGAAATAAAAAAAAATGGGGTTCATTGCCCTTTTTAGAGTTCTTTCAGTATCTACTGGGAGACCATGCATGGAATGGGCATTTCAGAGACAGAGTAGGTGAAGGCAGAGAAAGCAGCTATGGTCTTGGCCCTCTCAGAGTCTACATTCTAGCTTGAGAATCAAAATTTCACACATGTGGAACAATTAGAGAAAAATAACAGATGGTGTCTGATCAGATGTCACCGCTCTGTGAAGCTGTCCCAGACCGCCCCACCCTCCGTCAGAAATAATCCTTCCTTTCTTTGGGATCCTGGAGCTGAGTACAGGCCTGTGTGGTACTCTGTGTTGCACTGGTTTGTCATTGGCCATTTCTGTCATTAATGTGTGCAACAGCAAATGTTGACCAAGTGTGAGTGTCTCCATGTGCCAGGTACCATTCTTGGTCATTCTGCACGTCCTCCCCGAGCACCTGCTTTGGGCCCCTGAGCTGAACTGACATGATGATACTCTCCACTCTCTGGGCTTCCAGGCCCATGCATGCCTCTCATTTCCGCTGGCCTCCTGAGACCCCGGGCCAGCTCTTCCTGTGCTGCCTCTAGAACTCCCTAAGGGCCTTCTTTCTTGGATATTTGGTCCTCAGTGGCCTTCTCCTGGGTTTGATCTTGCTGTAGAGCTGGTGAGTTGGAGAGGGTCTTCGAGGACTTTTGGAGTCGATGAAGACTCTGGCCAGCCACAAGTCCAGCACTGCTAACCTTATCTTCTGTGGCACTCCCTTATCCTCTCTGGGCCTTCATTTTCTTGTCTTTAAATAGCTAAGATTGAATGGTATCTCTGATTATTGAGTTCTGGTATTGCTGACTGAGAAGGAAGACTGTGATAGGAGCATTCCAGTGTCTCGGAAGAATCTGTACAAATGCATAGAAGCTTAAAAAGACATGCAGTGTTCAGGGGAGGAGGAATTATGTGGGTGGAGCTGGGAATGAGGGTTTGTTCAGGCCAGGTCCTAAAGGCCTCAGCTGAGCTGGTGTGTGGCAAGGAGCAGAAAATTCTCAGGTTGTGAGCCTGCAGTGTGAGTGATCTGGGTTTCATCTGTTTGGAGAAAGAAGTAGAGTAGATTAAGGCTAAAAACCAGTGAGGGGCCTGATGTAGTGGTCCAGGCCTCATGTCCGTGTCTAGATGGCAGATGGAGAAGGCAGGCACTGGGGTAGTTGTGTGGAACCTGAGAAAGCGGGCCAGCCTGCTGAGAGCTGGCATGATTTGGGGGATTGCCCATAGCCCCTTTGACTCTCAGACATTTTCCTAATAATTTGGTGCCCTGTGCCCACAAGGGTGGGCTTGGGGGTGATTGTGAATAGCCTGGATTTGTGGAATGCATTAAAAAAAAAAAGCCACCTCTATCCAAATTATCCAAAGATTGACAACGTGGTGGAATAAGAGGGACCCTGGCCAGGTTCTGGGCATGTCTGTCTCCTGCTTTGGGCCTTAGTGTCCCTCTTAGTGAAAACGGCAGTGGGTACAGGAACATCGGATCAGTGCCTGAGGTGCACTAGCACACCCCCGTGACTGCCGCCTTTGTCTCCAGGAGTTTGAGGATCAAGCATGCAGGGCAGGGTGGCTCCATTCTTGGCAAGTGGAGCGGAAAATACCAGTGTCTTGCAGCAAGTCCCGGAGGGTGTGGGATGGGTGTGTGTGTGTACTTGGCTAGGCGTGCCCCCTTAACATCTCCCTTGGACAGGGCATCCATGCTAGCCTGGCCTGGAACCTGCACAGAGTCCTGTCTCTTCTAAAATATTGTCTTCCCTATTAAATATTAATAACAACCAAGCATGAACCCTAAGTGGGACTGAACCCCCAGCACACCCTGGATGGTTGTCGCCTGTGGGTGTTTGTATCTCCACGCCTGTCCTCAGCTCAGCGTGGCACCTTGAACAGAGCTCGTGTGTGTGTGTATTTTGTTTTTGTTACTTTGGAGCCTCTGCAGAATTTCTCACCACTGCCAAGTTATTTCCTTGGGATATATTTAGATAAAGCGAGATGATGGAGAAGTGGGCGACGCGTATTTGCTCAGGGCTGTTTGCACACGCTGACCATGGTGTTTTTGAAGCTGACGTCCAGGAGCTGGATTGGAGAAGAGCCACAGTGTAGCTCCTTGTGGAGGTAGAAGGTGTCAGGGAGAGAGTGAGTGGCAAGACAAGTCCTCTCTTCCAAAGATGGAACGCAGGTGTTTGGGCCCCACACCATACCCCTCTGCTGCCTCCTTCCCATCTGAATGAAGTAGAGCTCTAAAGCTACGAAAAGAAGTTGGAGAGGTAACTGTGAGTCCCACACTCTGCCCATAAGGCAGCTTTCTCCTGGAGCCGGGTGGCCTCTGGCACTGCACACTGATAAGATAGGAAATCAGATTACTCTGTGGTTTGTGTTTACTGAAAATCCTGGGGACAGTACTGGCTCCCCAGAGTGGTGGGGGTAGGCAGGTCTGGTACCACACCCTTGCTGAGACTGTTTCCCTGAGCTTCCTGCCTGCTGCTCCCTCGTCAGTGTGCCCCTCTTGGTGAGTCTGGGTTCGTGCCTTCCGTGTGACAGTAAGGCATGGTAGTGCAGAGAGGGGTCCAAGCTAGGCCTCCTCAGACCTAATCAGCTTACACTGGGGCAGGGCAGTGCTCTTCTGTGATTCAATTCAGAGCCTCGATCTGCTTGATGGAGGCAGCTTTAATGAGATTAGAAAGCTTAACCAAGAGGCCAATTAAATCTGGGCCCGTACCTGTTTGGATGGCTGTTGAAGCCCTGACCTGCACCCGGAGGCTTCCTGCAGGCCTCCTGGGAGACTGGTTGGGGAGCATGAGGGGGCAGAAGAGGCCTGTCCATCTGGCCTAGCCATCCCCATAACTTGGGATCTGTTTACCCTGCTGGGGTCAGGGCAGAGACAGAACCGAGGAGGGATCTGATAAAACATCTGGTCCAGGAGCTCCCAGAAGCTAGATCCCTGCCCCCTCAGGAAGACAGGCAGCTTAGTTGTTGCAAAGCTCACTACATAATTTTGATGTGCAACCAGGCCTGGAAACCAGGAAGTGAATCCATTCCCTTTGTTTTATAGGTACAGGGAAGGGCCTTTTGGGGGCAGCCAGCCAGGCCTGACTCCTCACCCAGTGCTCTCGTGTGGCATCTTTATTCCCAGCTCCTTTGATTGTCCAGGGTGATGGGGATGGTGGTGTTGCCCTTCTGTTCCCAGACAGTTTTTTGTTTGTTTTTTTGAGACAGAGTCTCACTCTGTCTCCCAGGCTGGAGTGCAGTAGCACAATCTCAGCTCACTGCAACCTTCGCCTCCCAAGTTCAAATGATTCTCCTGCCTCAGCTTCCTGAGGAGCTGGAATTATGGGCACATACCACCACGCCTGGCTAATTTTTGTATTTTTAGTAGAGAGGGGGTTTCACCATGTTGGCCAGGCTGGTCTCGAACTCCTGACCTCAAGTGGTCTGCCCACCTCAGCCTCCCAAAGTGCCAGGATTACAGGTGTGAGCCACTGCGCCCAGCCTTCAGACGGTTTTTTGGTCTGTTTCTTCATTTGTGCTTCATGCCACTGTTGTGAGGGAGGCCAGGCAGGGAATAGTGGCTTCTCTTTTTACAGATAGGCAAATTCAGGTTGGACTCTTGTCCCAAACTGGTGCCAGACCCAAAGGGCCTGATTCAGGGTTAAGGTCTTTCCCTTCCGTGACTTAAATCTTCCTTCTGGTTCCCACTGGAGGTGGTGGTGGGTGGTATGTGAGTTTGTGATGTCTGGATCCAGCCAGGAAGAAAAATCCCAGCATCCATTAACTGTAACCTTGTGCAAGACACTTAACTGTTCGTGTCACTAGCAAGATAGGTCGGCTATAAAATAAAGGAGTGGATTCACTCACCTCAGGAGATTGTTGGGAGGATTAAGTGAGATCAGCCTCCTTTGGTGCCTACATAGAGTCTCAGGATGTAGGGGCTTATTATTGTTCCTGGGACACAGAGCCAGGAGGCTTTGGGGGCAGGGATGGCAGGGCTCTGGGACTCTGCTCTGCAGGAGAGTGGTCCCTAGCTGGTCCCCAGGGGACAGGCCATCCTTGGGGAGGACAGGTAGAGAGGGTTTAGAATGAATACCCATTTGGCAGGTATTTCTGGATCACCTGACGGATGCGTGCCAGGCACTGTTCAGGGGATGCAGCAGAAACTTGACCCTCACAAATCGTGTGAGGCAGGCGGTGCTTATTATCCTCATTTTCTAGATGACACAGCCAAGGCACAGACATCTTGGGAAAACCAGATTCCGCTGGTGTGTGGACCGGAGGCCACATCTGTCCAGCCTGGCTGTGGGACTCCTTCCTGTACTGTGGTTGTAGATTGAAAGTTTCCGAAGGCCCAAATTTAAATTAATAATTCCTGTCTTGGACAGAGAGGACCATGGCAATGGCCTTAAATGGAATTAGACAAAAATAGAAGAAAAACAGACTGCCTTAGGCCAGATTTGCAGCAAAGTGGGGACCTTGTCAAGAATGGTCCTGCTATGCTATCTCTGACTTGCAAGTTTCAGGCTAGCAACAGAACCAGCATTCACATTCAGATCTCTCCAGGTGTTTTCATGTTTGTCTCTTCTAACAGTTGTTTGAAGAGAGAGACAAGAAAACCTTTGGGAGTTAGGCTGCTTTTTTCACCTTTTGACATTTGGATTTACCGAAATCTGGTCTGTTCCTTCAGGTTACATTTTTATAAAGCAGACAAATAAGGAAGAAGGGAGAAATATCCCAGAAGAACCAGGCCTAGCTTTGTCCAAAAAGCTCCTTTGCAGTCTCCAGTCATTTGATGTTTATTGATAGTAGACATTGTAAATATTTGGATTCCACTTTTTGGAACCAACAGTCCTGCAGGGAGATAACCTTTGTCTATATAATAAGACCAGGTAGAAAATGCTGGAAGAGTTAGAGTCTCCTGTGGGATTGAAGGGTGAATAAATCATCCTGCCTTGTGTCCAGGGTGGCCTAAGGGATATGTTAGAATGGCAGAAACCAGCAGAGACGTGGGCATTCCAGATGGAAGTGGGGAGGGCATGGGTAAAGGCTGGGGACCAGCTAGTGTCCCCTGTGGCTGAAGCTTAGGGTATGAGAAAAGGGAGGTTGGAATGGGAGGCAGAGAAGAAAAGCTGAGATGACATCACAGCCCTTTCATTATCTCCTTGTTTTTAAAAAATCTCATGTCAACCCGGAGATTGTCCTGTATTACAGGGTGCAGCTCAAGACAGAGGTGAATTGCCTGCCTCTCTGAATTGATCAGGGAGCCCAAGAGCTGGAGCTCCTGCCCTAAATCTAGTGCTCTGTCTGCTTGGTTAGGAGGCCGTTGGTATTGCATGCTCTATGGGATGCCTCATGAAAGGGACACAGGTGGAAACTGTGTCTTCTAGTATTGAGTTCTAGCTCATGAACCTACTTGGGACTTCAGTACTCACTTGGACTGGGAACAGAGACATTTGAGCTGGGCATTGATGGATAACTGGGAGTTCTCTATGGACTGGGATGGAGGCAGCGGTGAAGGACCTGAGACTTGATCTGTTAGGGGCTGGAGCCATTCCCAGGTCATGATCAGCACAGGGTTGGGGCAGAGTAGAGATGCGGCCAGGGGGCCCTGGTGGGCTGCAGGGATCCTGGTCTCTCCACTCTCCCCTTCTCTCTACCCCTCTCAAGTTTCATCTCATGTCAAGTGAGGGACTGAGGAAGGGACGAGGAGGGGAGGCTGGGGGTGATGCATTCCTCCCGAATGAGTTCAGGGCTTGCTCTATGGTTTGTCTCTGATTGCAAAAACCATATCTGCTATAAATCTGTGGCTTGGAGGGTCTTGCTGTAAGGGGCAGTCCCTAGTTGGGTGGAGGAGCCTCTGCTTGTGGGATGTATTTTCAGGGAAGTGGAGGAAGGTATCGCAGGGTGGTACCCCACACCCTCTGTTCTCAGCTTGCGTCCCAGTCCCTTTTTCTTCTGCCGTCTCTGGGCCCCACCAGTGGTGGGCAGCCGAAGCCCATGGGAAAGTGGCTCCCTAGGCTAGTGGAGCAGACAGCCATCTTCAGAGAGGCCAGGGAATCCAACCTGTCTGAGAATAAATAGCAGGCTTCATCTTGGAGATGGAAGGGAGGCTGGCCGAGAGGACTGGGAGAGGCCACTAGGTCTCAGTAACCCACAGAGGCCACTTGAACCCCTTCCTGCACCCATCTCACTGGGCCTGGTCTTGACTTCTTCCACCATGGGAATGAGAACAGGGCCCCAGCTCTGTGAGGCCACCCCACTCCCTCTCATTGCTTTTGTCCTTCCTTGGAGCTACAAATGCTTTCCCCAGACACTAGCTGAAGCTGTCTTTCCCATTGTCTTGGGAGGGGGTGATACAAGGATGATTTCTATTTTAATGACCAGTGACTCTGGGAGATGTGGCCTGCCCAAGTCGTTTGCCAGGGCTTTACAGGCAGAGGGAACAGCATGTGGCAGGGTGTGTGTGTTTTGTTTGTTGTTGTTATTTGGAGGGGAGGGGCTAGATGTTTGGATGTAGCCAAATGGCAAGTTAATGAAAGGTGAGTGAGATAGCTAGTCTTAAGAGTTTAACCTTTTAGATTTGGTGACTACTCTTGAAAAGCAGGTTTTCTTTTTTTCTTTTCTTTTCTTTTTTTGAGATGGAGAAGTCTCACTCTGTCACCCCAGCTGGAGTGCAGTGGCGTGATCTCGGCTCACTGCAACCTCTGCCTCCTGGGTTCAAGGGAATCTCCCACTTCAGCCTCTCGAGTAGCTGGGGTTACAGGTACACGCCACCATGCCTGGCTAATTTTTTTTTGTATTTTTAGTAGAGACGGGGTTTCACCATGTTGGCCAGGCTTGTCTCAAACTCCTGACCTCAGGTAATCCACCTGCATCAGCCTCCCAGAGTGCTGGGATTACAGGCGAGAGCCACCATGCCCGGCGGAAAAGCAGGATTTCTGCAAGAATTTTATTTATCCAAGAAATATTTACTGAGCCAGCATCTTCCCTGTACTGTGCACACCATTCCTGCCCCCATCCCTGGAAGATCGCTGGCTAATTTAATAAGGAATTAACAGTCAGGTGTGACAAACACTGTGCTGAGAAACACATAAAGGACGAAAGGGTATCACCCAGGCCTGACTACAGAGAAGAGTGTTGTAGAGAGAGGAACCTGCCTGTGTAGAGGATGGTTGCTGTAAATACGTGTGAAAGAAAGGCCTTTGTAAGCTGGTGCTAGGTACTAAATATGTGTAAGTAATAATAGGTTATTCTTCTCTGAATGGGACCCCAATAAATGTTTCATAAAGACTTGCCTTTGTGTTTTCAGTACCATATGGATGGGTGGCATGAGTAGGGGATGGACCACCTCTATGAGAAGTCCCGTGTTTGTTTCGGAAGCTGAATTTGGGTCAGAATTCTCAGTAGATGAATTCCTGTGTCCTTTCAGAAGCCTCTGACTAGCCTGCATGCCTCCAATCCTCCTAGGCCCCACCCAGGCCCCACCCCCTTAGCAGATCTCTCACTGGGATCCTAAGTGATGTGTGTGTTCTTGGGTGCTCTGGCCCTGTTCTTGGTGGGTGCAAACAAGAAAGCCCTGCTTTGTGCACCTGGTAGATGCCCAACAAATAATCTGTAGTGAGCTCCAAAGTGGCAGCCCCGCTTTGCCCTTTAGCTCTGTAGCTCCAGCCAGACTTTAGCAGGCCACAGACTGGGGTTGCAGGCCAGTGCTGTGTCTTGGTCAGAAGCAGGCTGGTTCTTGGTGGGTGCCTGAACCACCTCTTCGTCCCCTCTGTATAAGTTTTGGAGCAAACCATCCAGCCACCATCCTCCAAGAGCCTCCTCGGAGAGCATGCCAGGCTCTGTTCTAGAAGGACACTTGGCAGGGTGGGGATGTGATGCCTGGTGGGGGGGCTGATAACTGTGATGCTAGAATTTGAGACATCTAGAATGGCTGTATTTGGTTCCCAGGGGTATCAGGTACCGGCGGTATTACCCTTCTTGCCCCAGAGACAGACACATGTACTACATACGTGTGTGCACGCACATGGAATACCTGACCTGGTGAATTTTCCTGTTGGAGGCTTTAGCATTCCCTTGCTTTGGCACCGCTCTCTTGTTTGTTCAGAGCCCTGAGGGCTGGGATTGGGGTGGGATGAGGATCACTGCTGTCTGGTCTGAGTGCAGCAAACCTTCCTGGATCTGCACCCTGGAGTCTGGGGTTTTAATGGCAGCAGGGGACCTCAGAGGGCTCATGCAGGGCCTCGCTCACAACACAGGAGCGTTCTTGGGGGAACTGACATGAGGTTTCACAGTGGCCAGAGCAGCTGGGGCCGTAGAAGGACATGACCTGGACTCTCATCCCTTCCTGTAGCTTTGGGGCTCACCCACCCTGTCATTTGTACATGAGGCATCTGGGGCTCTGAGAGGGGAAGGGGTTGCCTTGCTCTTGGTCACCTAGCTAGTTTCTGTCAGAGTTTTCATTAAGGCCAAGTTGTAGGCCTCTCTTGTGTCAGTCTGAAGAATTTGGTAGAGGAGAAGAATTGTGGATTTTGAAGTCAGATAGACCTGGTTCGAATCCCAGGACTGCCATTTCCTGGCCTGCGATGCAGCCTCTGGCTGTTCTGCTCTCAGAGCTTCAGTGTTCTTCTCTGTGACACAGGGAAGATAATGCGGGGCTACCCCATAGGGCTGTTGAGAGGATCAGAGATAAGTACATGAAAGGCCAGGCATTAGGAGGCACCTGTGAATGCACCAACTGTGGCATTCCTCCCACTCCCTTAGGCTGTGCAGGGGAGAAAGAGGGAGGGACTGGCTGGAGCTTGTTACCTCCAGGGGAGTAGAGTCTTGGCTGAGGGGTCTGTCCTTGGCTTCTTAGAACACTAGAGGGCTCAGCTGCAGGCCCAGCCATTGCTACTCAGTGCCCACCTGGTGGGTAAGGGGGTCAGTGTGGGCCTCTCTCCCTTCATACTGAGCTGTATCTGGCAGGTGCCTGAGAGTAGCCTTCCGGAGGCTCCAGACGAGGTTCCCCATTGGCAGCACCGGTGCCTGAGCAGGATGCAGGCTGGCACCTGGATTTCAGGCAGGAGAACCACCTCCGCTATTCCTTGTCTGACAGCTGGGTGTGGAAGGCTGCCTTGAATGGACAGCAGCAGACACTCTAAGTGCCCAGCGCCTCGTAGTGTTGTTGGGTCCAATTTCCTTTGCTTTGTGACCTACATCATTCTTTATTTGCTAAACTCTCTGAGCAGGCAGCAGTAATAAATCAATTAATGACTCCGATGAATCGTTTAATGGCTGACAAAATAACACTAAAGTCAACAGCTTGCATCTCTCCAGCAGTACCAAAGGACACTGGTTGACTCAGAGTGGGGGACGAAACAGAGACTGTTAGCTAAATTAGCGCAATTAGTGCGTGCTTTAAAGGCTTAGACAGCATCTGCTCAGCACCGAGCCTGTGTGGCAACTGTGCGCTGGGACGGCTGTGCAGACCACGGTGGTCCACTGCTCACTGCCTTCCCTTCTAGCCTGAGGAGCTCAAGGACTCCCGGCTGTTCATTTACACAGAAGAGGCGGTGTTGGGTTTGAATTATGTGCCCCTTCCCCGGCATTGGGGGACCTGGGTGAACTTGTCAGACTGTGTCCTGTCACAGCAGAGGAGGAGGTGAGGGAAAGTGACTTGGTCCCCACTAAATTTGATGCTTACTGAGGAGAGTGTGGGCTCCCATCCTTGAAAGATGTTCTGAGGGCCCTGCCTTTAATGATGTATTTTAAACTTAAAAAAATAAATAAATAAAGTTTCTAGAAGCGGGTGCTTTTCTGTTCTCTGCACACCTCGGTCCTGGCAGGATTAAGTTGTCATTGGAACTGAGCGTGTGCGCGGGTCCACGCCAGGGAATTTTCCACTTTGCAGAAGCAACTGCCAGTGTTCTTGTTAAGGAGCTGTCACTGGCCTACTATGACATGTTTGTGGTTGTAAGTAGCTCCTTTAAGACAGTGGGAAATGTGTGTGCGTGTGTGTGTGTGTTTTGCTAATGGTGTAAACCAGGGCCTGAAGCTCATTTCTCTTTAAGAAGAAAATCAACGTTGTACAAATACTGAGCTGTTGATCCACTCTGCAGTGTTCATCTGGGGGGGACCTCTAGCCCTTAATCTTCCTTGTCTTGCATGCACACGCCTGGGACCTGCGCCCTGTGCCATGTGGCCCAGCTGGGAGGTATCTGCCTGTGGAGGAGGGTGTGCTGGCTGGGATCCACTCTCTCACCAGGTACTAATTATTAAATACATGGGACTTCACCTCTTACCAACAGTGATCTTTGATCTAGTCCCCAGAAGAAGCTGGGTGCTTCCTGGGATGAATGGGCAGGGCCTGGCAGTATGGTAGCCTCAGACTTCTCAGCCCGGGAAATTCACTTCCTCCTTTTTTGGGGGAAATGTTCTTACTGTGGTACCTTTCTTTCATTTTTAAAAAAAGAAATAGTATTTTCTAAGGTGGCCACTAAGAAGAGAGAGGCCCTTTCTCAGAAGAGCAGCTTTTCTGTCCATCAGAAGGCCTAGTCTTTCCACAGCTTTCAGCCCCTTTTCGTCTCCCCATCCCCAGCCTGCTGTGGTCAGGGAATCTTAGGACATCAGCATGTGGTCCTTTGCCTGGAGCTATGTCTCTGGCTCTGGGCTGCCGGTTGCTGAACCCTCACCTTGGCTAAGCCTGGCTGGGCACCTTACCTAAGGGTCATATTTAAGTTCCCCATGCCCCCTACAAGAGGGTAGGGGCTCCCTTCTTAGCAAATGATGAGGAGCGCAGAAGGTAAAGTGAGGTGTCCGAGGACTCAACCCCTGGTGAATGGAAGGACTGGGCCCTGACCTGTTTGCAGGTGACCACTTCTAAGTGTCGATTCTGAAACTTGGATCAAAGAAGCTGAGGTACGGCCAAGAGCTGGGGCTGTGGTGTTAGCAGATCTGGGCTTAACTTCTGGTTCTGCCCATTTCTGGCCATGTGACCTTGGACAAGTCCCTTTACTCCTCAGAGCCTCTGTGTTCTGGTAGTGACTGCGGATTGTTGGGAGGATGGAGGGAGAGAGACTGGATGAGCCATACCATGAGCTGGGTCACAAGGGACCGCCTAGGGACAGCCTAGGGACAGTGAGCCTTCTCTGACTAGGTGGCTGGCCCCTCTCCTGTGGGGGAGCCCCCCCCATCCTGGGGGAGGGAAAGTGAACAAGCCCCACACCCACCCCCTATCCTGGAGATGGTGCAGGGGGCAGGTGGCGTCCTGGAGGGATTTGCTCTCTAAGGAGAGGCTGTCAGGAGGCCCTGTGCCCAGGGAGGGTTAAAATGACAGCATAATCTCTCACCCCTGTATCACCTCCTGCATCCTCGAGTCCTGCCGTTAAGGCCCCGGCTCAAGTACCATCTCTTCCACAAAGCCTCCCTGATCCCCTTAATCCCCGCTCACAGTGCCTGCCCAGAGCACCTTCCCTGTCCCTCAGTTCTCTGTCACCACAACTCCTTGCATCCTCCTGACCTGCGGGGCAGACCCATTCCCTGTTGTCTGCTCTGGTGAGCACAGTGCAGTCTGGGTGGCCCCAGAAGCGAGTGTTTGCTGATGCATCTGGTGTGTAAAAAGCACTTGTAACCTTTTTACAGCTCCCCCCAGCCCCCACCTGTTTCTCTTCCTCCCAGGGTAATGGGTCAGTTAGATTCAACAGACTCTTCAATGGGATCTTGCATTCCTTGATACACATGTGCGTGCATACACACACACACACACACACACACACACACACGCCCTTTGGTGAATGCCAACTCATTGAAGTATTTGACAGAAAGAGCAGAGCTAGGTCCGGCTACTTGGGGAAGCACAAAACATATAGACAGTCTCAAACACAGGAATGGATTGTGCTTCTCTTGTGTTTAATGAAGTGCCGGCTATTTCATAAGAGTCAAAGCACACAGAACTTTTCCTGGGAACTACAGGGGTGGGCGGTACATGACTGTGGTGTTTTGTTTTGTTTTGTTTTGTTTTGTTTTGTTTTGTTTTTTGTGATGGAGTCTTGCTCTGTCGCCCAGGCTGGAGTGCAGTGGCTGGATCTTGGCTCACTGCAAGCTCCGCCTCCTAGGTTCATGCCATTCTCCTGCCTCAGCCTCCTGAGTAGCTGGGACTACAGGCGCCCGCCACCACACCCAGCTAATTTGTTTTTTTTTTTTTGTTTTTTTTTTTGTATTTTTAGTAGAGATGGGGTTTCACGTGTTAACCAGGATGGTCTCGATCTCCTGACCTCATGATCTGCCTGCCTCAGCCTCCCAAAGTGAACTGTGGTTTTGTTTCTTGAACCCAAGATGCAAGGTGGAGGCACAAAGGGACTAACGTTAGAGCCACTTAGCTGCCTGACCTTGAAATAGTGCACCTCTCTGTGCCTCAGTTTCCTTACCAGGAAAACAAATCACGTCTTCCCAGCGATGTTGGGGAATGAATACTACCCCCTCACCCCCGCTGATTTATAGCATCAAAATGAAAAGGCAGTTGCTTCTCCAGCCCTTCTTGCATTCCAGGGTCCTACCCAGGTGGCAGATGTGAGCTGGGACTTAGTAAAAGAAGCTCAGGTATCAGGACCACCCTCATCTGGGTCTCATGGCCTGACTGTGACAGGTGGAGGCTTTTCTTGTCTATAGGTGGCCCTTTTCAGGTTGCTTGCTGAAGAGCTCGTTTGATATCCACAGTGTCACTGGAGGAGCGGACCCCAGCTGCCTTGTGTGGAGGCCAGGGACAGAAAGGCCTGATCAGATCACACAGTAGGTGGTTTGCAGCCACAGCTGGAATCCTGATCCTGGGACCTTCAGTCCAGGTCTCTTTTGTCTTAATAATCCCCAGGCCCAGGCAGTGGTGGGTCCTATGGCAATCCCTTTTTAATATGGTTTGTGCCATGTCTCAACTGGGAGTGACCCCAAATTATCACAGCCCGCCCCCTCAGGCAGCCAAGAGGCTTTTTGTAGCTCAGGGCATCTGCTGTTGGACCCAGGGTCATCCATTGGTGCCAGGAGGCACGTCCATCCCTCCTCCCACACCGTGGCCCCCTGACTATATGAAGGCAGGGATCCTGTGTCACGCCTGTGTGTCATCCAAACCTATTTTTAACGTCAGCTGGTTCTGCCTCTTCACGTAGCAACAGCTCTGTTTTCTCCAAGCTGTACAATTAGAGCCCCTGTTCTCCAAAACTGATTCTGTTCTGTGGTCTGCATATGAAACCAGGAATCCTCTTCCTGCCCCTTTCCCTTCTTTGAACCCCAATTCTGTCCGTCTTGGTCTTTCCATCTGGATGGTAACATTCCCCCAGTCGCTTCCATTCCTGATTTGTGTCGTTAGTTTGTTGATGCTGCTGAAATTCCCTCTGGGAAACCTGGCCCCAGAGGGACCCAGGTTACTCCATAGTTTGCACAGAAGCCCCTGTCTTGCTGAAACCAGTGCCAGCCTCCCTCCCTCCCTCCCCAGGCCACCAGACAGGCGTCACTTGGAGGCTTCCTGTCTCACTTGCTCTCTGCATGTAGTCATCATCACAGGAGTGCCCCAAGCTCCCATAAGTGACCTCCATTTCCCAGCTTTGAGCACATGGCTCCACCCCCAGCACACGCCTCCCACCCCCTGGTGTTTTGGGCCCTGGGCCACACAGCCTGTGTTGAGTTTCAGTCTAGGAAGTCGTCTGCACATGCATTTCTGCATGTGGCCCCCAAGCTGCTGCACGCCAAGGCCTGAGTATTAGGGCGGGGCAAGGAGGGGCGGGGATTTGCAGAACAAAGTACCATTTTGCAGCCTTGTAAATCAGTCAGGAGGGGTTGGCCGACCTGGCAGGAGTCCCACATTTCCCTCTGAGCATTTGTTTTTATTCAGTTTTCCAGGAGCTTCATGTGCCTAGAACTAATTTTAAAGAGAGGGTTGGAGGGGGGATCCCAGGCTAGTTTGTGAGTGAGGATAGCTGGGGTTCTTGAAATGAGGCCAGAAGATAGTATCTTGCAGGGAATGCCCCTGGACCATTGCTTCTTGAAGGAAAAGCGTGAACACTGTTGCCTACTATGAGATACTTCTCTCTCTGGGTGGGATGAGAGGCCACTGGGAGTGTGGGGACTTGTCAGATCCACTTGCTCCTGTAGTTTGGGGTACTCTGGTGGTATTGGGATTTGTTGAGCGAGCGTGAGTGTGCCTGGCTCAGGGTGAGGCGGAACAGTAGAAGTCCCCCACCATTGCCTAGAGCAGAAAGTTCTATTCCTTAACCTGGTTTCCAAGGCGCTTTCTCTTGGAAGCACCTTTCTGAGGCTGTAGGTAGGCCCCAGGTTTGAACCCTGCTTCTCTGCCGTGGAGGGTAGAGGGGGAGTATCCATCTCCTAGAGTGAGACTGGTGCTGAGGTTTTCATGTATCGTTATGGAGTGGGATTGCGGGGCTGGTGCTGAGGTTTTCAGGTGTCCTTACGGAGTAGGATTGCGGGGCTGGGCTGGTGCTGAGGTTTTCAGGTGTCCTTTCGGAGTGGGATTGCGGGGGATCTCTGGTTGTAGCGGCATGTGTCTGTCCCGTTGGAGCGTGGATGGGGCGGAGTCAGGGGCAGTCCCTGAGCCCCACGGCTATGTACCCGTCCTGGGATCATCAAGAAACCCTACTGTTTAGAGAGGGAGCTGTGGGATCAGTCCTCTTCGCAAGTCTCCCTGACTGGGAATGGCAAACTTCAGGCAGTGCTCTGGGAAAGCACCTCGGGATTTTCAAGTTGACTATAGGTTTAGAGGCGGCAGCTGGCTGGAATGGGCTGCATCACCCTGTTTAAGGCCTGTTTTCTGTTTAGAAAAGAATTTTAAATTAGCTTTATTTGTTGTTGTTGTTGCTGTCTTTTTTTTTTTTTTTTTTTTTTGGGATGGAGTCTCGCTCTGCCGCGCAGGCTGGAGTGCAGTGGCCGGATCTCAGCTCACTGCAAGCTCCGCCTCCCGGATTTATGCCATTCTCCTGCCTCAGCCTCCTGAGTACCTGAGACTACAGGCGCCCGCCACCTCGCCCGGCTAGTTTTTTGTAATTTTTAGTAGAGACGGGGTT
>NW_016806071.1:1778984-1815771 GCF_001698545.2 Rhinopithecus bieti
CCCGCCTCAGCCTCCCAAAGTGCTGGGATTACAGGCTTGAGCCACCGCGCCCGGCCTTGTTGTTGTTGTTGTTTAAAGTGCGAGTTACCAAACTGCATGGGTTGTTTGAGTTGGCTTCCTCGAGTCCAAAAAGTGGATAAGCATTGGTGAGGAAGGCCTGGGCGATTGGAACCCAAATGTCAGTCACTGTTATCTGTGACTCAGGTAAGAGGTCTCTGGGTAGTTTTTAATCTTTGATCACAAAATGGCCTATAATGAACAGAGAAGAGTTAAAACCCAGTTCCCCTGGAAAGAGGATTGCTGTCCTGTTCATGTAAGAGCTGCTGTTTCCAGTCCTAGCTCCCCTAGGTGTGTAGACTTAGCTGGGGAGAGCTAAGTCTCTTGGAAAAAGAGCCTTAATGGTCATCTCCTTTAACCCCATCATTGGATACATGGGGAAACTGAGTCCCAGAACAAGAAAGGGCCCTGTCCATGGGCTCCCAGCTAGGAGCTTCTGAATCCAATGTTCTTTTCTCTCTTCTTCCACAGGGGACTTCTAGCCCGTTCACCCACCACAGCCCTGGCGTGCTGTGGGCCTCGGTGAATGATGAGGGTTTTCAGGGGTTTTGGTTTTGGGTTGTTAGAGAAAACATGAGACGCTTCGCTGAGTGCCTCAATGGAGCTCCAGCTCAAAGTTGGAAACCGTCAGGAGAGGCCGATTCCTGCAGTCTGGAAAGGCCTGGCTCCGGACAGTCAGCTTCTAGCAGGTCTTTGAATAATACACGTAGTAATCATGATTGGGCCACGGCACTCCAGCCTGTGGGACCAGGTCTCTAATTATAATAATAATAATAATTTCTAAGGGTTTTTTTTTTTCCAGTTACAACTTACCCTTATTCTAGATCCTGCCAATACACCTGCTGTATGCCTCACGTTGTGCTGGGTCTCAGAGACAGGAGAAACAGGCCCCGCGGCCGCTGAGCTGCAGGAGCGTCGGTACAGGGATTCAGTGTAATGTTCATAAATATGGGTGGGGGGAGGGTACCTTGGTTTAGATTTTGTGAGCAAGTTATTTCTGAGCCTTTCCCAACCTCTTAACTCTTTTGTTGCCCTATACCACTGGTTGCTGCTTTTCGTTTTCTTCTTTGTACTTTTCTGTCCTTTTTTTGTTATGAGCACATGTTTGCTTCATAATCAAAGGGGAACAGCAATAACTATCAAAATTCAAGGCACAAATTTAAGCACTGCAGGACGACTTAATTTTGCTACTGGAGAAGCTTTAAATGATAAAGGCGTCTCCTCAGCTTCCTGCCCCTTAGTCACTGCTAACATGGTCTTGTTTTTTTGTCCTTCTTCATTGGAGAACAGCAAAACTCTGTCTTCCACCCCACATTTCAGAGAATTACACCGTGCATTTACTAGAACCATGGTGACCCTGGCCATTGCATTCAAAGAACCGTGGACTACCCGCTACCTCCAGTTCTTAGAACCATTGACTCAGTCCTGATCTCATAGGAAAATGGTATCTTAGAGTGAAGGAGCCTCATAAATAAGGCAACAAAGCACTCGCAGGTTCAAGTTTTCATTTAAAAATTTTGTGTAGGCCAGACACGATGGTTCGCACTGGTAATGCCAGCTCTTTTGGGGGCTGAGGTGGCAGGATTGCTTGAGGGCAGTTCAAGACCAGCCTGGGCAACATAGTGAGACCCCATCTCTACAAAAAATTTTAAAAATTAGCTGGATATGGTGGTGTGTACATGTATTCCCAGCTACCTGAGAGGCTGAGGCAGGAGGATCCCTTGAGTCTAGGAGTTTGGGGCCATAGTAAGCCATGATCGGGCCACTGCACTCCAGCCTGGGGACCAGGTCTCTAATTATAATAATAATAATAATTTTTAGTTTTTTTAAAAAAAAATTATAACTTACCATTATTCTAGATTCTCCATATGTAATAAGTCAAATACCCAAATAGCAAAGGACATGAATGATTTGCCATAAAATTAGATCTACAAGTGGCCAATGCAAACCATTTCAAAAGGTAATGACCTAAGAGGTAACTCCGAATACCAAATACCAAAGGGGTACTAACTGCCAGATTAGCAGACACTGAGATTTAATGCCTGTTATTTCATTGGTTAATAGGCTGGGTGTGGTGGCTCATGCCTGTAATTTCAGCACTTTGGGAAGCTGAGGTGGGAGGATCACATGAAACCAGCCTGGGCAACATAGTAAGACCCCGTCTCTAAAAACAAACAAAATAAACTGGTTAAATAACGGTACCTAAGAAGAATAAAATTGTTAAGGGTAACACCAGTCTCTGAAAGAGCCTGAAGAAAACGTAGATGGGTGTTTACCTCACCTCACTTTTAAAACAAGTCTTTTGCTCTTGCTGCCAAGGAGTGATTGTTGGCTGTTAATCACAAAAAGTTGCCATTTTCACAGAACCACTGACCACAGAGAAACAATAATGCAGCCAGCAGTAATGCAGCTAATGGATAAGCTGGCGATTCCCCCACAAGGCCCCATCTCAGATAGTGCCAGGCAGGGGTGAGGCACGGGCAAGGCAGGGGCCCGTGACCTCAGACCTCGGTGATGGGGAGATCTGCAATCCCAGTTTTTGGAGATGCTTGAAACTTGTAAACACATTATAGGATGGTTGGCAGGATAGCTTTTGCAGAGAGGGCTATTTTTCTGTAAGCAGAATCATTTTGAAAAGTAATATGCAGCTTGCCCATTCTCTTCACCTGGGTCTGCTCAACACCCACTGTATGCCCTGCTTCTCTGTTTCCAGATTCACAGAGCTGTCCCAGCTTACAAAACACAGCCCATTCTGTTACTTTATTCCCCACAATCCTGGTGAGGAGGTAGGACAACAGCTAACGTATTTTTTACAGGAAGCAAATTCAGAAAGTTCAAGTAGCTTGCCCACAGTCATCCCACTTACTAGTAGAGGTGACAGTGCTGAAAACCAGGTGCATTTGTTTCCCAGGTCTGTCTGTTCATTTTGTTGCATGCAGTGTATTAGTGGGATTTGCACATTACCTCATTTCCTTCCATCAGAGTTGGAAGTTAGAGGTTCTGGTTCCTTTTTGTTTTGTTTTGTTTTGTTTTGTTTTGTTTTTTTGAGATGGGGAGTTTTGCTCTTGTCATCCAGCTTGGAGTGCAGTGGCACAGTCTTGACTCACTGTAACCTCCGCCTCCTAAGTTCAAGCGAATTCTCCTGCCTCAGCCTCCCAAGTAGCTGGGATTGCAGGCGCCCACCTCCACGTCCAGCTGATTTTTGTATTAGTAGTAGAAACGGGGCTTCGCCATTTTGACCAGACTGGTCTCAAACTCCTGACCTCAGGTGACCTGCCCATCTTGGCCTCCCAGAGTGCTGGGATTACAGGTGTGAGCCACCACACCTGGCGTCTGGTTCCTCTTTTACCACTGATGAAAGAGAGTGGCTTCTTGAAGGTGGTGATGGGAGGCTGTGTTTCTAAGAGGAAAAGAGGCGTTCTGTTTCCTACCCCAAGGGGCTCATTCCTCTTCCAGAGAATCAGTCAAAACCCTGGGCGATGATAGATGATCAAGTTTCACTTTCTCAGTCATGGTGGGGTTTGGGGACCACCAAGGTTGGAGGTAGGCTTCCTGTAGGAGGAGCCCCTGGAGGCCTAGAATCAGTGGGAAGGAGCAGGGCCCAGTTCCAGGTAGGACTGTCAGACTTGTGACTTCCTCAGGGCTGGGGCCCAGACGCCTCAGCCTCACCCCCCGCCTGTGTGAGCACGGGGCCAGGCGCAGATGCGCCGACCGCCTTCAATAGGTTGCACACAGATCCTTTGGAAGGAGGCCAGGCTGGGGAGAGCAATGTCTGCTCACCCCTGGGAGGCATTTGTTGTGGCAGATATACCAGGCAAATGCCAGAATAGCGGCGTTTAAAGAGAAAAGGAATGACAGTCCCCCCACCTCATGAGGCCCTTCTCTCTCATGAGGCACCTAGGACCCTGCAGGGCAAAGAACAGGCTCTGCCCTCCATCACCCTCTCCAGTAGTGTTTCCCAGTTGGTCTGTTCACTTATTCATTGAGTCATGGATATTTATTGATCTTTTGCTTTATATGACATGCCAACCATTTGCAGAGGGCACAGAAATTTATAAATCACTCGCCTGCCAAGAGCTTCTCAAGAGTAGGTGGGCAGACACGGCCCAGGGCCATATAATGCCAGGAGCAGCCACTGCACGTTGGCCATGCACCCCTGCTCTGCACTGCAGGAAGCACCTTTGGCACTTTGTCTCAGGCTGTCCTTGCAGCCTCCCTGAATGGTGGACATTGCTCCCCCATTTTATATTATTATTATTATTATTATTAGAGATAGGGCTGAACCTTTTGGGCTCAAGCAATCCTCCTACCTCAACCTCCCGTGTAACTGGGACTGAAGTTGTATGCCACTGCGCCCAGCTAATTTTTTATTTTTTGTAGAGATGGGATCTCCTGATGTTGCCCAGGCTGGTCTCGAACTCCTGGGCTGAAGCGATTCTCCTGCCTCAGCCTCCCAAAGTGCTGGGATTTTAGGTGTGAGCCACCATGCCCAGCCCTCCCATTTTAGAGATGAGGAAAAAGAGCCTCGGAATTAGTTCCTTCCTCAGTGGGGGCCGCACCTGGGAATTGAGTCCAGGTCTGAGTGTATAAGCCCTACTTGCTTCCTGTCAGTGGGAACATGACACTTCCCTGGGATGCTAGGAGGGATATAAGTAGAAAGTGGCCTGTGAGGAAGGTCCACAGGGAATGCGGGCAGATGGGGAGAGCCAAGGCCAGGGGTCAGAACTCTGTGTCTCTGGTTGGGGGTTTGGCCACTAACCCTCTGCCTTGTTGTCTCCACAGAGTGCAGCAGCTGCCCCGAGCCCTGTGCTTGGCAACATTCCCCCCAACGATGGGATGCCGGGAGGCCCCATCCCGCCAGGTTTCTTTCAGGTACGTGCGGGGCCCGTGGGTCTCTTGCTCCACCTTGTATTCCAGGCCAAGACCCTGGGCAGGTGGGAGGGCGGGAGAGAAGTAAGTAGCTCAGTTTGCCATGGTCTAAATACAGTTGCTTTATGCTGGTTCAAATCCTTCCCTTCCCATTCCTTTCACCAGCCCTTCTAAAAGCTGAGAGGGAGAAAAAGATGGGAAAGCAGACACCTCCTGCATTGCCTGCACTTCTGCTGGAGTTTGCTTTCTTCATGCCAGCTTTGTAGGTGCGACACAGTCTGCCCCTGGCCAGGGAGGCGGTGGGGGCTGCTTCCAGGCCACTGTGGAGCTTTCTTTTAACAAAAGACTTTAAAAAATATCAGTAAATCGTTCTTTGTTTCTGTTTTGTTGCTGCTGCTGTTGTCATTGTTTACTTTGCCTGTCCAAACTACAAACCTTAGGCGTAATCTAAAAAAAACACCAAACCCCACCATCCTGGCAGGTCTCAGAATCCTTTCCCTCTGGTTAACCACTTGATTTTTTCCGAGTGTGATCACAGACAGCATCCCACAAGCATCTGTGCCCGTGCTCTGCCCGCCACAGGCAGGAACAGATCCCACGTGGGTCGAGAGCCTGGCCTTCTCCAAGAGACACCTTGTTCGGCTTTTTCTGGGGTGTGTGAAATTGGGCTTTCTGTTTTGCCGGGTTGGGCACGGCTGCCACTCTCTCTGCACCGCCTCCTCCATCTCTACCTTCTCCTCGGCGGTTCATGTGATTTAAGCCAACTTGAGACTGGGAAATGCCATCTTAGAGAGGTATAGTGTGCAGGGCTGTAAGGAACTTTTATGATGACACTCAAGATCATAACATCTCTCACTTTCAAGCCTGTCGGCAGCTGAGTTTGAGAATCCGCCCGAGTTCCCCACACCTTTTGAAAGATTGGCACTCCCAGATAAGAACATGGAAAGAGCTGTTACGTGGAAAGGGAGGCAGAAATTTCTTCTGTGCAGCCCTAGAATCCAGAACTAGGACCAGTGAGGCAAAGTCCAAAGACACTTTTGCTTGGTGTAGGCCAGAATTTAGCACCCGGGCTCACCCCACATCAAGGCGGGGGGCTCTCTGGCCCTAGATGCATCTGAGCAAAGACTGACAAACATCTCCTAGGAACGTTAAAGGGGTTTCCCTCTGGGAGAGAGATGACCTGGAAGATGATTCTACTTGGCAAGATTTTGTATTTGGGTTGGTGTTAACTCCTGAGAGAAGAGGGCTGGGACATGCTGCTCACCAGCTAAGAAGGACGGCAGTGAAATTCAGGTGTTCCCCAAAAACAGAAGTGGCAAGTCATGTGATGGTGGTAGGAGGAGAGAGAGGGACGCAGGATGGCCATTGGGAGCATTGGATGGCCACATGTGGATCTGTATGCATTCCCAGAACACTGCCAAAACTGGAGCCTTGTCCAAGGGGTGGAGATGAGCGTAACCCCAGAAATAGGTGTGTGAGCTCCAGGTTGGGACTGGACCAGGCATTGCCAGGGTCTCAGCTTGGGGCAAGGCTGCAGACATATTGAAGATGGGTTGAGAGTTAGAGCTTAAAATGCTGGAAACCCATGGGCCCAAGAAAGGCAGGAGCCAGCAGGGCTGCTGTCCTTCTCCCAGGGAGGAAATCCAAGGGGCCAGTGTGTGAGAGGCTCATACTCACCAAGGCAGGCATCTTCTTGGCCACTGCAGATGGCGCCCCACACCCATCAGTGGGCCTTTCCCACTGGCGTTCTGTCCAGTTGGGAATTCTTTCTAGGCTCACATGCCATAGATGCTCTTGATACAGTGCAGGTGTGGCTTCCCTGTCTGGTGGACCCACCCAGGTACTGTGCTTCATCTCTGCATCCTGATTGAGGCTGCTTGCTGGCACCTGGGTGTCCGGTGCAGATTAGACCACTGTGGTAGAAAGAGATAGACAATACCCAGTTGTATGTTTTAAAAATAGGCCATTGACTTCTATTTTGGCCTGACTCTAGGACAAGACTCAGGTCTGCCTGATATGTGGGCAGCTCCCAACTTCCTGCTTTGGTATAATCATCCATGGCTAAGGCCTAATTCCAGGCATACTTCTTGGGCCCTCCCCTGTGACGTTTGGGTTGTGTGGTCAGAAAGCCAAGACTAATTCCTGTCCTTATTTAGCCATTACTAGCCACCATCAAACAGAGGTAACTTTTGGACCTTCTTGACTTGAGGTCACCTCTGTTTCCCAGGCACGGCATGCCATCAAGAGCTGACGGGGTCATCCAGCAGACAGCAGAGAGCAATGGCTTAGCCTCTCTGCTTCCTGGGTGATGTTGGTGATTCCTTTCTCTCACTTCCTGGCATCATTTCCCCATCAGTCACATGCAGGGGGATGGGCTAGGCCAGGTACCTGGCCTGGTCCTTCCCGGCCATGATGCTGAACCGCTCAGGCTGGGATCACTGCCAAGGGGAAAGGGTATCTCTCTGGAAGGAGGTACTGGTTGCCCATTTCCGGAGTAGGCCTGCTTACAACAGGAGTATTAGCTATTGATTGCCGGCCCTGCACCTCACTAGTATTGCAGGCGGCCACTCTGATATTAGAAGGGAAATAGAGATGGTATCGAGGATTTTATCTGCTACCAACAATTGCACTCCTTCCCCTGCTTGGCCAAGGCCTGGGTAGGAAACTCTGCCGCAGGAAGGCTTTGCACCAGGGAGTCAGCTTGGGATGGCTGAGCCAGCTATGGCCAGACCCTGGCCTAGGGTGGCCAGCCCAGTTTTCAGGTCAGGACTTCACCCCTAGCTGGTCCTAAATGTAGAAGCCCCAGGCCTCCAGGTTGGGTGGGAGGGAGCAGCCGCCCACCTCCATCCCGGTCCCTCAGTAAGCAACACGGGGCCTTGCTTCTGCAGGCCTCTGACTGCCAGGCTTCAGCTCCTGGGGTCAGAAGTTTTGGCCATCCACACATGAGGGTCTGCCGTCAGCTTTCTCTTCTAACACTTCCAGGTTTCCAAGGCGGGCAGTACTTCTCCGGTCCCATGGCATGAGATGTCTCTGGTAGCAAGTTAAGGTCTGGCAGGGAGGTGCCTTGGAAATTGACCTGGCCACACCTCACTATTGGGGAATAGTATGGGGTTCTTGGGGTGTTGGTAGAATTTAGCAACGGCATTCTACTTCTGAGTTCCTTTAAAAAAAAAAAAAAAAAAGACTGCCCTAATATTGGCATCCTCAGCACCTGGCATATACTAAGGATGCAGTAAATGTTTGAACTGAGTTTATTTGTATCGCTCACATTACAGGAGAGGAGCCCAGGCAGCCCCAAAGCACCAGATCCAACATTCTGATCAGGAAGGGCCTAACAGGAAGCTGGCTTGGGAGTTCAGGAGTGGTGTTCTGGTGTTTTGCAGCAGGGAAGGACAAAGAGGACTTGGCCGCATACTTGCTGAGTGACCTTGGGCAAGTTGCTCCTCATCTCTGGACTCTAGTTTTCTTACCAGTAGATGGAGCAGGCTGGACCAGGTGGTCTCTGAGGGCCCTTCCAACTTTGATTTTCTGCTTTGGATCCAGATGGATTTTACATAATCAAACAGTGGTGTTTTTTTTTTTTTTTTTTTTTCCACACAGCTTAGCTTGGTTGGGCTGCACATCTGGCGAACCCAGCTTGGCTTTGGCCAGTCTCACTGATCTGGGTGGGTCCCCTGGTTCCTTGGTCCTTAAGGGGTCACTGTCCAGTAAGAATTTCTAAGTTCCTTGGCCCTAAGGTGGTCCTAAGGAGGGCACTGTCCAGTAAGGATTTCTAAGTCCAAAACAGGACTCACAAGAGGGCAGGGGTCATGGAGAACTGAGCATTGGGTACAGGCTGTTTTTCTTCTTGTTTTGTTTTTAAATTCCAATAATTGTTTTCAGTTACATAGTGTTTTTAAACATGCAACTTACTTTCATTTTCATCACAGTGTTTCTGCAGAGAAGGCATGCAGATTGGAAAAGTGAGACTCAGAAAGGTGAAGGACTTGCCCGAAGTTAACCGGGGGCTGTAATCAGAGTCTAAACCCAGATTTCCTGGTTCCTCATGGGGTGCTCTTCCACAAACACTCCAAAGTCCAAATGTAGATACACATCTGATTGGACGGTGGAAGCAGGGAGAGTAGAGAATTAGAGAAAAGGTGGGAGAGACCAAAAGGAGATAGACAAATTGTAATTCTTATCTAAAGAAGTAGCAAATAAGTTTCCATTCAAATGCCAGCTCTGCTTGATGTGTGGTGGCTGCTCAGAACACCGTGAGAATGATTCTGAAGCTGTTTGTCCAGGCTCAACAGATAGTGACTGGCAATGTCTACCATGAACGTGAATGTGTCAGTGGTGGTACACGTCCTATTTGCCATCCCTGATCTAGTCCAAGCTTCTCATTTATAGATGGGGAAATGAAATCACAGAAGGAGAAAGGACTGTGGTTATGACTGTCACTGGCCATCTCTGATATGCAAGGCATGGGGCTTGGTTCCAGGCTCGAACTGAATCAACCATAGTCTGCCCACAGGAGCAGCCAGCCTAGCAGAGAGACTGACAGGTAATCCATGCTCTGTGGCAGGACAGAGGACAGGCCTGCCTGCCTGCCAAGCTGAGAAATCAGGAGGGCATTCCTGCAGGCAGTGCAGCCCTGGCCGAGATGGTGTCTGGAATGAGGTGGTTGACAGGTGCTCAGCGGGAGATGAGGCTGGAGAGGTTGCCAGGCAGTTGTTGAAGGACCTTGTTGAGTGTGGGCTTGATCCAGTGGGCAGTGGGAAACCAGGGCAGCACTCTGGGCTGGATAATGTCTTGGCTAGATCTGTGTTCCAAAACAGTTACTCTGTAATTGTTCCAGTGGCTTCATGGAGACAGGGACGTGGGCACTGTGGCCGGTGCTCAGGAAGTAGCTGACTACCTTGCGATCTCTGCTCACTGCAACCTCCGCCTCCCGGGTTCAAGTGATTCTCCTGCCTCAGCCTCCTGAGTAGCTGGGATTACAGGTGCTCGCCACCACGCCCGGCTGATTTTTGTATTTTTAGTAGAGACGGGGTTTCACCATGTTGGCTAGGCTGGTCTCGAACTCCTGAGCTCAAGTGATCCGCCCACCTCAGCCTCCTCAGGCTGGGATTACAGGCCTGAGCCACCACACCCAACCAGGAAGTAGCTGACCATCTTGATGATGGATGCTGCGTGACGGGGACCCAGCAGAGGTCACAGGGTTAAAGACTGCCTTCTCTGGAAAAGTCCTGGAGGAGGGGTCCCAGCTCCTGTTGCCAAAAGCTTAGCTCATCCTGCTTTGAACATCTAGATACTTGCCACCTTGGTGAAGGATAGTAGGGAGTATTTGACACATCCCTTTCCGTTGAGTCCTCATTCCTGCCAGCCAGGCCCACCAGCCTTAGAAAGATGTTGAGGTTCCTAGAGAACCCTTCCCATTAGTTATGGGGAGAGGGCAAGGAAGAGCAAATACTGTGTGTAGCCCAAGAGCCAGAGATACGACCTAGACAGTAAGAGAGGAGAGAAATATGCATGACCCAAAATCTTTCTTCATCTCTGCGGAAGTAGCTGGGGTTTCTCTGGGAGAAGGGCAGCCTCCTGAGGGCTCTGATGACTGTCTTGAAGTATCTGAAGTACCTGCCATGTATTCAGACATTCTCCTGTGAGCCCTCAGCCCCAGCTTCCAAGTCCTTCAGAGAAGAGAAAAGGGAAGCCAATTTGAATCATTGCATGGAAGACATTTCTGTCATCTGCCAAATTAATGATGAAGTGGTGAGCTGCTTGACAGTGGTGGTAACTAAGCAGTGGCAGGATGCCAGTGGAGAGCCTTGGGCACTGTGAGCTGTGGGGTGGGTGATGTGTTCACTGGGAGGGTCAGAGCCCAGTAAATGAGAACATACCCCTGGCAGCAACTGGGGCAGTTCCCAAAAGCTGAGCCAAATGCTGTCCATTTCCTGCCCTGCTCTCCAGCGGGAAGCAGAAGCCAGCAGAGGGAGCGGACATTCCTCCTGCCAGAAAGTTGCTGCGGCAGGAAAGGCCTCTCTGTGCTGACGAGGACAAGTTTTGTGACAAGTGGAGACTTGGGAAGAATTAAACCACCTTGTTTGCTTTTGGTTTCCAAAGCCTGTTACTAGTGGAAGCTTGGTTGCGGGGTGCCGGGGTCCCCACCCATCTGACAGATGGTGAAGTGAAGGCAGGGCAAGGGAAGGAGCTAAGCCTGGATCATGTGAGACCCGGACAGGCTTGCTTGGTCATCCCTTAGCCTCTTGGTCAGACATGGTGTGTAAGGGCAGGGACCTGTCAACCACCCAAGAGGTAGCCACGGACCCTGCCCTCAAGGGGCTCGTAGTCTGGTGGAGAAGGGGGCAGGCAGTGACTGTGTGCCACGCTGGAGAGGTTGACAGGAAGAATACTGTCGGGGCCAGGTGCGGGGCATAGCCAGTATGGCTTGTCTGGGGAAGCCTCTCCGAGGGGCTGACATTTGGACTGAGGAGGAGGAGGCAGTTGGCAGTGAATAGGGGTGGGAGAGTGTGCCAGGCGAGAGGGAGCCTGTGCCAGGATGTGATGTGACGGGGCAAGTTTGGGGCAGGGGCCTGGATGGCAGACTGGGGTGTGGAGATGGAGCCAGGAATAGACACAGGAAGGACTTAAAGTCGGGGAGAGCCATGGAAGGTTCCTAACAAGGGGAGCAACGCAGTCCCAGGAAGAGGTTCCATGGCCTGGAGGGGCTGGGCCCTTGGCTGGCTGGCCAGTGTGGAGTCCAGCTGCATTCCCCTCTGGAGGTGGCTGTGACCCGAGCAGGAGTGGCGGCTGGGTGAGACTGAGGGCAGCTTCCTTGCCTGTGGCTGGTGGCCTCTAGTGGATGTTGGAACCTAAAGGAGGCCCAGCTTGCTGCCTGCATAGGTCAGGGGCAGGAGGCAGGTGTGGCGGTGAGAGGCCGAGGCTGGTGCTTGCTATCTCAGCAGACCCCTTACCTGGGGCTGCCCAGCCTAGCCCTCCCCACCCACCACAGACAGTGCTCTCAGGCCTGAGAGTAGAACTGTCTGATACCCTCTTATGTTAATAGTTGCTGGTGGAAGCACTCTCCAAGTTAGAAAACCTGTCCCCTGCTGTGATTTCATTTGACTCTATGAGATAGTCTTAAGAACCAATAGCATTCCCACCGCATAGATGAGAAACTGAGGCTCAAATGGGCTAGTTGCTCAGGAAGACAGGCCTGGATGGGTCTGTGGGATCTGCAGCTTCTTGATAACTGCCTGTCTGTGGGGGAATAAAACCCCCTCCCCATTCTGGGCCTCCCCTGGCCCTGTCTGCTTCCCTGCAGGTGGGGGAGTCTGTCTGATAGATGTGGCCTCCTACTGGGGAGGAGGACGGAGGTGCTGTGTCAGGGGTGGATGTGTTCGCTCCTCCAGGGGACAGAAGCACCACCCCCTCCTGCTCCTCCGCCATGCTGTCCGCCTCCAGACTGACAGAAGGCAGTGTCACCCCTGCTGAGAAGGATTAGAGAGGAGGCGGGGCGCCCCAACTGCTGGGCTCCAGGCCACAGTTGGAGGTGGAGAACCACTGCTCTTCCCCACCCCTAGGCCCCACCTGTTCCAAACTGGCTTGGCTCTGGGAGCGGCAGCCCCCACCTGGTTACTGTGATGAAGCCCATTGCAGGCTCTTGAGTCTGAAGCCCCGTCCTGGGAGTGGGACACTCTGGTTGGAGTCCAGCCCTGTTGCCAAATCCCTGTGTGTCTTCAGGGAGCCAGCCTTCCCTCTCTTGGCCTTAGCTTGCTCCTCTGTCCAGTGAGGGGGTGCTGGCCACTCTGAAGCACATGGGTCTGGGCTGGTCCTGCCCTCCACAGTCTCCTGGCCAGTGAAAAGAGGCCTGGGGCAGAGGAGAGGGAAGAAAGCCTTTTTTTGCTTGCCAACACCTCCCCTGCAAAGGTCAGGCTGTGCTCCCCTCCCTGCCCGGCAGCCAGCCTGGTGCCTAACGTCTGCCCAGCGGCAGATGACCGGCACTGGGGCTCCTAGCAACAGTGGACAAAAGGTTACTCCTGACGTGCCAGGCTGCCTCAGCGGCGGCTGGCTCAGCCCGGTCGCCCTCCCTCTTAAATAGGAAAAAAAGTTATGGCCCTGACTTGTGTGCGTGCCTGTGTGCACGCATGCCTGTGTGTACGCATGTGGACATGTTTGTGTCTGCACACTCGAGCCGCCTCTCCCTCCCCCTCTGAAAAACGTGAACTCCACATGTAGCACCGTAACTCTCACTGATGAAATGGAAAGTTGAACATAAATCAATGTCTGCCGCCCAGTTAGCTATGCATCAGCAGGCAGCGCCTGGGAGTTTTGCTCGGTAACAAAGCACCCAGCGGCTGCTTGGGCCTCGACTGCCCCCTAACGCAGAGCCAGCCCCATGCCACAGAGCCCCGCTGGGCTACACACCACCTCTTCCTGGCCTCCCAAGCCCGGGATGAGACTCTCACTCGCCTCTTTAACGTTTTGAGGGAGGGAATGGGGAAGGAGTCTCTGGCCTCTTGGATTTGGGAGGCCTGGGCTCTGTTCTTGCTGCGGCTCCTGGCCAAACCCTCAAGTGAGGCTGTAAACTGACTCCCGACGCTCTGGCTTCTGTGGATCTGATACTGGAAGGATGGGTGTCAGTAGCTGCCTTCACCTCATGCTTATTAAGAGCTTGGGCTGGTTTATCCTTTCTCCTTTGGACCTGAGTTTTTACTTTGCATTTTCTTAGAATGGAGTGATTTTCCCCTGTGCCTGGAAGCTGCTCTGCTGCAGGTTGGCAGCTCTCCCAGCATGGTGCCGTGGCTGCTTCCTCTGCCCCCACGAGGTCCTTATGCCCCTCATAGGGGGACTGTAGTGGAGACTCCTGCGGGGCTGGAGAGTAGTTTTGGTTTGTCTCTTCATAGCTGACTGAGGGGTGGACTCTCTTTTTGCTCCTGTCCCCACCTATCTTCTCAGCAAATTGTACTGAGGTTTTCTTTTTTTTTTTTTTTAAAAAAAAAAAAAGGTCAAATTCCTTAGTCCTTGTGGCAGAAGAGGTTTGAGGAAGATAATTCCAGCAGAATCCTGTAATAACACGCCTTGGCATGACATGGATCAGGATAGACCCCCTGAGTAAGCTCATGCCACTGTGGGAGGAACCTGCCCTTCAGGGGAGTCTGGGCTGGGCTCTGGGCCCAGGCACTGCCCTGGGGGTCAGAGGCCGTTCCAGCATCTTGCTCAATGTGAGGCACGGTTCTGAGTGCAGGGACCCACAGTATGGGGTCAGTTCATGTCCTGTTTCTGCCTAAGTTAACTCCCAGGCAACCTCTCCCTGAAACATTCCCTCTCCGCAAGAGGGCCTTAGAATCCATGAAGCTCCTGGGCCAGGCCCGCCTGTGATCCTCTAAACTTTTCTCTCAGAGAAGCCCCATCTCAGGCCAGGCATGGTGGCTCATGCCTGTAATCCCAGCCCTTTGGGAGGCCGATGTGGGCGGATCACCTGATGCCAGGAGTTCGAGACCAGCCTGACTAACATGGTGAAACCTCGTCTGTGTTGAATATAGAAAAATTAGCCAGGCATGGTGGCACGCGACTGCTGAGGCAGGAGAATCGCTTGAACCCGGGAGGCAGAGGTTGCAGTGAGCTGAGATCACACCACTGTACTCCAGCCTAGATGACAGAGCAAGACTCTGTCTCAAAAAAAAAAAAAAAAAAAAAAAGAGAAAAGAAAAAAGAAAAGCCACATCTCTTATTTCTTGCTCAAGATCAAAGAGACTGGGGACTTGGTGGGGTAGAGGGGCACACACATAGGGATGGGAGGGCACCCAGCTCGGCATCAGGAAGGCCACAGAATGGCTATGAACAGGGTCTTTGGAGCATGATGGCCCTGCACTTGGCTGGCAGTGTGATCCTGGCAGTGACCCAACGTCTTCAGGCACTGTTTCCTCAGCTGTGCTGTAGGAACAATCATGCAGCAAATCATACTGTGTCCTTTTTGGAGTTCTGGTGAGGATTGACTATACATATAAAACTGTATTCAGGCCACACGTGGTGGCTCACACCTGCAAATCCCAGCACTTTAAGAGGCCGAGGCAGGAGGATCGCTTGCGGCCAGTTTGAAACCAGCCTGGGCAACATAGACCCTGTCTCTACAAAAGAAAAATTAAAAACTTAGTGAGGCTTGGTTGCATAGACTTGTAGTCCCAGCTACTCTGGAGGCTGAAGTGGGAGGATGGCTTGAGCCCCGGAGATTGATACTGCAGTGAGCCTCCATCACACCACTGCACTCCAATCTGGGCAACAGAGCGAGACCCTGTCTCAGAAGAAACTCAGAAATCTATGTTCACATCAGTAGTGGTTTATTACTGCTGTGGAAAGATGACTGGGCTTCAGGATCCGTGTTGACCAGCAGCTGAGCCTGGAGCTCCCAGCATGCCAGTCAGCTCATCTGTCCCTTCTGTCTTGGACAGGCCGGTGCTGGGTCCCATCCCTCCTTCACCTTCTGTGAAGGTGGTCTGTCCTTCCTGGCGGCCTCTGGTGTCACGCAGCCTGGGTGGGTACATGGGTTCCCTTGAGAAAGTCAGTTCACCTCTCCGAACCTCAGTTGCTTCATCTGGTAATTGGGGGCAGTGATAGCCCTGACCTCTTAGGTCCGCTGCAAGAATGCTTTGAGATGATGTGTGTGAAGCCTCACCTGGTGTCTGTGCTGGGTTGACTCTCGAGACCTTAGAGCTGTTGTAGGCATGTCTGGGACTGTTCTTTTCTAGAGGCCCAGGTCTTTTCAGTTTACCCAAGAGCAAGAGCTGCCTCAGGGTTTCTTCTCTTTCCAGAAGGGAGTCTTAGGGGCATGACACAGCCTTAGTGACACTGATGTGTGGAAGAGGTTCTGGGTATTTTTGAGATCCTCTAGCTAAGTGTTTAACCCTCCAGTTTGACCAACATATTTGGCATGCCTAAGCACCAGGCCCTTTTTGACCCTTTAACACGTAACTTCCCTTCATCTTGTCCACCTGATTTACCTCCCTTAGCCCCTGCCACCTTGACTCCTAGTGCCCTGCTCCACTGCACAGGAGCTGCCCAGGGAGGTCGAGGCTGGGAGGCAGGTGTTGTGTGTCTGGGAGCCTCTGATCCTTTTCCTCCCAGGCTTGCTACCATGGGTTTGATGGAGACCAGCTGTGACCTGGGGAGCTGGGTCTCACCTGTGCGCCTGCGTTCTCTCACTGGTGAATTTCACCTGAGTATCATTTGAGTTTGCGTTCCCCACCTGTAAAACAGAAGCAGCCCTCCCTGGTTCATCAGCTATGCCTTATACCAGCATAAGGTGTGTGGTCAGAATGAATGGCAGATGGGAAATCCGACAAGCGCTCCTTCCCAGAGGCTGGCATCTGGTCATTCCTTCCTTCAGCACACATTCATAAGCCACGGCTTTCTGCCCAGCCCCGCTGGGCTCCCAGGGTTGGGAGGCAGGGCAGCCTCTGGCCCCCATGCGGTCATAGTCCACAGGGCAGACCTAGGCTCGGCTAACCAAAGGTGAGCATGTGGCTCATTCTCCTCTGTCAGGTGCTTTTCCTATCACTAGTGCCTCTTCATTAGAAGAATGAAGTCAGAGCTCTTCATGGTCTCGCCCTTCTACCCTCACCCCACTGTTGGACCAGCTATTGTTCCACAGGACAAGCACCAGAGCTGCTGGCTCTCAGACCTGGCCTCTGCCCCTCCCTCAGTCTACTGGGGAGTTCTACGGGCTGCAGCCTTCTCCTCTCCCCTTCTTGAAACTTCTTCCCTCTCAGGTCACTTTTATTCAAGAAGACTTCGACAAAGTCTTGCCCTTTCCTTGTCTCAAGGTCAAAAAAAGTTGTGCCCAACATCTGTTAATCTAGTTAAGTTCCTCTTCACTAGGTTAACTGTAGTAGTCAATCCCGAGGAACTTACTCTAGAGTTGTAGAAAAGGTCCAAGAGCTTAGAAACTTCAGTCTGTTTTGGGAAGTAGCTTTACCTTCCTGGACCACAGTGTCCCCACCTGTAAATGCAGCAGTATTAGAGAGCGTGGATGTGAGAGTCCAGTGGTGAGCAGAAGAGACCTGGCCCCTGTCTTCTGGGCCATCAAGGGCTTTGGGGACAAAAGAAATGGGGGACTACTTCTCGGGCCAGATGACTCTGGTGGAGTTTACTGAAGAGTACCCAGTATCAGGTGGGGTTTCTTTTGTTGAGGGGCTTGCTTCCAACCCCAAGAGCAGTTCAGATTAGGACAGCTTATGTGTTGTAGGCAAGAGGGGTAGCTCCCTCGGCTAATAAGCTCCCTGTGTGGGATAATAAGGAGGGCTGAGCCAAAGAAAGGCGGTTCCTGACGGATTCCAGGAGGCGGGGCAGATTCTGAGCCACAGCTTGGTGTAATAACAGCTACCCTTGGTGAAGGCTGAACCAAGTACTTGACTCCTGATATCTCAGTTAGATAGTTCTCTGTGAGACAGGTAGGGTGGCTGCATTTTACAAGGGAGATAAATAAAGTTTCAGAGGGAACTATACGCCAGGCTCCAAGCCCCATGAATCTGGGGCTTTTCCAGCAGCACTACAGAGCTGCTTCTCATTTTCCACCAAGTTTGCCAGGTATCGTTGCACCTGCCCGTGTGACCGTGGGCCTGACCTCCCAAACCTGTGTCTCCCAGAGTCCTGGTTCTTTCCCTGCTCCATCCTGTTGCTTCATCTTAACAGAGGAAGGAGGAAGAGGTCTTCCAAGCTTCTCAGGGAAGAAGAGGCATGAAAAACCACCCAGACATCCAGGGGGCTGCAGGACTAAAAGGGAAAAAACTTGGCAGACTTTGCTGTTTCATCCTTAGCCCTCTTCTGCTCAGTGGGCAACTGGGGCTGAATTAGGGGCATTCTGGATTTGTGGTTTCTAAGGCCCTGCAGCCCCCCTTCCTAGTTGGATATGATGAATCATTACTTTTTGGAACTGTCTGGGGTGAAGGGGCAGGGCAGGAAGGCTGTGTGCACCCGTGTGTCTGGAGAGCTTAAAGTAGAGCAGGAATTCTCTGGGTGGATGAGGCAGTGCCTTTTTAATATGCACCTCACCTTCGCTATGTTGTCGTGATTAACAGTGGAGCCTGAGCAGTGGCAGAGGCCGGCGGGCAGGAGTGGAATGTGTCTTTGCAGCACTATCCATTTTCAGAGCAAAAGGAAATCTTTTCTTGGGGGAGAGGATCAGTTTGGCAAGGCCACATTCACCCCATGTTCCAGAGGACTGGAGTGGGTCTGGATTCCGGGTCCATCTCTTCCTCCCCAGGTTTGTCTTTCCTGTACCAGTAGAGGTCGGGGAGAGAGAGGGGTGCTGTCTGGACTCTCCTCTGGGGCACAGGATTCCCAGCTTCTTTGCCAGCATTAAAGAAGGCTGAGAGATGGGCATGGTGGCCCATGCCTGTAGTCCCACCCACTTGGGAGGCTGAGGTGGGAGGATTGCTTGAGCTCAGGAGTTAGAGGCCAGCCTGGACAACATAGCAAGACCCTGTCTCTTAATTTTTTTTTTTTTTAATAGAGCTGGCTATGCAGGACTGGGATGTGACTTAGGGCAGCAGGTAGGATGGAAGGAACCACTCACAGATGGGGATCTAATAGGCTTCCAACTTGAGAGAGGGCATAGAGACATCTTTGGAAAGGAACAGAATAGATATGTGATTCCCAAGATACAGATCGCATTGCCATTTCCTTGATCAAGACCCCAGATGTTAGTATCCTTCTCCTTGGCCTGGTGTTCCCATCCCCACCATCTTGTGCATAAAGTCCTCTAGAACCACACCCAAGCCTGCCTTTGGGCTGCATGAATGCCATCCTCGCAGTCCAGAATCCCCTTCCTTTTCTCTGCCAGGAGACACCTGTTCATTCTGCAAGTCCCGCCTAAATATGACTGTTCTGTGGTCACTGCTTCCTCCTTTCCAGTGCACTGGTACCTCTGCCTCTGTTGAAGTGTTGGCACCCTGGTCTCACTGGCCAGCCTGGAGCTCTTTAGGGAAGGGCAGAATACTGCTTGTTCACGTGTCTCCAGCATTTAGCTCGGGGTAGTGGGACCTAGTGCCCGGTGAGAGTGACTGCTAGGTAGAGGTGGGCTCTGCCCATGTGTTCCGGATATTGAGCTGTGTTCTTGAAAAGAGTGCCCCGTTGTATGGATACACATGGACATACATGGAGAATCTCCTGCAGGAAGGCCCTCCTTAAGCATTTAGTGGCTGGAGGCAAAGTCGTGTCTCTTATACCCTGCCCCTTCCCAACCACAGCCATTCGAGGTGGAGCCTTTTCCTGCCTGAGATGACCCCAGAGAATCCAATTCTTTGTGAATTCACACCACAGGAAGGGTCAAAACAGTTTGAACCTGCCAAAAGAACTCAAGGCTGGGATTCAAGCTCCCAGAATATTTGTGTTGGCAAACAAGGGAAGGGCTTCTTCCCCAGCATTGTGGCAAGAATGAAATTGGGGAGACCATCAGCAAGGAGGGTTGTGACCAGCTAGCTGGGCATGAGCGCTGGGTTTTGTGTTCCGATGATGCACTGTCACTGTGTTCAGGAGCAGTGGCCAAGAGACCCAGGGCTCATTGATTGGTGAGCATGGAAGGTGTTGGTGTGGCAGCCGAATTCATGTGTGCCGATGCCTGGCCAGTGGTCATTCTCTTTGTCCTAAGTGGCATACATCTTGGCTCTGATGATTAATGCCTTAATGTCACTATATAGTTCAGTTTTCCCCCTTTGTAAAATGGGGTTAACTTTTGTTTCATTTGCCTTACAAGAGAAACGTGAGGTTAGAATAAAAGTGTAGCACTGTTTTGTTTTTCCTTGAGAATTAAAGAAGACTCCAGTTTTTTCCCTCTTCAGTCTTGAGGACCATCATCCACATCAAGGGTCTGCAGACTTTTTCTGTGAAGGGACAGCTAGGAAATATTTTAGACTTTGTGGGCCATCAGGTGTTTGTAAGCAGCCGTGGACAGAACACGAGTGAGGGTGGCTGTGTTCCAACAAAACTATATTTGCACTGTGTTCCAATAAAACTTTATTTACATTGTATTCTAATTGAACTTAATTTCTTTCTTTTTTTTTTTTTTTTTTGAGACGGAGTCTGGCTGTGTCGCCCAGGCTGGAGTGCAGTGGTGCAATCTTGGCTCACTGCAAGCTCCGCCTCCCGGGTTCACGCCATTCTCCCGCCTCAGCCTCCGAGTAGCTGGGACTGCAGGCGCCCGCCACCATGCCTGGCTCATTTTTTGTATTTTTAATAGAGATGGGGTTTCACCGTGTTAGCCAAGATGGTCTCGATCTCCTGACCTCGTGATCCGCCCGCCTCGGCCTCCCAAAGTGCTGGGATTACAGGCTTGAGCCACCGCGCCCGGCCTGAACTTAATTTCTAAGAACAGGTAGCAGGCTAGTTTGGCTCTTGAGCTGACTGTAGCTCAGCCTGGCGGCTGTGCTCTTGGGGGTCTTTGTGCTGCAGCCAAGACCAGCCTTTGCCCTGGTATGCAGCTTGGTGTGAGGGACCCAGCCTAGACTTTGGAAGCAGGTTGGACCTGGAACCAGTCCAGTGAGCTCACATCTCTGAGGCTCAGTCATCCTATCTGTATCATGGCAGTCGCAGTCCAGGTGCTGGAGAAAGGCGCCGGCGAGCAGTGTGTGGAGGAGCTACGCATTAGGTTTTGAACACCGCCTATACTTTTCATTTGCCATGTTTCCTCCCTTTGTTTGGGAAACCATCACTTGCTGATTCTTTTCCTCCAGGAGGCAAGTGAGCTTCATGCCTGGTGAGCAGAGCCTTCACTGAGCACCCCCTGTTCATGCCTCAGCAGGGCTGTCCAGGGAAGCCAGATTCCTAATGGTGCAAACCCTGCACCCTCGCTGTCTGCTCAGTGCTGCCGTGGCTCCTTGGAGAGACTGCTGGGAGGAAGGGAGGTCAGCTGGGGCCTTTGCTCACATGGAAATCGATGAACCATTTGCTCACCTTTGCGAGGAGTGGAACCTTGGTGGCTGTAAGGATCCCTGGTATTTATGCAGAAGTGACTATAAAGGGGAGATGTGGTACATTCCTGCTTTCTCTAATTAGTAACTTCCCCACTGTCCCAGGAAGATGGTCCACACCATTGCCAGACCTCTAAACCCAGCCCCCTCCTTGTCCTCTCCCCACAGAGGGCCGTTGATTGTCATGGGCTCTTCTGCTGGGTAGCCAGGAGCCCCACCTGACTGTGAGCTCTCAGAGAACATGCAGAAGCCCGGGCAGTTGTTCCACTGCTGTGTGGTCCAGCTCAGCCCCCTGAGGACCCACCTACCGTGCATGTGCCAGGCCCACACTGGGTGTGCAGGCGGGCAACTTAGTCACCTTCTGCCCTCAAGTTGGTGTCTCAGCCCCAGCTCTGGCCTGTAAACACACACACTCATACACACCCTACACGCACACACACCCTTCACACACACCCCTCTCCAAGCCATGCCAAGTTCATTCCCATGGGTTGAAACGAGGAAATAAGTTTTCCTCCAAAGAGCTACGTGTAAAATTGACTTGCTTTCCCTTCCTTCCCTTGTCTGGTGGTCAGCTTCCCTCTCCTCGGGGGCTGTGTGTGGCAGACCATGGTGACAGATTCCGGATGTCCATGGCACCTGAGTACACCTTGGCCTTCTCCCCAGACTGAACTTACGGCATTTTCTGTCAGTATTTGTGACCAAGGAGCAAATTGGATTGTCTGTCAAGTGCCTTTTGCTGTGTGTAATTATTGTAATTTTATATTCACTCAATTAAAGTGACACACCTAACAGGCAGATTACACAGGCCACCAGTACCGCAGGTCCTCTGTGTCCCGCTGCTGGTCGAGAAAACCCACTCCTTCAGCCTCTGCAGACCAGTGGTCAGAGTCCTAGGAGTCAGGAGGGACGAGGATGTGTGGAGTGTTTTATCTCTTAACCTAAAACCTCAAGTCCCCTTTCCCCAGCAGCCATCTGTGAAGACAAAAGGCAGATTTGGCCGGGTGGTAATGGCTTCTGTCTGGGTAGCTGTCAGCAGTTTACAGAGAACTCTCATAGCTTTCGTGACCCGTGAGAGAATCATAGCCTATACTCCCCACCTCGCTTTAGGGATGTGCTGCCCAAGACCCAGGGCGACAAGGCTAGGACTCCAGGCCCAGTGCTTTTTGGGTTTTTGGGACCAGTGCCCTCAGTACAGGTCACAGCCTGTCCTCACATATGCCCCTCCCAGGCATGCTCTGAACCCAGAGAGCCAGGACTTTAGTCTCAGCTTTGTTTCTCTGCAAGCTCGTGATTTCTAGACAGGTGTAGGCAGATTGGAGGACTATGGGTGGTATTTGAGGAAGAAGCAGTGAGTTTGGGAAATATTTGACTTAACACATAGCTTATTTTCTCCTTAAAAAAATTGATATAGGTTTATTTTGTTCTTGTTGTGTTTTGTTTTGTGGGGTTTTTTTTTTGTTTGTTTGTGTGTTTTTTTATTTTTTATTTTTTGAGACAGGTTTCACTGTCACCCAGGCTAGAGTGCAGTGGCATGATCACAGCTCACTGCAGCCTCCACCTCCCTGGCTCAAGGGATCCTCCTACCTCTGTCTCCTGAGTAACTGGGACCACAGGCACACAGCACCACACCTAGCTAGCTTTTGTATTTTTTTTTATAGAGGCGGAGTTTTGTACTGTCCAGGCTGGTCTCGAACTCCTGGGCTCAAGCAATCCTCCCCGCCTCAGCCTCCCAAAATGCGGGATTACAGGTGTAAGCCACTGTGCCCAGCCTGTTTTGTTTTGTTTTGGTTTTTTGGTTTTATTTTTAAGGAGCTATCCTCCATCCAGCTCCAAGAATCTAGCTCAGAAGACCAACTTCATCACCCTTTAGGTAGTAATTTTTCTTCCTGGTTCTTATGAGCCCCAGAGTGTTAGATGTGCCTGCCCAGGGGCTTGTTGGGTCTTGCCCCTTGCCCATGGCAGTGTGGCCCCTGCTGCCTCAGCCCTGCTGCTCTGCTTGGGCCCTGCCCCGAGGTACCTGTGGGGTGAGTGGCCCAGCCTGGAGGGGTCCACATGGCATCCCCAGATATGGAGTAAGGAAATGCTCCGTGTTCAGAGAGCACTTGAAGGGCTGGAGCAGGAAAGGCTTCGTGAAAAAGGATATATGGCCTTCAGCAGACCTGGCGAGGTGAGGCCAGACGTCAAGCTCCTGCTTTCCTTGTAAAGGGCAGGTGAGTGGCCACAGGAGCAGGAGGATGGGGACCACGACTGGGGACCCTGTGTGCCTCGCACTGCCAGCTGTGCCACAGCCCTGCGGTGTTTGTGGAATAGTCCTTGTTTCCTTTATGAGGGCAGTGAGGCTCAGAGCCGTTGGGAAACCAGACTCTTGGAATGAACCAGAGGAGCTGGGATTGGATCCCAGGCCTGCATAATGGTGGGCGCTTCCTGTCACACCACAACCCGCCTCTCCAGGACAGCTTCAGGTGAAGTGCAGGGACTTAGCTGGAGTGTGCGGGAGGGCTGGGGGTCCTGCTGATGGTTCTGAAATGTTTTTCCACGGAGTCCTTGAATCCGTTTTGCAGTGGGAGTGCTCTGCTCCCCACGGTGTCAATGTGGATAAAGGCTTTTTCACTAACCATCAGTGTCCACACTTCGGAGTTTTTGTGAAATGGCCCAGTGTTTGCCTCGATCACACCCATAACAGAGCCTCCTGGGCCCTGCCTAAGTGGCTCTCAGGAGCTGCTGGATGGAACACCACCCAGTGTTGAAATTACAGGAGAAAGAATAACAAAAGAACTGCGGGAGTTAGTTGTCTCCACTCAGAGATCTTGGGACTGGCTGAGATGGAATAGCGAGTCCGTTAATAGGATCCAGGGCAGCTGGAAGGCTGGACAGGAAGTGGGCGTGTTTCCTGCCTCCTTTTCCTAGATTCAGGAGCGGGGATTTTCCCCCATGTTGGGGTCTACCCCAGGGCCTGGTCCTGCTGCCATCATCCTGCAGAGGCAGTGCAGTGCAGTGGAAAGAGCTCTGACCCATCAGTGGACCCCAGTTCTCATCCCAGTTCCGGTTGGCTCATGGGGGTACCAGGCCTACATGCTGTGGCCACTCTGGGCCTCAGTTTACCAGTCTGGGAGTGACAGGGAGGTAGGCATCGCCCTCTCTTAGAGCCCCTGGCAGGTTAAGCCAACACTTAAGGTTATTTCTCTCTGTGTCCTCGTTTTTCTCCTTAGCCTGGCAGCTCCTCAGGGCCAGGACGAGTCTGATGTGCCTCTAGACCCCAGCATGGGGCTGGCTGGGCACATAGGAGGTCAGCACCCGGCATCTCGGTGCTCTCCCAAGTCCTTCAGCCTTGAGTTCATTCCAGTTTGCCCTTTGCTCTCTGCCCTGACAGATGACATGGAGGTGCTGCTCTCAGTCTTGTAGAATGGTGGGCTACCCAGGACCCCCTTAGACTCTAGAATCAGACATCAAGGCCTGGCTCTACCATGTAATAGCTATGCGATCCTGGAGTGCCTTTCCAGGCCTCCGTTCCTTGGCAATAAAATGGGGCGATTGATCCCTTACTGCGGGGAGTCCAGGATTAGATGAGCTTATGTAGGTAGAAGCCACACTCCCTGTTATTGTTACTCTCATGGCCCCATTCCACTGATGAGAAAATGGAAATGCAGTCGGGGCAGAGCCAGGATTCGAACCCAGTTCCTTCCAAACCTTATTTCTTCATCTAAAAGAGATGTGAATGGGAATGTGATGTTGTGAGGAGAGCCCTGGGCTACAGTTAGGAGATGTGGCTCGGATGCCAACTAGATTTCTGTGGTCTTGGAGAGGTCACAGCTCTGTCGTGGGCCTCTCTTTTCTCCTCCCCTGCAAATGTTGGAGGAAGGGATGATAGAATCTGTCAAAGCCACTTAACAGGTGGCCCCTGGACAGGTGCCTTTCTCCCTAAGCATCTAGTAAGGAACCACAGCCACCCTAGTCTAGCCTCCGGGGTGCCATCTGCCCTGATCTACCGCATCCCTGGAAGGTTAATTAGGCAGCATCTGCAACTGAAGGCATCCAGCTCCCGTGGAGGGGAGATGGTCTAAATGGAGCTGGGCCTGCTGGCCAAGCAGCCTTCCAGATGCACCCTTTTTGGGTTCCTCAAAAGCTTCCAGCGAGTGGAAGCCTCACCAGAGAGTTGTCCTGCATGGAAAAGCACATCAGTATCATCAGCTTTGAGACTCCCTCTTCCTCTCACCTTCCACCACAGTCCACTCTGCCTGCCTCCTGGGTCTGTTCAGAGTTTGGGGAAGAGAGTGGCCCCTGTCCCACCAAAGGTCAGAGCCCTCAACCTAGATCCTTTTTCACTGTTGTCTACCTCATGTGTAGCCTTCTGCCCGAGTGGGTAACAAATCCAAAAAGAGCACAAAGTCCGTCTTCTCCAAACCTATTTGTGGATCTCTTGTTGAGAATGCAGGCTGGAAAGGAAGATGAGACCACTTTTTGTGGCCTAATAAAACACAGGGCAGCAGAGCCCCTGAGTCCTCATAGAGATGGGCAGTTCATCTGTCATGTTCTTTGCAGAAGCAAATGCTTCCACAAACAGGGTTCTCCACCCATGAGACTGCTAGGCTATGTGGGGTTCTTCCTGTGATGCCACAGGGTCTTAGGGACACAGCCCAGACACAGGGAACGTAGTGACAGAGCTCCGGGTGAGTGGAGATAACGGAGACGCAGAGGAACTCTCCGTGGATGTGGACGTGGGTGGCCTGTTGGGAAATGGCAGGCGTTTGGCTCTGTGCCGAGAGGTGGGCAGGCAGAGTCTGTCATTGCCTCACTGCGGGTGGGAGAGGAGCTCTGTGCCCTGGGGAGGTGGGCACTGAGCTTTAGCTTGGCCTCTGTCAAGAATGTGGTATCATTTTTCTCCCTAAGTGACTAGCTGGCCTGGGCCAAGATTCCTGGTCCTCATCATTCCAACCCCCTAGCTCCAAGTCAGAGGGAAGACTTCTAGCTGCTGTTCCTGCCCCAGATTTAACAGCTCGCTCCCCACCATTCCCCATGAGCCAGAGAGGTTGTGGATCTGGGCTGGGGCCTCCCTGACCAGCCTGGCTTCATCCTTACTGCTTGTCAGCTTTTTTTCTTGAGGCAGCTGCGCCAAGACCAAGCTCGTGCCCCCTCAGCTTATCCAGGGACTGGTCACCAGAGTCCCCCAGGGGCGCTTCTGAGGGAGGCGCAGGGGAGGCACACACGCCAGCCTTGCTCTCTGGATCTCAGCAGACCCAGGTTGGAGCACTGGTCCTTTGTAACGGCTGCCGTAGATTGAGGCCCCACTGTGTGTGCCACATGCTCTTAGGTGTTTCACATCTGTTTTCTCTAATGGGTCAGTGAGTCAGCCACCTGCCCTCCCTGACCACTGGGCACACAGGTATGAGGGGCTTGCCCAGAGCCCTGCTGCTCGCCCTGAGGAAGCACTCAGTTACCAGGAAGGGAAGGACGCGAGGGAGGAGGCACTCCCTTCTTGCCAAGAGCCGAGGAACTGACAGGAGGCCTTTCACCCCCTCTTGGCAACTGGACCTCACCCTTGAACCTTCCTCCTCTGTTCTTTTCATATTTCTTTTTTTTTGGGGTTGGCTTCAAATTATCTTGTTTTGTTTACATTACACCCAAGTTTCGTGGTACAAAAGACTTGCAGGTGCAAATATGTCCCGCCTTCATTAACTCCCCTCCCTTTTTAATTTATGTGATTTCAATTTTCCTTCCCTGTACTGTTAATTAGGGGACCCTCTAATCAGTGCCATTATCACAGTGGTATTCATGTTTAGGAAAGCCGCTAAACAAATGCTTGCAAAATTGCTAAATGGCTAATTAATGTCTGTTAATTAAGAAAATTGCTCATGGTAACAAACCATGCCGTTGCTGGCAGCCGCTAGAAAGACACACACTTGTTGAAATTAGTAGCGTGGCAGGTAGGGGAACATCTGCTCCTTGGAGCTTTCCGGAAGTGAGCAGCTCCTCGCTTGGCCAAGAAACTCCCAGGCCTGTCAGCGGCGGTGCCCTCGGGTTCCTGTACAGCCCCCTGCGACGTTCTCTGCACACCTCTTCTCTGTGGGCCCACGCCCACCGGGTTGGGCCCGCCCCTCCTCTCCAGTGGGCAGGCGGCTGGCAGCCTGGCTCTGCAGGAGAAGGCCGAGGGGGAACCCTACCTAGGCAGCTTCCTCTCTCTTTCTTATTTAGCCACACTCACCCCCTGTGCACATTCTGAATTTTTCTAAAAACCAACTTCTAAAAAACAGCACAGTCATGGGTGGGGAAGAGCGAATGGAGGCCTGTCTCCTCATCTCTGGCATCAGCATCCCGCGCTGGGTGGGCTGGAACGTGCTTCTGAGGCAGCCCTCTACGCTTACGGACCCATGGTAGGAAAGTCCTTTGGTGTAACCCAGTCTACACACACATGAATATTTACACACAAAACCAGGGTTCGTGAAAGACACCCGCCTTAAAATACACAAAGCTCTCTGATTTTTTTTTTATTACCTCAGATTTTTAAGAAATAATTGTTGCAGCTTGCTACATTGCTGAGTGAGTTTCTACCCATAGTTTGTAACCCCAAGGTTGAAGTGAATTCATCTGCCCATGTCTTCTGGGGTGAGGGGGCGGGGGTCGAGGTCAGCATAGCCCAGGGTTCAGGCGGTGGGGATGGGGGTCAGCTTGGAACTGAGGTATGGAAAGGACAACCCACCCACTCGCCCAGCAGGCAGGGGTCCCCACCCTTCATGCACTTCCCCGTCTCCCCACCTCTGCACTGGAACTCTTGGGTTTCAGGGCTGGAGATGGGCATCGGACCCATGGGGTTTCTCATCCCGGCTCTGCCACTGACCAGTTTTGTGGCCATGGCCAAGTTCCTTCATCCCTCGAGACTCAGATTCCTCATCAGTAAAAACTGGAATGAGAAACCCCACCTCCCAGGGCTGCTCTGAAGTGCAGGTGAATTTACGGTGTGCGAGTCTGCACTGCCCACACCGTGTGGCCCTCACTCACTGTCCCCCACTCCCTGTGTGTTACATCTGTGGTGCCCTTTGCCCCTCCTGCCTCTGTTATTTATCCATCGGTGCCCCTGGCCCTCCTGACCCCAGGAAACCTGTCACCTGGGCATCTCCCTGACACTCGATCAGTCCTGCCTCGAGTCACCCATAGCCGGGTCACTGTCCCCCAGACTGTGAGCTCCTTGAGGGCAGGGCCTTTCCCGATCCTTCCTCACCCCCACACACGTGGCACCTACGTGCTTTGCACCTGGGTCCCCTGTTTCTGTGCGTCACTGTACTCCCTCTGAGCCTGTCTCAACCAACGTATTTAACATGGCAAACTCTGCTCCAAGGGTAGGCTGTGTCCAGGACTGTACTCCCGTGTGCTTTGACAGAGGTGCTTCATTTTTTGTTCTTTCAACCCTCTGTGAATGTATTTATCAGCTTCTCTCGCTCCCGCTCGCCGTTTTACACCATTGAGCCGGTGACCAAAGCAGCAGCTCCACCACCTCCCACCAACCAGAGCCCGCCCCCCGCACGCCCGCCCGCCGCCCACCCTTCGTTTTGGTTTAATTTTTGTTCTTTTAAGCTTCTTCTGCGCTTCTCCATGTGCTGTGATCTATAACCTGCCTCTACTGTCTGGCCTCACAGGGTCCTCCGGGGTCACAGCCCTCGCCGCACGCACAGCCTCCACCTCACAATCCTAGCAGCATGATGGGACCCCACAGTCAGGTAAACGCACCGTGGCGCTCCCGCCCGCCGGGGACGCGGGGCGCGGAGGAAGCAGAGAGCCCGCAGAGGAAAAACAAAAATCAAAATGTGCTCTAGCCACTGCCTGCGAGTCTTTATTGACAAATAAAATTTTTTTAGAAATTTCTTTTTTTCTAAAGACAGTCTTCAGTCCTCGGACCTCACACCCAGCTTGGATACAAAACCAAAAGGAAAATATATATATTTCTGTGACCTTGTCAGCGGCCTTTGCGTTTTTGTTTTTTCCTCTCTCACTTTTGGTTTGGTTTTGAGTTTGGTTCACCATTTGTTTGTAATTGAAGCTGCATCCCAAGCCTTTTCTTTGTGCACTCGCGCTGCTGAGAAAGCTTTCCTGCCATTCCCCTGCATTAAGTTAGGGAGCCCGCTGTCTCCTTCCCGTTTCCATGGCGTTTCCCCCCCAGTCCTCGCTCCCATCTCCATCCCTGCTGGTGGTTTCTGTGTGTGTGTGCCTGTGTGCGTGCTCGTGTGTCCAGCTTTGTCTGCAGACCCTTAAAATGTTACGTATAAGTCCTTCTTAGCCTTTTATTTGCCCTTACGGAGAGCAGAGGTTTCCTCCTCTGCCCTGCGTTGATTTAACTGTTTTTCCGTGTCTTATGCAAAGTCCCAGCCGCTGCCCTTCCACCCAGAGTAGATCTCCACGAACAAATGTGGAGTCTGGAGACACATTTGTTGTGTGGATCTATCGTTCCCTCTGCCCAAAGGAAGTTTTGCTCAAAGGGAAGAGGCTACCAGAAGAAAGATCACTAGTTATAATAAAACTGGACTTTGTGGAGTGGAGAGCATTTGTGTTTGTCACTGTGCAGTAGGGCAGGCTGTTACTGAACTAATTCCCTATAATTGCAGCCTTTTATGTCACCGCGATACGCAGGCGGCCCCAGGCCCCCGATCAGAATGGGAAACCAGGTACTGTACCTTTTCATGTTCTCTCTCCCCTCCTTCAGCCATCCTTGGCCCTAGGTGGACTTTGACACAAAATGAAAGTTGAGGGAAAGGATTGAGGGGTGGAGAGACAGGTTTAACGTGGCTGGTAGCTTACTTAGCTGTTCCCCAGAGAGGGCCCCACGTCCCCGCTGTGCCCATGGTGCAGCAGTTCACCTGCCCCTCCAGATGGCCTTTGGACAGTCCATTCTGGAGTTCAGAAGGTGGTAGCAGATGGAGCCAAGGCGCATGTGGGGATTGCAGGGCTTCGGCTATTCTAGAGAAGATGGTAATGCCCTGCCCCTCCCTTCCACCCCCTTCTTGGAAGAGGGTCTTCCTCCTTAATGAAGTTAATTGACAATGTGCATTTTTTCCTGGAAGCTTTTGAGAATTGCCAAGGCTGGTAAATATAATCCTGCTATTGGGGGGGAAATGGCCTGTAGGAATGCTTAGATCAGGAGCCCGGATGCAGCGGAGCAGGAGATTTGTGAGTTTTTCAGCAATGTCTGCCTGCTTCCCAGACCCAACTCAAAACAAGAAAGGATTTGTTCATGTAATTAGAAAAGGAGTCTGATTATGGGGAGGGCCTTTTGCCTGGGGTCATATGCCTTTTGCTGGCCCATTAGGGTTGGCAATTCTAGGTGGTCTGGAGAAATCAGCCCCCATGCCACCCTCCCTGGTTAAGGGCAGGAGAGGAGTTGCAGAAGTAAATATGAATAGATGCCTCTTTTGAGGATAGACAGACTTAAAACTTTCAAGAAACATCAGGGAAATTTTATGCCCCAGTTTTTTTAAACAGAATTATTTCAGTGACTTTGCAAAAGCCCTTCAAAAAAATCTGACAGCAGTGCCAGCACATCCAGCCCGTGTTGCCTTTGGAACTGGGAGTTTAGTCACCAGCTAAATTAGCATTGTCAGAGTGTGATGCTTTTCATTCTCAGGGCTCTACAAGAAGGCTCCTGAGTGAGGTAATCCAGGCACTATGGGGAGATGATCATAACCAGGGGTCTCCAATTGTGTTTTTTTTTTTTTTTAAACTGGAGTCTCGCTGTCTCCCAGGCTGGAGTGCAGTGGTGCGATCTCTATTCAGTGCAGCCTCCGCCTCCTGGGTTCAAGCAGTTCTCCTGCCTCAACCACCCAAGTAACTGGGATTACAGGTGTGCACCGCCACACCCAGCTAATTTTTGTATTTATAATAGAGACAGGGTTTCACCATGTTGGCCAGGCTGGTCTCAAACTCCTGACTTCATGTGATCTGCCTGCCTTGCCCTCCCACAGTGCTGGGATTACTGGCATGAGCCACCGTGCCTGGCCAGCTCTCCAATTTTAATGTTAAATTGCCTATCGGGTTCCCATCTTTTTTTTTCTTTTCTTTTCTTTTTTTTCTCCAAAAGTCCTTCATTTTCTATTTTCTCTGACATGAAGGGGACAAATTTGGACAGGAGGAATTAGAGACGCAGCTTTTTGAGCAAAAGAAGGGGTCCCTGGATATATCACAGATGAGGAAACAAAAGGTCAGAGTGGAGGAGTGACTTCCCAAAGTGAGCTGGGCTGGAGTTGATCTTGGTTCCAGCCCCGTGCTAATTGTACTCCACCCCACCCCATTCATCAGCTTTCACAGATGTAAGATTGCTGCCCCCATCTGTGTTTTTAACCCACCACCACTGGGCTTGCTTTGCTGTGGCACATAGGGGCCCCAGCAGCAGCCTTCCCACCAGCCCACCCAGGAGCTCTTCTTGGTCCAAACTGGCCTTGCCAGGGAGAGAGGAGCTACTTCCTTATCATAATTGTGGCCCTTCTTCCGGCAATTAAAGGATATGGAGAAGGGGTGTGTATATTTCTATTCAGCAACTAAGCATGAGCAACCACTCGAGAGCAAATTGGGGTAAATCCATCATCTGTACTTTGCGTTACACACCAGTTTTCTCAACCTCCCTGCCACCCCCCAGTAGAAATCTACACTGGGGCTGGGCGTGGTGGCTCATGCCTATAATCCTAGTACTTTGGAAGGCTCAGGCGGGTGGATCACTTGAGATCAGGAGTTCGAGATCGGCCTGGCCAACATGGTGAAACCCTGTCTCTACTAAAAATCCAAAAATTAGCCAGGCATGATGGCGTGTGCCTGTAATCCCAGCTCTCCGGGAGACTGAGGCAGGAGAATCGCTGGGACCTAGGAGTCGGAGGCTGCGGCGAGCCAAATTTGCGCCATTGCACTGCAGCTTGGGTGACAGAGCAAGACTCCATCTCAAAAAAAAAAAAAAAAAAACCTACTCTGGTTTTCCAGTTCCCTTTGACCTCAAGAAATTTTTATCCTCCAAAGAGGGATGTGCCCCTTCCACAGGTATTGTCCCTGGGGGTTTCTTGGAGAGTGCCCTCGTCGGGGCTGCCAGTTAACAGAAGTCCTGTGCCACTCGAGTTAGCTCAGTTCTCTTCTGTGATGAGTGGAGGGAGCAGAGACTAGAGGACTTGCTGGGGCTCACAGGCCATTATGAATGTGCCTTCTGGGTGAGGGGAGTGAGAAGGGCCCTTAGGGGAACAAGAAGCAAAGGGTCAATGACGTGGCCTCAGGGTCCTCAGTGACTCGGCCTGCCTCCTGTCTGCCTCCCTGGCTAGAGGGCTGTGCATGGAGAGTTGCTGTTTTTTCAAGTGCGGGTGGTTGGATGGGTGGTGACAGTGGAGTTCAGCCGGGTTTAGGAGAGAGTGGCTGGAATCCAGGGTTGTCAGAGAGCCCTCCCACACACATCTCGGCGGAGCTCCCACCTGGCAGGCTGGCTGTGCTGGCGGGGCAGGTGAGACAGCACGCGGATGCAGCAGGGATTTGTCCGTTTCCTGGGCAGATGCTTCCTGTGCCTTGCCCCACACGCAGTGCTGTAGGAGAAGAGCTGGCCTCTGTCCAGGAGCCCCAGAACAACTCGCTCCCCTGTAGGCCCCAAGGGTGTGTGCACAGCGTGTAATTATGGCCCCATATATGAGCCGTTGTTTTTCCTCCTTAAGTTTGAGGGCTTCAGCCCTCTCAGGGTGAGACCCCTTTTCTTGGTGATTGCACAGCTTCTTTCCCTGATAGAAGAGGCCCAGACTGTCTGTCCCTGTCTCAGGGTCACCTCAGTGAGGGACGCGACCTCCAGGCCTCCTCTGAGCCTCTGGACAGCCAAGCTTTGCCCCTGGAGTTCGATACATAAAGAGGGTTAGAGGAACCCACAGAGGAACTTTCTCCAAGAATTGGTGGTCAGCACTGGGCTACCTGGAGAGAGTGACTGCCAAGCCCCACGGCTGCACTGTCAGGGTTGGATGAAGTGGTCCTGCACTGGGTAACTCATGACCCTGACGGTCCCCCATCCACCTCCATGTCCTGGGATCCTGCAGTCCAGACAGCCTTAGAGGCGGGCCTTCCTGAGTCACCAGGACTCTATAAAAACCACAAACCCCCAGTGGGCAGACACAAACCAGCCAAGTGATTCAGAGCTGGGGAACCTGGGGCCAGGAAGCAGGGCTGGGAGACAGTGAGAGGCCGGAACAACTAAAATCCAGGGATTGGAAAGACACTGAGGCTCCCCCCACCCAGGCAGACGGAAACAGCAGGTGCTAATTGCCACTTTGTGGGCCAGGCGCAGAGGCTCACACCTGTAGTCCCAGCATTTTGGGAGGCTGAGGCAGGACGATTACTTGAGCCTAGGAGTTTGATAGGAGTCTAGGCAACATAGTGAGACCCCATCAATACAAAAAATTCAAAAATTAGCCAGGTGTGACAGCGCGTGCCTGTAGTCCCAGCTCTTGGGATGGCTGAGGCAGGAGGATTGCTTGAGCCTAGGAGTTCGAGGCTGCAGTGAGCTATGATCACACTACTGTACTGCAACCTGGGCAACATAGCAAGAGACTGTCTTAAAAAACAAAACAAAACAAAAACCAATTCTACTTCGTGAACGTTAGACACTCCCTGGGCCCTCACACAGTCCTCTCGCACCTTAACCACACCCACCTGCTCCCCTGTTCCATTCTGAAGCTGGGGAAATCAGTGACAGTCTGTCCCTTCGCTTTCCACCACCTCGTTCCAAAACCGGTTTGGAGTTCACCATTGAGCTCAAGGCAGAGGAGCTCCCCACTCAGCCTCCCCCACAGCAGCACAGCCTGGGCTGGGGGCCCTTGAGGACAGACCCCTGTCACAGATGCCCAGCCTTTGAGCAGCACTGGCACCTGCCAATAGGGAAAGATGACCAGCCATCACCAAAGGCTTTTCCTCTCAAAGGCAAAGGCTTGTATTTAGCCCTAAGGGATGAGGTCCTAGAAACAAAGTTCCCTTAGCAAATCCTACTCTGTTTTTCCAGTTGCAGCTGAAATAACTTCAGTCTCAGGTAAATCGCTTTTAATAGGTTTTCACAGCGGGTGGGCCAAGTGTTCACCCAGGAAACCTGTGGCCCCCACGTTTATCTTCTCATTAGCAACCACACCAGCACCGCCGATGGCCCCAGCTCCAGAGCCGGGTTCTCGTCCAGTACCCCTGCCCCTCTCCTAGTGACCACCTCTCCCACCCCGGGGCTGGGAGGCATTCCATATTGTAGAAGCTGATGGGATATAACCTGGGTGCTACTTGGCTCTGTAACCTGTGACTGGGAGCCCTCAGGCCTGTGACCTCTGTTTCCCCATCTCAATCCTAAAATCCTCCTCATCCTCTGTTCCCCTTTAAACAGGGCTTCCCACAGTGATAGGATTTTAGGTAGTGGGTGTCTCAGTCCCCGTAATTTGGAAGTAGAGCTAAAAGGAGGTGTGTCTCTGTGAGACAAAGGCAAGATGGGATTTGGGCAGAAGGAGGGAGTGGGCACTGCTGCCTCTGAGAACAAGGTGGTCGGTGCTGCAGCCAGAGCAAGACCTAGAGAATTTGGTCCCCTGCCTCATTTCAGAGCTCTCATAGGTACCCAGACTCCCTACCCCAAGACAGCGGGATGAGGTGACGGTTTCCCTCCCACAGAGCCCCCCAAACAGTGACACGGTTTTAGCTAACACCAGTTCGAGCTGACTGGTAGGCCTGGGGTGACCTTCTCCCGTCGGCAGGCAGCAGAAGTGGTCTCAGGGAGGCCATGAGTGGCCCCACGTGGTCAGGTAGATGCCTCTCCCCATGTCCAGCAGCTCCGGAGCAACTGCTCATCGTGTGTCTTGCATCTCTTTCAGCCTCCAGGAGGAGTTCCTGGGACACAGCCATTGCTGCCCAATTCCATGGATCCCACACGACAACAAGGTAGAGAGGGCAGCGTGGGCCTAGGGTGGCTGGGGATGCCAGGAGGGGCTCCTCCTCCCTCGACTCCTGCCACCCCATGGCGCGCCTCCTCTCTCATGCAGGCCACCCCAATATGGGAGGATCAATGCAGAGAATGAACCCTCCCCGAGGCATGGGGCCCATGGGTCCTGGCCCACAGGTAACCACCGCCTGTCTGTCCGTCTGTCTCCCTGGCCATCTCTGTGCACCCGCCTTCTCTCCTCTTTCCATGCTGTCAGTCTCCCACATCTCTCAGTTCGCAGGGGTGAGAGGAAGGGCATGGCCACATCCCCTGCTCCTGTCCCCTTCTGTGGCAGACTGGCCTCACGCACTGCCCAGGGTAGCCCCTCGTGGATGACAGGCAGAGTTGAGGCCCCTCTCCCCCAGGGAGCTAGGAAAAAGGGGACAGCTGAGGCCTTCTAGTTGGCAGACCCTTTTGGCGTGCAGTATCCTATCATGGGGTCTGAAGGGCAGGGAGCTCCTGAACCCCAGAGCTGCCTCCCCTGGGTGAGGTAGACTTGAGATGGCTTAGGGCCAGCATTGGTTGTGTCCCAGAGGCGGGGCGGATGAGTGGCCTTCCTAGCTCTGCCTGCAGCTCAGCATGCGTCTGTCCTTGGATGACTCACTTTGACCTCTGTGGGCCCCAGCAGGCCTCAGTTTCCCCACCTGTTAAATGAGGACTGTATCCGTGATTCTCTGATGAGAGGGGGCCACGCTGGCAGGACCCCAGCACCCACTTCAGCCGGGATTCTTTCTGACCAAAGGGCTCCGCTGCCACAAAGGCAGTTTAGAAGCCATTGGAAGAAAGCATTTCAGGTGCCCTCACATACCTCTTACGGTCACAACAAAGTCGTCGCCCCTTGTGGCCAGCTCCGCACCCCCAGGTAGGGGTGTTCAAGAAAAGGTCTGACAGGTGTTCTGCTGTGGAACCATCTCGCTGCTTACCCCCAGCCCTCTGGGTGTTTGCATGTGGCTTTGTTTCCTGTAGTAGCCGTGTCAGAGCGTTCGCGATGTTCCATTCGCCTTGGGAATTCTCTAGCCCCTGACTAAAGGAAGCTGGAAATCTGAATAAGGCAAGGGGCTTGTTCTCAGGTGTTCTTTCCCTTCTTTTCTGTTCTGCCTGGAGTCCACTGCACTGGTCGCTCGCTCGGTTGCATGCGGGTGTTCAGGACTCTCTGGGCCCCCTGCGCTGGTTTCTGGGTCCCCTGGGGGTGGAGTAGTGCCCTCCCCATTCCCGCCCACATGTACTCCCTTTTGTAGGGAGAGGCATCTGCCCCACAGAACCACAGCCCTCTGCTCCATCCCAGAATTGTATTTACAGCAAGCCCAAGCCACCGCCTTCTTCTCAGTGGTGATTGGAACATCTGTGGTGGTGAAAGATTTTAGGGAGGTCCTTGTCTTCTGCCAGCCCCATAATCCTAAAAGGAAGCAAGCCCGCAGTAGTCGCGGCTCCAGTATTCTAGTTTTGTTCCTTCCTCAAATCCTCCAAAATTCGTGTTTCTGCTAGCTCCTTGTAAGCTGCCAGAGTGGCCCCTTCCTGCCTGGCAGACGCTTGGAGCTGACCTCTGCAGGGCTGCCTGCCTAGGGAAGGGGGCGGGGGGCAGGGTAGGAACAGAGCTTCCCCTCTCCTGAGTCAGATGCAGTTCTCGCTTCCCACAGCCTGAGCCGCAGAGCAGTCACATTTTATTGGTGTAGAAATCAGCAGTGGCCTTGGATTGTCAGATGTCACGGGGTCTGTGTGACTCAGGAGGATGGAATCTGAGGAGGGAAAATTGAATGCCACCGCCCAGCCCGTGGATGCTGACGCTCAGCAGCTGCATCTGTAAAATGGGAATAAGAACGGTGCCTGACCTGGAGGGCTGCTGGACGGAGCAGGGTCCAGTGTCCAGTTCCTTTTTTTTCTTTTAGCAGGAATCAAATTCCTTTTTTAATTTTTATTTTTAAAAAATTAAAATATTTTGTGTGAAAAGTTGGCTACTTAGAAAAACATTGTTGTGACCACA